>NW_028227260.1:0-105000 GCF_978045245.1 Mus caroli
ACCCTAACCCTAACCCTAACCCTAACCCTAACCCTAACCCTAACCCTAACCCTAACCCTAACCCTAACCCTAACCCTAACCCTAACCCTAACCCTAACCCTAACCCTAACCCTAACCCTAACCCTAACCCTAACCCTAACCCTAACCCTAACCCTAACCCTAACCCTAACCCTAACCCTAACCCTAACCCTAACCCTAACCCTAACCCTAACCCTAACCCTAACCCTAACCCTAACCCTAACCCTAACCCTAACCCTAACCCTAACCCTAACCCTAACCCTAACCCTAACCCTAACCCTAACCCTAACCCTAACCCTAACCCTAACCCTAACCCTAACCCTAACCCTAACCCTAACCCTAACCCTAACCCTAACCCTAACCCTAACCCTAACCCTAACCCTAACCCTAACCCTAACCCTAACCCTAACCCTAACCCTAACCCTAACCCTAACCCTAACCCTAACCCTAACCCTAACCCTAACCCTAACCCTAACCCTAACCCTAACCCTAACCCTAACCCTAACCCTAACCCTAACCCTAACCCTAACCCTAACCCTAACCCTAACCCTAACCCTAACCCTAACCCTAACCCTAACCCTAACCCTAACCCTAACCCTAACCCTAACCCTAACCCTAACCCTAACCCTAACCCTAACCCTAACCCTAACCCTAACCCTAACCCTAACCCTAACCCTAACCCTAACCCTAACCCTAACCCTAACCCTAACCCTAACCCTAACCCTAACCCTAACCCTAACCCTAACCCTAACCCTAACCCTAACCCTAACCCTAACCCTAACCCTAACCCTAACCCTAACCCTAACCCTAACCCTAACCCTAACCCTAACCCTAACCCTAACCCTAACCCTAACCCTAACCCTAACCCTAACCCTAACCCTAACCCTAACCCTAACCCTAACCCTAACCCTAACCCTAACCCTAACCCTAACCCTAACCCTAACCCTAACCCTAACCCTAACCCTAACCCTAACCCTAACCCTAACCCTAACCCTAACCCTAACCCTAACCCTAACCCTAACCCTAACCCTAACCCTAACCCTAACCCTAACCCTAACCCTAACCCTAACCCTAACCCTAACCCTAACCCTAACCCTAACCCTAACCCTAACCCTAACCCTAACCCTAACCCTAACCCTAACCCTAACCCTAACCCTAACCCTAACCCTAACCCTAACCCTAACCCTAACCCTAACCCTAACCCTAACCCTAACCCTAACCCTAACCCTAACCCTAACCCTAACCCTAACCCTAACCCTAACCCTAACCCTAACCCTAACCCTAACCCTAACCCTAACCCTAACCCTAACCCTAACCCTAACCCTAACCCTAACCCTAACCCTAACCCTAACCCTAACCCTAACCCTAACCCTAACCCTAACCCTAACCCTAACCCTAACCCTAACCCTAACCCTAACCCTAACCCTAACCCTAACCCTAACCCTAACCCTAACCCTAACCCTAACCCTAACCCTAACCCTAACCCTAACCCTAACCCTAACCCTAACCCTAACCCTAACCCTAACCCTAACCCTAACCCTAACCCTATACCCTAACCCTAACCCTAACCCTAACCCTAACCCTAACCCTAACCCTAACCCTAACCCTAACCCTAACCCTAACCCTAACCCTAACCCTAACCCTAACCCTAACCCTAACCCTAACCCTAACCCTAACCCTAACCCTAACCCTAACCCTAACCCTAACCCTAACCCTAACCCTAACCCTAACCCTAACCCTAACCCTAACCCTAACCCTAACCCTAACCCTAACCCTAACCCTAACCCTAACCCTAACCCTAACCCTAACCCTAACCCTAACCCTAACCCTAACCCTAACCCTAACCCTAACCCTAACCCTAACCCTAACCCTAACCCTAACCCTAACCCTAACCCTAACCCTAACCCTAACCCTAACCCTAACCCTAACCCTAACCCTAACCCTAACCCTAACCCTAACCCTAACCCTAACCCTAACCCTAACCCTAACCCTAACCCTAACCCTAACCCTAACCCTAACCCTAACCCTAACCCTAACCCTAACCCTAACCCTAACCCTAACCCTAACCCTAACCCTAACCCTAACCCTAACCCTAACCCTAACCCTAACCCTAACCCTAACCCTAACCCTAACCCTAACCCTAACCCTAACCCTAACCCTAACCCTAACCCTAACCCTAACCCTAACCCTAACCCTAACCCTAACCCTAACCCTAACCCTAACCCTAACCCTAACCCTAACCCTAACCCTAACCCTAACCCTAACCCTAACCCTAACCCTAACCCTAACCCTAACCCTAACCCTAACCCTAACCCTAACCCTAACCCTAACCCTAACCCTAACCCTAACCCTAACCCTAACCCTAACCCTAACCCTAACCCTAACCCTAACCCTAACCCTAACCCTAACCCTAACCCTAACCCTAACCCTAACCCTAACCCTAACCCTAACCCTAACCCTAACCCTAACCCTAACCCTAACCCTAACCCTAACCCTAACCCTAACCCTAACCCTAACCCTAACCCTAACCCTAACCCTAACCCTAACCCTAACCCTAACCCTAACCCTAACCCTAACCCTAACCCTAACCCTAACCCTAACCCTAACCCTAACCCTAACCCTAACCCTAACCCTAACCCTAACCCTAACCCTAACCCTAACCCTAACCCTAACCCTAACCCTAACCCTAACCCTAACCCTAACCCTAACCCTAACCCTAACCCTAACCCTAACCCTAACCCTAACCCTAACCCTAACCCTAACCCTAACCCTAACCCTAACCCTAACCCTAACCCTAACCCTAACCCTAACCCTAACCCTAACCCTAACCCTAACCCTAACCCTAACCCTAACCCTAACCCTAACCCTAACCCTAACCCTAACCCTAACCCTAACCCTAACCCTAACCCTAACCCTAACCCTAACCCTAACCCTAACCCTAACCCTAACCCTAACCCTAACCCTAACCCTAACCCTAACCCTAACCCTAACCCTAACCCTAACCCTAACCCTAACCCTAACCCTAACCCTAACCCTAACCCTAACCCTAACCCTAACCCTAACCCTAACCCTAACCCTAACCCTAACCCTAACCCTAACCCTAACCCTAACCCTAACCCTAACCCTAACCCTAACCCTAACCCTAACCCTAACCCTAACCCTAACCCTAACCCTAACCCTAACCCTAACCCTAACCCTAACCCTAACCCTAACCCTAACCCTAACCCTAACCCTAACCCTAACCCTAACCCTAACCCTAACCCTAACCCTAACCCTAACCCTAACCCTAACCCTAACCCTAACCCTAACCCTAACCCTAACCCTAACCCTAACCCTAACCCTAACCCTAACCCTAACCCTAACCCTAACCCTAACCCTAACCCTAACCCTAACCCTAACCCTAACCCTAACCCTAACCCTAACCCTAACCCTAACCCTAACCCTAACCCTAACCCTAACCCTAACCCTAACCCTAACCCTAACCCTAACCCTAACCCTAACCCTAACCCTAACCCTAACCCTAACCCTAACCCTAACCCTAACCCTAACCCTAACCCTAACCCTAACCCTAACCCTAACCCTAACCCTAACCCTAACCCTAACCCTAACCCTAACCCTAACCCTAACCCTAACCCTAACCCTAACCCTAACCCTAACCCTAACCCTAACCCTAACCCTAACCCTAACCCTAACCCTAACCCTAACCCTAACCCTAACCCTAACCCTAACCCTAACCCTAACCCTAACCCTAACCCTAACCCTAACCCTAACCCTAACCCTAACCCTAACCCTAACCCTAACCCTAACCCTAACCCTAACCCTAACCCTAACCCTAACCCTAACCCTAACCCTAACCCTAACCCTAACCCTAACCCTAACCCTAACCCTAACCCTAACCCTAACCCTAACCCTAACCCTAACCCTAACCCTAACCCTAACCCTAACCCTAACCCTAACCCTAACCCTAACCCTAACCCTAACCCTAACCCTAACCCTAACCCTAACCCTAACCCTAACCCTAACCCTAACCCTAACCCTAACCCTAACCCTAACCCTAACCCTAACCCTAACCCTAACCCTAACCCTAACCCTAACCCTAACCCTAACCCTAACCCTAACCCTAACCCTAACCCTAACCCTAACCCTAACCCTAACCCTAACCCTAACCCTAACCCTAACCCTAACCCTAACCCTAACCCTAACCCTAACCCTAACCCTAACCCTAACCCTAACCCTAACCCTAACCCTAACCCTAACCCTAACCCTAACCCTAACCCTAACCCTAACCCTAACCCTAACCCTAACCCTAACCCTAACCCTAACCCTAACCCTAACCCTAACCCTAACCCTAACCCTAACCCTAACCCTAACCCTAACCCTAACCCTAACCCTAACCCTAACCCTAACCCTAACCCTAACCCTAACCCTAACCCTAACCCTAACCCTAACCCTAACCCTAACCCTAACCCTAACCCTAACCCTAACCCTAACCCTAACCCTAACCCTAACCCTAACCCTAACCCTAACCCTAACCCTAACCCTAACCCTAACCCTAACCCTAACCCTAACCCTAACCCTAACCCTAACCCTAACCCTAACCCTAACCCTAACCCTAACCCTAACCCTAACCCTAACCCTAACCCTAACCCTAACCCTAACCCTAACCCTAACCCTAACCCTAACCCTAACCCTAACCCTAACCCTAACCCTAACCCTAACCCTAACCCTAACCCTAACCCTAACCCTAACCCTAACCCTAACCCTAACCCTAACCCTAACCCTAACCCTAACCCTAACCCTAACCCTAACCCTAACCCTAACCCTAACCCTAACCCTAACCCTAACCCTAACCCTAACCCTAACCCTAACCCTAACCCTAACCCTAACCCTAACCCTAACCCTAACCCTAACCCTAACCCTAACCCTAACCCTAACCCTAACCCTAACCCTAACCCTAACCCTAACCCTAACCCTAACCCTAACCCTAACCCTAACCCTAACCCTAACCCTAACCCTAACCCTAACCCTAACCCTAACCCTAACCCTAACCCTAACCCTAACCCTAACCCTAACCCTAACCCTAACCCTAACCCTAACCCTAACCCTAACCCTAACCCTAACCCTAACCCTAACCCTAACCCTAACCCTAACCCTAACCCTAACCCTAACCCTAACCCTAACCCTAACCCTAACCCTAACCCTAACCCTAACCCTAACCCTAACCCTAACCCTAACCCTAACCCTAACCCTAACCCTAACCCTAACCCTAACCCTAACCCTAACCCTAACCCTAACCCTAACCCTAACCCTAACCCTAACCCTAACCCTAACCCTAACCCTAACCCTAACCCTAACCCTAACCCTAACCCTAACCCTAACCCTAACCCTAACCCTAACCCTAACCCTAACCCTAACCCTAACCCTAACCCTAACCCTAACCCTAACCCTAACCCTAACCCTAACCCTAACCCTAACCCTAACCCTAACCCTAACCCTAACCCTAACCCTAACCCTAACCCTAACCCTAACCCTAACCCTAACCCTAACCCTAACCCTAACCCTAACCCTAACCCTAACCCTAACCCTAACCCTAACCCTAACCCTAACCCTAACCCTAACCCTAACCCTAACCCTAACCCTAACCCTAACCCTAACCCTAACCCTAACCCTAACCCTAACCCTAACCCTAACCCTAACCCTAACCCTAACCCTAACCCTAACCCTAACCCTAACCCTAACCCTAACCCTAACCCTAACCCTAACCCTAACCCTAACCCTAACCCTAACCCTAACCCTAACCCTAACCCTAACCCTAACCCTAACCCTAACCCTAACCCTAACCCTAACCCTAACCCTAACCCTAACCCTAACCCTAACCCTAACCCTAACCCTAACCCTAACCCTAACCCTAACCCTAACCCTAACCCTAACCCTAACCCTAACCCTAACCCTAACCCTAACCCTAACCCTAACCCTAACCCTAACCCTAACCCTAACCCTAACCCTAACCCTAACCCTAACCCTAACCCTAACCCTAACCCTAACCCTAACCCTAACCCTAACCCTAACCCTAACCCTAACCCTAACCCTAACCCTAACCCTAACCCTAACCCTAACCCTAACCCTAACCCTAACCCTAACCCTAACCCTAACCCTAACCCTAACCCTAACCCTAACCCTAACCCTAACCCTAACCCTAACCCTAACCCTAACCCTAACCCTAACCCTAACCCTAACCCTAACCCTAACCCTAACCCTAACCCTAACCCTAACCCTAACCCTAACCCTAACCCTAACCCTAACCCTAACCCTAACCCTAACCCTAACCCTAACCCTAACCCTAACCCTAACCCTAACCCTAACCCTAACCCTAACCCTAACCCTAACCCTAACCCTAACCCTAACCCTAACCCTAACCCTAACCCTAACCCTAACCCTAACCCTAACCCTAACCCTAACCCTAACCCTAACCCTAACCCTAACCCTAACCCTAACCCTAACCCTAACCCTAACCCTAACCCTAACCCTAACCCTAACCCTAACCCTAACCCTAACCCTAACCCTAACCCTAACCCTAACCCTAACCCTAACCCTAACCCTAACCCTAACCCTAACCCTAACCCTAACCCTAACCCTAACCCTAACCCTAACCCTAACCCTAACCCTAACCCTAACCCTAACCCTAACCCTAACCCTAACCCTAACCCTAACCCTAACCCTAACCCTAACCCTAACCCTAACCCTAACCCTAACCCTAACCCTAACCCTAACCCTAACCCTAACCCTAACCCTAACCCTAACCCTAACCCTAACCCTAACCCTAACCCTAACCCTAACCCTAACCCTAACCCTAACCCTAACCCTAACCCTAACCCTAACCCTAACCCTAACCCTAACCCTAACCCTAACCCTAACCCTAACCCTAACCCTAACCCTAACCCTAACCCTAACCCTAACCCTAACCCTAACCCTAACCCTAACCCTAACCCTAACCCTAACCCTAACCCTAACCCTAACCCTAACCCTAACCCTAACCCTAACCCTAACCCTAACCCTAACCCTAACCCTAACCCTAACCCTAACCCTAACCCTAACCCTAACCCTAACCCTAACCCTAACCCTAACCCTAACCCTAACCCTAACCCTAACCCTAACCCTAACCCTAACCCTAACCCTAACCCTAACCCTAACCCTAACCCTAACCCTAACCCTAACCCTAACCCTAACCCTAACCCTAACCCTAACCCTAACCCTAACCCTAACCCTAACCCTAACCCTAACCCTAACCCTAACCCTAACCCTAACCCTAACCCTAACCCTAACCCTAACCCTAACCCTAACCCTAACCCTAACCCTAACCCTAACCCTAACCCTAACCCTAACCCTAACCCTAACCCTAACCCTAACCCTAACCCTAACCCTAACCCTAACCCTAACCCTAACCCTAACCCTAACCCTAACCCTAACCCTAACCCTAACCCTAACCCTAACCCTAACCCTAACCCTAACCCTAACCCTAACCCTAACCCTAACCCTAACCCTAACCCTAACCCTAACCCTAACCCTAACCCTAACCCTAACCCTAACCCTAACCCTAACCCTAACCCTAACCCTAACCCTAACCCTAACCCTAACCCTAACCCTAACCCTAACCCTAACCCTAACCCTAACCCTAACCCTAACCCTAACCCTAACCCTAACCCTAACCCTAACCCTAACCCTAACCCTAACCCTAACCCTAACCCTAACCCTAACCCTAACCCTAACCCTAACCCTAACCCTAACCCTAACCCTAACCCTAACCCTAACCCTAACCCTAACCCTAACCCTAACCCTAACCCTAACCCTAACCCTAACCCTAACCCTAACCCTAACCCTAACCCTAACCCTAACCCTAACCCTAACCCTAACCCTAACCCTAACCCTAACCCTAACCCTAACCCTAACCCTAACCCTAACCCTAACCCTAACCCTAACCCTAACCCTAACCCTAACCCTAACCCTAACCCTAACCCTAACCCTAACCCTAACCCTAACCCTAACCCTAACCCTAACCCTAACCCTAACCCTAACCCTAACCCTAACCCTAACCCTAACCCTAACCCTAACCCTAACCCTAACCCTAACCCTAACCCTAACCCTAACCCTAACCCTAACCCTAACCCTAACCCTAACCCTAACCCTAACCCTAACCCTAACCCTAACCCTAACCCTAACCCTAACCCTAACCCTAACCCTAACCCTAACCCTAACCCTAACCCTAACCCTAACCCTAACCCTAACCCTAACCCTAACCCTAACCCTAACCCTAACCCTAACCCTAACCCTAACCCTAACCCTAACCCTAACCCTAACCCTAACCCTAACCCTAACCCTAACCCTAACCCTAACCCTAACCCTAACCCTAACCCTAACCCTAACCCTAACCCTAACCCTAACCCTAACCCTAACCCTAACCCTAACCCTAACCCTAACCCTAACCCTAACCCTAACCCTAACCCTAACCCTAACCCTAACCCTAACCCTAACCCTAACCCTAACCCTAACCCTAACCCTAACCCTAACCCTAACCCTAACCCTAACCCTAACCCTAACCCTAACCCTAACCCTAACCCTAACCCTAACCCTAACCCTAACCCTAACCCTAACCCTAACCCTAACCCTAACCCTAACCCTAACCCTAACCCTAACCCTAACCCTAACCCTAACCCTAACCCTAACCCTAACCCTAACCCTAACCCTAACCCTAACCCTAACCCTAACCCTAACCCTAACCCTAACCCTAACCCTAACCCTAACCCTAACCCTAACCCTAACCCTAACCCTAACCCTAACCCTAACCCTAACCCTAACCCTAACCCTAACCCTAACCCTAACCCTAACCCTAACCCTAACCCTAACCCTAACCCTAACCCTAACCCTAACCCTAACCCTAACCCTAACCCTAACCCTAACCCTAACCCTAACCCTAACCCTAACCCTAACCCTAACCCTAACCCTAACCCTAACCCTAACCCTAACCCTAACCCTAACCCTAACCCTAACCCTAACCCTAACCCTAACCCTAACCCTAACCCTAACCCTAACCCTAACCCTAACCCTAACCCTAACCCTAACCCTAACCCTAACCCTAACCCTAACCCTAACCCTAACCCTAACCCTAACCCTAACCCTAACCCTAACCCTAACCCTAACCCTAACCCTAACCCTAACCCTAACCCTAACCCTAACCCTAACCCTAACCCTAACCCTAACCCTAACCCTAACCCTAACCCTAACCCTAACCCTAACCCTAACCCTAACCCTAACCCTAACCCTAACCCTAACCCTAACCCTAACCCTAACCCTAACCCTAACCCTAACCCTAACCCTAACCCTAACCCTAACCCTAACCCTAACCCTAACCCTAACCCTAACCCTAACCCTAACCCTAACCCTAACCCTAACCCTAACCCTAACCCTAACCCTAACCCTAACCCTAACCCTAACCCTAACCCTAACCCTAACCCTAACCCTAACCCTAACCCTAACCCTAACCCTAACCCTAACCCTAACCCTAACCCTAACCCTAACCCTAACCCTAACCCTAACCCTAACCCTAACCCTAACCCTAACCCTAACCCTAACCCTAACCCTAACCCTAACCCTAACCCTAACCCTAACCCTAACCCTAACCCTAACCCTAACCCTAACCCTAACCCTAACCCTAACCCTAACCCTAACCCTAACCCTAACCCTAACCCTAACCCTAACCCTAACCCTAACCCTAACCCTAACCCTAACCCTAACCCTAACCCTAACCCTAACCCTAACCCTAACCCTAACCCTAACCCTAACCCTAACCCTAACCCTAACCCTAACCCTAACCCTAACCCTAACCCTAACCCTAACCCTAACCCTAACCCTAACCCTAACCCTAACCCTAACCCTAACCCTAACCCTAACCCTAACCCTAACCCTAACCCTAACCCTAACCCTAACCCTAACCCTAACCCTAACCCTAACCCTAACCCTAACCCTAACCCTAACCCTAACCCTAACCCTAACCCTAACCCTAACCCTAACCCTAACCCTAACCCTAACCCTAACCCTAACCCTAACCCTAACCCTAACCCTAACCCTAACCCTAACCCTAACCCTAACCCTAACCCTAACCCTAACCCTAACCCTAACCCTAACCCTAACCCTAACCCTAACCCTAACCCTAACCCTAACCCTAACCCTAACCCTAACCCTAACCCTAACCCTAACCCTAACCCTAACCCTAACCCTAACCCTAACCCTAACCCTAACCCTAACCCTAACCCTAACCCTAACCCTAACCCTAACCCTAACCCTAACCCTAACCCTAACCCTAACCCTAACCCTAACCCTAACCCTAACCCTAACCCTAACCCTAACCCTAACCCTAACCCTAACCCTAACCCTAACCCTAACCCTAACCCTAACCCTAACCCTAACCCTAACCCTAACCCTAACCCTAACCCTAACCCTAACCCTAACCCTAACCCTAACCCTAACCCTAACCCTAACCCTAACCCTAACCCTAACCCTAACCCTAACCCTAACCCTAACCCTAACCCTAACCCTAACCCTAACCCTAACCCTAACCCTAACCCTAACCCTAACCCTAACCCTAACCCTAACCCTAACCCTAACCCTAACCCTAACCCTAACCCTAACCCTAACCCTAACCCTAACCCTAACCCTAACCCTAACCCTAACCCTAACCCTAACCCTAACCCTAACCCTAACCCTAACCCTAACCCTAACCCTAACCCTAACCCTAACCCTAACCCTAACCCTAACCCTAACCCTAACCCTAACCCTAACCCTAACCCTAACCCTAACCCTAACCCTAACCCTAACCCTAACCCTAACCCTAACCCTAACCCTAACCCTAACCCTAACCCTAACCCTAACCCTAACCCTAACCCTAACCCTAACCCTAACCCTAACCCTAACCCTAACCCTAACCCTAACCCTAACCCTAACCCTAACCCTAACCCTAACCCTAACCCTAACCCTAACCCTAACCCTAACCCTAACCCTAACCCTAACCCTAACCCTAACCCTAACCCTAACCCTAACCCTAACCCTAACCCTAACCCTAACCCTAACCCTAACCCTAACCCTAACCCTAACCCTAACCCTAACCCTAACCCTAACCCTAACCCTAACCCTAACCCTAACCCTAACCCTAACCCTAACCCTAACCCTAACCCTAACCCTAACCCTAACCCTAACCCTAACCCTAACCCTAACCCTAACCCTAACCCTAACCCTAACCCTAACCCTAACCCTAACCCTAACCCTAACCCTAACCCTAACCCTAACCCTAACCCTAACCCTAACCCTAACCCTAACCCTAACCCTAACCCTAACCCTAACCCTAACCCTAACCCTAACCCTAACCCTAACCCTAACCCTAACCCTAACCCTAACCCTAACCCTAACCCTAACCCTAACCCTAACCCTAACCCTAACCCTAACCCTAACCCTAACCCTAACCCTAACCCTAACCCTAACCCTAACCCTAACCCTAACCCTAACCCTAACCCTAACCCTAACCCTAACCCTAACCCTAACCCTAACCCTAACCCTAACCCTAACCCTAACCCTAACCCTAACCCTAACCCTAACCCTAACCCTAACCCTAACCCTAACCCTAACCCTAACCCTAACCCTAACCCTAACCCTAACCCTAACCCTAACCCTAACCCTAACCCTAACCCTAACCCTAACCCTAACCCTAACCCTAACCCTAACCCTAACCCTAACCCTAACCCTAACCCTAACCCTAACCCTAACCCTAACCCTAACCCTAACCCTAACCCTAACCCTAACCCTAACCCTAACCCTAACCCTAACCCTAACCCTAACCCTAACCCTAACCCTAACCCTAACCCTAACCCTAACCCTAACCCTAACCCTAACCCTAACCCTAACCCTAACCCTAACCCTAACCCTAACCCTAACCCTAACCCTAACCCTAACCCTAACCCTAACCCTAACCCTAACCCTAACCCTAACCCTAACCCTAACCCTAACCCTAACCCTAACCCTAACCCTAACCCTAACCCTAACCCTAACCCTAACCCTAACCCTAACCCTAACCCTAACCCTAACCCTAACCCTAACCCTAACCCTAACCCTAACCCTAACCCTAACCCTAACCCTAACCCTAACCCTAACCCTAACCCTAACCCTAACCCTAACCCTAACCCTAACCCTAACCCTAACCCTAACCCTAACCCTAACCCTAACCCTAACCCTAACCCTAACCCTAACCCTAACCCTAACCCTAACCCTAACCCTAACCCTAACCCTAACCCTAACCCTAACCCTAACCCTAACCCTAACCCTAACCCTAACCCTAACCCTAACCCTAACCCTAACCCTAACCCTAACCCTAACCCTAACCCTAACCCTAACCCTAACCCTAACCCTAAACCCTGAAACTTTTTTTTTTGAAACTTTTTTTTTTGAAACTTTTTTTTTTGAAACTTTTTTTTTTGAAACTTTTTTTTTTGAAACTTTTTTTTTTGAAACTTTTTTTTTTGAAACTTTTTTTTTTGAAACTTTTTTTTTTGAAACTTTTTTTTTTGAAACTTTTTTTTTTGAAACTTTTTTTTTTGAAACTTTTTTTTTTGAAACTTTTTTTTTTGAAACTTTTTTTTTTGAAACTCTTTTCTTTGAAACTTTTTTTTTGAAACTTTCACACTTTGGTGGTGTCTTTCTCTGTCTATGTCTGTCTGTCTAATCTCTGGTTGGGAGGGCAGAAGGTAGGAAGAGGCTCATTATGCAAATAAGAGAGGGGCAGTGTCTAATTTAAATATCGGGGCGGGTTCTGACAGCCTCATGATGCAAATATGGTAGGGGGAGTGCCTAATTTAAATATCTGGGCGGTCCTAAATGACTCATCATGCTAATCTGAGCCAATTGTGAGTCTCAGACAGCCTCATTATGCAAATCAGAGAGTAGGAGTGTCTAATTTCCATATCTGGGCAGGTTCTGACAGCCGCAGGATGCAAATATGGGAGGGGGAGTGTCTAATTTAAATATCTGGGCGGTCCTACCTGACTCATCATGCTAATCTGAGCCAATTGTAAATCTCAGAGTGCCTCATTATGCAAATCTGAGAGGGGGAGTCTCTAATTTAAATATCTGGGCGGGTTCTGACAGCCTCATTATGCAAATATGGGAGGGGGAGTGTCTAATTTAAATATCTGGGCGGTCCTAACTGACTCATCATGCTAATCTGAGCCAATTGTAAATCTCAGACTGCCTCATTATGCAAGTAGGAGTGTCTAATTTAAATATCTGGGCGGGTTCTGACTGGATGGGCGTGCTCTATCTCTGTCTGTCTGATCTCTGGTTGGGAGGGTGGAAGGTAGGGATGTTCCTATAGGAGTAGGGGTGTGGCCTAAAGCTCCATGGGCGTGTCTTATGCGAATAGGGGCGTGTTATGCGAATTAAAGGCGTGGACACACAGAATAGTTTTCACGTCGAGAGCAATTTTATTGGAGGGGACATTCACAGACGCGTCTCAGCGCCGTCTGCATGCGCGTGCATTTGTGCATATTAACTGGGAGGGACGGCGGTTCCATCTCCACGGTGATGCGCGACCCTCCTCTGTCCCGAAGGCAGCCTTCCCGCGGTGTCCTCCGCCTGACTGGGAAAGGCAGAGAGAGAGAGAGAGAGAGAGAGAGAGAGAGAGAGAGAGAGAGAGAGAGTGAGAGAGAGAGCGGTCAATGTCTGTGCTGAATCCCTATTCAGCAAATCTTTTTTTTTTCTCTTTTTTTTTTTTTTTAAATTAGGTATTTTCCTCCATTACATTTCCAATGCTAATTGGAGTGTCTAATCTGGGCGGTCCTAACTGACTCGTCATGCTATTCTGAGCCAATGGTGAGTCTCAGGCTGCCTCATTATGCAAGCCTGAGAGTGGGAGTGTCTAATTTGAATATGCATCTAATTTGATTAATAGGCGGTCCTAATTGCCTCCTCAAGCAAATCTGAGACTAATTTACATCTATGACTGCCTCATGATGCAAATCTAAGGGTGGGAGTGTCTAATTTCAATATCTGGGCGGTTCCTGAGCGCCTCATGAAGCAAATCTTTTTTTTTTTTTCGTTTTTCTTTTTTTTTTAAATTAGGTATTTTCCTCCATTACATTTCCAATGCTAATTGGAGTGTCTAATCTGGGCGGTCCTAACTGACTCGTCATGCTATTCTGAGCCAATGGTGAGTCTCAGGCTGCCTCATTATGCAAGCCTGAGAGTGGGAGTGTCTAATTTGAATATGCATCTAATTTGATTAATAGGTCGTCCTAATTGCCTCCTCAAGCAAATCTGAGACTAATTTACATCTATGACTGCCTCACGATGCAAATAGGAGAGGGGGAGTGTCTAATTTCAATATACGGGGGGGGTTGCGACAGCCCCATTATGCAAATAGGAGAGTGGGAGTGTCTAATTTCAATATCTGCGCGGTTCCCTAGAGGCTCATGAAGCAAATCTTTTTTTTTTTCCTTTTTCTTTTTTTTTTTTAATTAGATTTTTCCTCCATTACATTTCCAATGCTATCCAAAAAGTCCCCAGTTGACCAAATGGGCAGCTAGCTCTGCCTCATGATGCAAATATGAGGGTGGGAGTGTCTAATCTATGCAAATCTGAGGGTGGGAGTGTCTAATTTGAATATCTGGGCGGTCCTAACTGACTCGTCCTGCTGATCTGAGCCAATTGTGAATCTCACAGTGCTTCTTTATGCAAATCTGAGAGTGGGAGTGTCTAATTTATGCAAATCTGAGGGTGGGAGTGTCTAATTTCAATATCTGGGCGGTCCTAACTGACTCGTCCTGCTGCTCTGAGCCAATTGTGAATCTCACAGTGCTTCTTTATGCAAATCTGAGAGTGGGAATTTCTAATTTGAATATGCATCTATGAGAGTTGGAATATCTAATTTGATTCATAGGTGGTTGGTCCTAATTGCCTCATCATGCAAATATGAGACTAATTTTGCATCTACGACTGCCTCATTATGCAAATAAGAGAGGGGGAGTATCTAAGTTTAATATCGGGGCGGTCCTAAATCACTCATCATGCTAATCTGAGCCAATGGTGAATCTCAGAGAGCCTCATTATGCAAGCCTGAGAGTGGGAGTGTCTAATTTCAATATCTCGGCGATTCCTAAGTGACTCATCCTGCTAATGTGAGCCAATTGTGAGTCTCAGAGTGCTTCGTTATGCAAATCTGAGAGTGGGAGTGTCTAATTTCAATATCTGGGCGGGTTCTGACAGCATCATTATGCTAATATGAGAGTGGGAGTATTTAATTTCAATATCTGGGCGGTCCTAAGTGACTCGTCCTGCTATTCTGAGCCAATGGTGAGTCTCAGAGAGCCTCATTATGCAAATCTGAGAGGGGGAGTGTCTAATTTCAATATCTGGGCGGTCCTAACTGACTCGTCATGCTATTCTGAGCCAATGGTGAGTCTCAGAGAGCCTCATTATGCAAATCTGAGGGTGGGAGTGTCTAATTTCAATATCTGGGCGGTCCTAACTGACTCGTCATGCTATTCTGAGCCAATGGTGAGTCTCAGAGAGCCTCATTATGCAAATCTGAGGGTGGGAGTGTCTAATTTCAATATCTGGGCGGTCCTAACTGACTCGTCATGCTATTCTGAGCCAATGGTGAGTCTCAGAGAGCCTCATTATGCAAATCTGAGAGGGGGAGTGTCTAATTTCAATATCTGGGCGGTCCTAACTGACTCGTCCTGCTATTCTGAGCCAATTGTGAGTCTCAGAGTGCTTCGTTATGCAAATCTGAGAGTGGGAGTGTCTAATTTAAATATGCATCTATGAGAGTAGGAATATCTAATTTGATTCATAGGTGGTCCTAATTGCCTCATCATGCAAATATGAGACTAATTTACATCTACGACTGCCTCATTATTCAAATAAGAGAGTGGGAGTGTCTAATTTCAATATCTGGGCGGTCCTAAGTGACTCATCCTGCTAATCTGAGCCAATTGTGAATCTCAGACTGCTTCGTTATGCAAATCTGAGAGTGGGAGTGTCTAATTTCAATATCTGGGCGGTCCTAAGTGACTCATCCTGCTAATCTGAGCCAATTGTGAATCTCAGACTGCTTCGTTATGCAAATCTGAGAGAGGGAGTGTCTAATTTAAATATCTGGGCGGTCCTAAGTGACTCGTCCTGCTAATCTGAGCCAATTGTGAATCTCAGACTGCTTCGTTATGCTAATATGAGAGTGGGAGTGTCTAATTTCAATATCTGGGCGGTCCTAAGTGACTCATCCTGCTAATCTGAGCCAATTGTGAGTCTCAGAGTGCTCGTTATGCAAATCTGAGAGAGGGAGTGTCTAATTTCAATACCTGGGCGGGTTCTGACAGCATCATTATGCAAATCTGAGAGTGGGAGTGTCTAATTTCAATATCTGGGCGGTCCTAAGTGAGTCATCCTGCTAATCTGAGCCAATTGTGAATCTCAGAGTGCTTCGTTATGCAAATCTGAGAGAGGGAGTGTCTAATTTCAATATCTGGGCGGGTTCTGACAGCATCATTATGCTAATATGAGAGTGGGAGTGTCTAATTTCAATATCTTGGCGGTCCGAAGTGACTCATCCTGCTGATCTGAGCCAATTGCGAATCTCAGAGTGCTTCGTTATGCAAATCTGAGAGTAGGAGTGTCTAATTTCAATATCTGGGCGGGTTCTGACAGCATCGTTATGCTAATATGAGAGTGGGAGTGTCTAATTTCAATATCTGGGCGGTCCTAAGTGACTCATCATGCTAATCTGAGCCAATTGTGAGTCTCAGAGTGCTCGTTATGCAAATCTGAGAGAGGGAGTGTCTAATTTCAATATCTGGGCGGGTTCTGACAGCATCATTATGCAAATCAGAGCCTAATTAGCATCGCTGACTGCCACCAAGTGTTACATAATTTGAATAAGAGAATGCCTAGGCCTCAGTAACCCTAGAACTCAGTAACCCTAGACCTCAGTAACCCTAGACCTCAGTAACCCTAGACCTCAGTAACCCTAGACCTCAGTAACCCTAGAACTCAGTAACCCTAGAACTCAGTAACCCTAGAACTCAGTAACCCTAGAACTCAGTAACCCTAGACCTCAGTAACCCTAGAACTCAGTAACCCTAGACCTCAGTAACCCTAGACCTCAGTAACCCTAGAACTCAGTAACCCTAGACCTCAGTAACCCTAGAACTCAGTAACCCTAGACCTCAGTAACCCTAGAACTCAGTAACCCTAGAACTCAGTAACCCTAGAACTCAGTAACCCTAGACCTCAGTAACCCTAGACCTCAGTAACCCTAGAACTCAGTAACCCTAGACCTCAGTAACCCTAGAACTCAGTAACCCTAGAACTCAGTAACCCTAGAACTCAGTAACCCTAGACCTCAGTAACCCTAGACCTCAGTAACCCTAGAACTCAGTAACCCTAGACCTCAGTAACCCTAGACCTCAGTAACCCTAGAACTCAGTAACCCTAGAACTCAGTAACCCTAGAACTCAGTAACCCTAGACCTCAGTAACCCTAGAACTCAGTAACCCTAGACCTCAGTAACCCTAGACCTCAGTAACCCTAGCCCTCAGTAACCCTAGACCTCAGTAACCCTAGCCCTCAGTAACCCTAGAACTCAGTAACCCTAGAACTCAGTAACCCTAGAACTCAGTAACCCTAGACCTCAGTAACCCTAGAACTCAGTAACCCTAGACCTCAGTAACCCTAGAACTCAGTAACCCTAGACCTCAGTAACCCTAGAACTCAGTAACCCTAGCCCTCAGTAACCCTAGACCTCAGTAACCCTAGCCCTCAGTAACCCTAGAACTCAGTAACCCTAGAACTCAGTAACCCTAGCCCTCAGTAACCCTAGAACTCAGTAACCCTAGAACTCAGTAACCCTAGACTTCAGTAACCCTAGACCTCAGTAACCCTAGACCTCAGTAACCCTAGAACTCAGTAACCCTAGCCCTCAGTAACCCTAGAACTCAGTAACCGTAGACCTCAGTAACTCTAGAACTCAGTAACCCTAGAACTCAGTAACCCTAGAACTCAGTAACCGTAGACCTCAGTAACCCTAGACCTCAGTAACCCTAGAACTCAGTAACCCTAGCCCTCAGTAACCCTAGAACTCAGTAACCGTAGACCTCAGTAACCCTAGAACTCAGTAACCCTAGCCCTCAGTAACCCTAGAACTCAGTAACCGTAGACCTCAGTAACCCTAGACCTCAGTAACCCTAGAACTCAGTAACCCTAGAATTCAGTAACCCTAGACCTCAGTAACCCTAGACCTCAGTAACCCTAGAACTCAGTAACCCTAGAACTCAGTAACCCTAGAACTCAGTAACCGTAGACCTCAGTAACCCTAGAACTCAGTAACCCTAGAACTCAGTAACCCTAGAACTCAGTAACCCTAGACCTCAGTAACCCTAGAACTCAGTAACCGTAGACCTCAGTAACCCTAGACCTCAGTAACCCTAGAACTCAGTAACCCTAGAACTCAGTAACCCTAGAACTCAGTAACCCTAGACCTCAGTAACCCTAGAACTCAGTAACCCTAGACCTCAGTAACCCTAGAACTTAGTAACCCTAGAATTCAGTAAACCTAGGCCCGACTAACCCTAGGCCCCACTAACCCTAGCCCTCAGTAACCCTAATTTAAATATCTGGGCGGGTTCTGACTGCCTCATTTTGCAAATATGAGAGTGGGAGTGTCTGGGCGGTTCCTGAGTGCCTCATGATGCAAATCTGAGCCAAATTTAGATGTCAGGGTTAGGGTTAGGGTTAGAATTAGGGTTAGAACTAGGGTTAGGGTTAGGGTAAGGGTTAGGGTTAGGATTTGGGTTAGGGTTAGAGTTAGGGTTAGAGTTAGGATTGGGGTTAGGGTTAGGATTGGGGTTAGGGTTAGGGTTAGGATTGGGGTTAGGGTTAGGATTGCGGTTAGGGTTAGGGTTAGGGTTAGGGTTAGGGTTAGGGTTAGGGTTAGGATTGGGGTTAGGGTTAGGGTTAGGGTTAGGATTGGGGTTAGGGTTAGGGTTAGGGTTAGGGTTAGAATTGGGGTTAGGGTTAGGGTTAGGATTGGGGTTAGGGTTAGGATTGGGGTTAGGGTTAGGGTTAGGATTGGGGTTAGGGTTAGGGTTAGAGTTAGGGTTAGAGTTAGGGTTAGGGTTAGAGTTAGGGTTAGGGTTAGGGTTAGGGTTAGGATTGGGGTTAGGGTTAGGGTTAGGGTTAGGATTGGGGTTAGGGTTAGGGTTAGAGTTAGGGTTAGAGTTAGGGTTAGGGTTAGGATTGGGGTTAGGGTTAGGGTTAGGGTTGGGGTTAGGGTTAGGGTTAGGGTTAGGATTGGGGTTAGGGTTAGGTTAGGGTTAGGGTTAGAATTAGGGTTAGGGTTAGGATTGGGGTTAGGGTTAGGTTAGGGTTAGGGTTAGGGTAGGGTTAGGGTTAGGGTTTGATGAGGAGTGTCTATTTTGAAACTTGATTCAAGATTGTGTGTAATTTGCATATCTGGGCGGGTCCTCACTGCCTCTATGCAAATCTGACAGTCATTTGCACTCAGTGTGCCTCCTCATGCAAACATGCGTGTGAGAACCCCGCCCGAGTTTCCCTGGTTCTAATTTAACCCTGACCGAGTTTCCCTGGTTCTAATTTAACCCCGCCCGTGTTTCCCTGGTCCTAATTTAACCCCGCCCGAGTTTCCCTGGTTCTAATTTAACCCCGCCTGAGTTTCCCTGGTTCTAATTTAACCCCGCCCGAGTTTCCCTGGTTCTAATTTAACCCCGCCCGAGTTTCCCTGGTTCTAATTTAACCCTGCCCGAGTTTCTCTGGTTCTAATTTAACCCTGCCCGAGTTTCCCTGGTTCTAATTTAACCCTGCCCGAGTTTCTCTGGTTCTAAATTAACCTTGCCCGAGTTTCTCTGGTCCTAATTTAACCCCGCCCGAGTTTCTCTGGTCACAATTTAAACCTTCAGGTGTGTTCACTGTTCTAAATTAAACCTGCACCAGTTTTCCTGCGTTAGAAAAAAATATAGAGCATTGAGAAAAATCCCCCAAAATTGGAACGTTTTTAAAAATTAAAAAAAAACATTCAACAGTTACACATTCAAAATAAAAAACCCTAACTTGTAAAACAAAAAAGAAGACAAAAAAAAATTGGACCCTGTTGCAATAAGGCCCTTTTGCAATGGTTTCGTGAGGCGGAGATGTTTTCTGAGAGAAAAACTCAAAAAATGAAAATAAAATAATAATTGGAAAAGAAATCCCAAGTCAGAAACACTCCAAAATTAAAAATATATCATAATTTGAAAAAAAAATGAATTAAAAAAAATTTGGGGTGATGAAGTGAAGACCTGTGGCCGCCGGGTGGCGCCCCAGAGCAGGTTTCTAACATAAACACTCAAAAATTAAAAATATAAAATAATTGGAAAAAATATTACCAGGTCTTAAAAAAAGAATTGAGTGTTGCAGTAACGTCCCATCACCTCTGAGTGCCTCACTACGATACTTTGCCACTAGTGGGAGTGTCTAATTTCAATATCTGGGCGGTTCCTGAGAGCCTCATGATGCAAATCTGACCCTCATTGGCACCTCTGACTGCCTCACTATGCCACGACGAGAGTGGGAGAGTCTAATTTAAATATCTGGGCGGGTTCTGACAGCCCTACTATGCAAATATGAGGGTGGGAGTGTCTAATTTAAATATCTGGGCGTGTTCTGACTGCATCACTATGCAAATATGAGAGTGGGAGTGTCTAATTTAAATATCTGGGCGGGTTCTGACAGCCCTACTATGCAAATATGAGGGTGGGAGTGTCTAATTTGAATATCTGGGCGGTTCCTGAGAGCCTCATGAGGCAAATCTGAGCCTCATTGGCACCTCTGACTGCCTCACTATGTCACGACGAGAGTGGGAGTGTCTAATTTAAATATCTGGGCGGGTTCAGACTGCATCACTATGCAAATATGAGAGAGCAGTGAGGCCCTGTTGCAATGATTTCTGAGAGAAAAACTCAAAAGATGAAAATAAAATAATAATTGGAAAAGAAATCCCAAGTCAGAAACACTCCAAAATTAAAAATATATCATAATTTGAAAAAAAAAACAAATTCAAAATAAAATTCAAAATAAAAAACCCTATCTCGTAAAACAAAAAAAAAAAAAAAAAAGAAATTGGAGCATTGCGGTAACGCCCTGTTGCAACGGGTTCGCGTGGCAGAGCTGATTTCTGAGAGAAAAACTCAAAAGATGAAAATTAAATAATAATTATAAAAGAAATCCCAAGTCAGAAACACTCCACAATTAAACATAGATCATAATTTGAAATAAAAGGATTAAAAAAAAAATTTGTTGCGACGCAGTGGCGTCCTGCGGCCGCCGGGTGGCGCCCCAGAGCAGGTTTCTAACAGGAACACCCAAAAATTAAAAATATAAAATCATGGGAAAAAAAATGACCAGGTCTGAAAAAAAGAACGGGAGCGTGGCAGTGACGTCCCGTCGCCACCGGGTGGCGCCCCAGAGCCGGGGTCTCCTCGGGGCGGAACCACGCTGGGAGGTCGCGGTGCCCGCCCGGGTCCCTGAGCCCCTGTGGGCGGGTGTGTTTGTGTGTGTGTGTGTGTGGCGGTGGTCGGCGCTGTGCGTCCTACCTCGTCGGGGCGTCCGTCCAGCACGGCGGCGGCGGCGGGGGGCTCACGCAGACATCTTGACCGCGGCGGGCGTCCGTGTCGTCGGCGTCCTGAGTCCCGGTGCGGATGCGTGTGCCTGCCGTGTGCGTGTCGTGTGTGCTCGTGCGTGACCTAGCGTGTGTGTGTGTCGTGCGTGCTGTGGCGGGTGCGGGCGGCGCGGGCTTCCTACCTCGGGGTGTCCGTCCGTCCGTCCAGCGTGGAGGGCAGAGACATCTTGACCGCGGCGTCCACGTCTGCGTGTGTGCTGCGTCCGCGGGTGACGTCACGGTGGGCGGCGGTCAGCGGTGGGCGCTGGCGCGGGATCCGGATGCATACGCAGAGAGACGCACGTTAGACGTGCAGAGCCGACGAAATCCCCCACCCCAGAGGAGCCCCACCCCAAAAAATAATAATTAAAGACACCGGGGCGCGCGCGTGACGCGGTCCCGCCACGGGGGGACGCGCCCGAGCCCCGCGGGCGTCTCGGGACGAAACCCAGAGCCCCCGAGTCAGGGAGAGAGAAAAAAAAACTAAAAAAACCGGAACTACAGCTCCCAGCATGCCCCGCTCCCACCCAGCCTTCTCTTCCTGTTCCAGACAGGAAGTGCCTCCATCTTAGACCGCATGGTCGGTTCGTGTTTGAAAAAAGCCCCAAAACGTCCCCCGCGCCGCCCCAGACCCCGATTTTACGTCACGGCTCTGCAGCGGGGGACCCCGGGCGGGCGGGGGGCACACGGCGGGCCTCGCGTCACCCGGCGGGAACCGGGGAACCTGGCGGCGGCGGCTGCGGGCCGAGGGAGCCCCGTCTGGGCACGGCGGGGCCTGTGGGGAGCAGGGCGGGCCTGAGTCTGAGGCAGGGGCATGGCCGGGAGCGAGCAGGGAGGTCGGGAGCTCGGGCAGGGCCGGGCCCGGGGCCCGCACTCACCGGTCATGGAGGCAGAGTCGGCCCGGCGGCGGCGGCGTCTCCCGCGCGGGGCCCGGGGAGGCTGGGTTCCTGGCGGTGGCGGGGGCGGCAGAGTCTCAGGGAGGCAGGGGCAGCCATGCTGGGCCGAGCGCGGTGCGGGCGGAGGAGGCGGCGGAGGCCGGGCAGAGCCCGCGGTCTGCAGAGCGGCGTGCGCACGTCCGCACGCTCTGGGCGCTCGTGAGGAATGCTGGGAGACGGGCGGGCGGACTGAGCATGCGCGGCGGGGACCGCCCCGCCCACCCGGCCCCGGCGGCCAATCGGGAGCCCCGGTCCCCCGTGACGTCACCCCGCGGGGCCCTGATAGGACGGGCCGGGCCCGGGACCCGCAGGACTCCGGCTCAGAACTACGTCTCCCAGCATGCCTCGGGCCCGCTTCCCCCCCACACACACACACGTGGTGCCCCAGGCCTAGAATTGGAACCCGAGACTCGATTCTGGGGGTGCGGGCGGAGCCCGGGTTTCCCCGCGTGGCCGGGCGTGGCCGTCCCGTGACCCCACTGTGCGCCCCGAGCCCGCCGTGACGGCGGGCATCCCCCTGCCTCGGCCTCCGCCTGGCGGGGCCAGACAGGAAGTGCCTCCATCTTAAGACCGCATGGTCGGTTCGTGTTTGAAAAAAGCCCCAAAACGTCCCCCGCGCCGCCCCAGACCCCGATTTTACGTCACGGCTCTGCAGCGGGGGACCCCGGGCGGGCGCGGGGGTGGCTGGGGGACCCCGGGCGGGCTGAGCACACAGTGTGTCAGTGACACAGTCAGTCACACAGTCAGTCAGTCACACAGCCAGCAGAGCCCCCTGGGAGGTTTCAAAGGCCTGGGCTTCAGGTCTCAGAGCTGAGCACACAGTGTGTCTGTGTGTGTCTGTGTGTGTGTGAGTGAGTGCAGCAGGCCGGGCTGGAACCCAGACAGTGCCCTGCCTCTGCACACAGTCAGTCAGTCACACAGTCAGTCAGTCACACAGCCAGCAGAGCCCCCTGGGAGGTTTCAAAGGCCTGGGCTTCAGGTCTCAGAGCTGAGCACACAGTGTGTCTGTGTGTCTGTGTGTCTGTGTGTGTGTGTGTGTGTGAGTGAGTGCAGCAGGCCGGGCTGGAACCCAGACAGTGCCCTGCCTCTGCACACAGTCAGTCAGTCACACAGTCAGTCAGTCACACAGCCAGCAGAGCCCCCTGGGAGGTTTCAAAGGCCTGGGCTTCAGGTCTCAGAGCTGAGCACACAGTGTGTCTGTGTGTCTGTGTGTCTGTGTGTGTGTGTGTGTGAGTGCAGCAGGCCGGGCTGGAACCCAGACAGTGCCCTGCCTCTGCACACAGTCAGTCAGTCACACAGTCAGTCAGTCACACAGCCAGCAGAGCCCCCTGGGAGGTTTCAAAGGCCTGGGCTTCAGGTCTCAGAGCTGAGCACACAGTGTGTCCGTGTGTCTGTGTGTGTGTGTGTGAGTGTGTGAGTGAGTGCAGCAGGCCGGGCTGGAACCCAGACAGTCCCCTGCCTCTGCACACAGTCAGTCAGTCACACAGTCAGTCAGTCACACAGCCAGCAGAGCCCCCTGGGAGGTTTCAAAGGCCTGGGCTTCAGGTCTCAGAGCTGAGCACACAGTGTGTCTGTGTGTGTCTGTGTGTGTGTGTGTGTGTGAGTGAGTGCAGCAGGCCGGGCTGGAACCCAGACAGTGCCCTGCCTCTGCACACAGTCAGTCAGTCACACAGTCAGTCAGTCACACAGCCAGCAGAGCCCCCTGGGAGGTTTCAAAGGCCTGGGCTTCAGGTCTCAGAGCTGAGCACACAGTGTGTCTGTGTGTGTCTGTGTGTGTGAGTGAGTGAGTGAGTGCAGCAGGCCGGGCTGGAACCCAGACAGTCCCCTGCCTCTGCACACAGTCAGTCAGTCACACAGTCAGTCAGTCACACAGCCAGCAGAGCCCCCTGGGAGGTTTCAAAGGCCTGGGCTTCAGGTCTCAGAGCTGAGCACACAGTGTGTCTGTGTCTGTGTGTGTCTGTGTGTGTGTGAGTGAGTGCAGCAGGCCGGGCTGGAACCCAGACAGTCCCCTGCCTCTGCACACAGTCAGTCAGTCACACAGTCAGTCAGTCACACAGCCAGCAGAGCCCCCTGGGAGGTTTCAAAGGCCTGGGCTTCAGGTCTCAGAGCTGAGCACACAGTGTGTCTGTGTGTCTGTGTGTCTGTGTGTCCTTGGGCTCACGGCGTGCACCCAGGGCTGTGTGTGACCTCAGCCATCCCCCTGCCTCTGCCTCAGTGGGTCTCTGGCTCTGGGGTGAGAGGCGTGGGGTGGACTTGGCGCACACGCACGGGAGCTTTGGGCCACGTGGCGGCCACGGCTCCCAGCATGCCTCGGGGGGCGCGGCCCCGCCCTCCCCGGCGGCCTCGGGGTCGCCCCGGGACCGGACGTCTGGGGGGCCGCGGGGGGCGGGGCCTCGGTCGGTTTCTCGGGAGGTGGGGCCTGGGGACGGGGAGGCGGGCAGAGAGAGGGGTGAGGACGGGTGGACAGAGGGCTGCTCTCACCCGCGGGGGGACTACGTCTCCCAGCATGCCCCGGGGGGTTGTAGTCCCAGGCCCCAGATCCGCCTCAGGGTCGCCCCGACACCGGGTTCTCGGGGGGCCCTGGGGGGTCGGGGTCGGTCGGTCCCCGGGGCGTCGTCCCCCGACAGACAGACGGACGGATCGAGAGGTCTGTGCTCTCACCCACGTGGGGACTACGGCTCCCAGCAGGCCTGAGCCCCGACTTCCTTCCTGTGCCCGACAGGAAGTGAGGTGGGAGCTGTAGTTCTTCTGTGGACTACAACCGGAAGTGAGCCCCGGGTCCTCATGGGAGATGTCGTTCTTCTGTGGACTACAACCGGAAGTGAGCCCCGGGTCCTCATGGGAGCTGTAGTTCTTTTCTGGACTACAACCGGAAGTGCCTCCATTTTTCACCGGAAGTGAGCCCCGGGTCCTCATGGGAGATGTAGTTCTTTTGTGGACTACAACCGGAAGTGCCTCCATTTGGACCGGAAGTGAGCCCCGGGTCCTCATGGGAGATGAAGTTCTTTTTTGGACTACAACCGGAAGTTCCTCCATTTTGCACCGGAAGTGAGCCCCGGGTCCTCATGGGAGATGTAGTTTTTTGGTGTGGACTACAACCGGAAGTTCCTCCATTTTGGACCGGAAGTGAGCCCCGGGTTCTCATGGGAGATGTAGTTTTTTGGTGTGGACTACAGATTCTCTAGCGCCCCCTGGTGTTTATGCAGTGTAACTGCATGCTAACCGGAAGTGCCTCCATTTTGCACAGGAAGTGAACCCCGGGAGATGTAGTTCTTTTCTGGACTACAACCGGAAGTGAGCCCCGGGTCCTCATGGGAGATGTAGTTCTTTTCTGGACTACAACCGGAAGTTCCTCCATTTTGCACCGGAAGTGAGCCCCGGGTCCTCATGGGAGCTGTAGTTCTTCTGTGGACTACAACCGGAAGTGAGCCCCGGGTCCTCATGGGAGATGTAGTTCTTTTCTGGACTACAACCGGAAGTGAGCCCCGGGTCCTCATGGGAGATGTAGTTCTTCTGTGGACTACAACCGGAAGTGAGCCCCGGGTCCTCATGGGAGATGTAGTTCTTTTCTGGACTACAACCGGAAGTTCCTCCATTTTGCACCAGAAGTGAGCCCCGGGTCCTCATGGGAGCTGTAGTTCTTTTTTGGACTACAACCGGAAGTTTCTCCATTTTAAACAGGAAGTGAGCCCCGGGTACTCATGGGAGATGTAGTTCTTCTGTGGACTACAACCGGAAGTTCCTCCATCTTGGACCGGAAGTTAGCCCCGGATCCTCATGGGAGATGTAGTTCTTTTGTGGACTACAACCGGAAGTGAGCCCCGGGTCCTCATGGGAGATGTAGTTCTTCTGTGGACTACAACCGGAAGTTCCTCCATCTTGGACCGGAAGTTAGCCCCGGGTACTCATGGGAGATGTAGTTCTTCTGTGGACTACAACCGGAAGTTCCTCCATCTTGGACCGGAAGTTAGCCCCGGATCCTCATGGGAGATGTAGTTCTTCTGTGGACTACAACCGGAAGTTCCTCCATCTTGGACCGGAAGTGAGTCCCGGGTCCTAATGGGAGATGTAGTTCTTTTGTGGACTACAACCGGAAGTTCCTCCATTTCTGACCGGAAGTCAGCCCCGGGTCCTCATGGGAGATGTAGTTCTTTTCTGGACTACAACCGGAAGTGCCTCCATTTTGGACCGGAAGTGAGCCCCGGGTCCTCATGGGAGATGTAGTTCTTCTGTGGACTACAACCGGAAGTTCCTCCATCTTGGACCGGAAGTTAGCCCCGGGTACTCATGGGAGATGTAGTTCTTCTGTGGACTACAACCGGAAGTTCCTCCATCTTGGACCGGAAGTTAGCCCCGGATCCTCATGGGAGATGTAGTTCTTCTGTGGACTACAACCGGAAGTTCCTCCATCTTGGACCGGAAGTGAGTCCCGGGTCCTAATGGGAGATGTAGTTCTTTTGTGGACTACAACCGGAAGTTCCTCCATTTCTGACCGGAAGTCAGCCCCGGGTCCTCATGGGAGATGTAGTTCTTTTCTGGACTACAACCGGAAGTGCCTCCATTTTGGACCGGAAGTGAGCCCCGGGTCCTCATGGGAGATGAAGTTCTATTTTGGACTACAACCGGAAGTTTCTCCATTTCTAACCGGAAGTGAGCCCCGGGTCCTCATGGGAGATGTAGTTCTTTTGTGGACTACAACCGGAAGTGCCTCCATTTTGCACCGGAAGTGAGCCCCGGGTCCTCATGGGAGACGTAGTTCTTCTGTGGACTACAACCGGAAGTGCCTCCATTTTGCACCGGAAGTGAGCCCCGGGTCCTCATGGGCGATGTAGTTCTTTTGTGGACTACAACCGGAAGTTCCTTCATCTTGGACCGGAAGTGAACCCCGGGTACTCATGGGAGATGTAGTTCTTTTGTGGACTACAACCGGAAGTTCCTCCATTTTGCACCGGAAGTGAACCCCGGGTCCTCATGGGAGATGTAGTTCTTTTCTGGACTACAACCGGAAGTTTCTCCATCTTGGAACGGAAGTGAGTCCCGGGTCCTCATGGGAGGTGTAGTTCTTTTGTGGACTACAACCGGAAGTGCCTCCATTTTGGACCGGAAGTGAGCCCCGGGTCCTCATGGGAGACGTAGTTCTTTTGTGGACTACAACCGGAAGTTCCTCCATTTCTGACCGGAAGTGAGCCCCGGGTCCTCATGGGCGATGTAGTTCTTTTGTGGACTACAACCGGAAGTTCCTCCATCTTGGACCGGAAGTGAACCCCGGGTACTCATGGGAGATTTAGTTCTTTTCTGGACTACAACCGGAAGTTCCTCCATTTTGCACCGGAAGTGAGCCCCGGGTCCTCATGGGAGCTGTAGTTCTTTTCTGGACTACAGCCGGAAGTGCCTCCATTTTGCACCGGAAGTGAGTCCCGGGTCCTCATGGGAGCTGTAGTTCTTTTCTGGACTACAACCGGAAGTTCCTCCATTTCTGACCGGAAGTGAGCCCCGGGTCCTCATGGGAGATGTAGTTCTCAACCTCAATATGCAAATCCAACCCTCATTTGAATCTCATTATGCAAAACAGGCACGGTCACTGCCGGCCAACCGGAAGAGCCTCCAGTTTGGACCGGAATTGAGCGCCCCGGGTCCTCGTAGGAGATGTAGTTTTTGTGGACCCGGGTGGCTGGTGGGCTCGCCACACAGGACTGACTCCCTGTGAATCCACCCAGGGTTTTAATTCCTCTCCTTTATATTGAAAATGAGGGAATTAGATTTAGATTTTAAAAATATTTTAACGTCAATTTACGTAGATAATTGATTTTAATTGAGGTTTTAAGAAAATTCTAATGTCGATTTAAAGTAAAAAATTGCTTTCAATTGAGATTTTAGTAAAATTTTAACGTCCAATCTCATTTTGACACAAATGGATTTTAATCGAGATTGTAATAAGATTTTAAAGTCAATACTAATTGAAAAAAATTTTTTTGAGATTTTAAAAAAATTGTCAATTTTTTAAAATTTTCTAAAAAAATAATTTTATTGGAAATTTAATAAAAAATTATTTAACTTTAAAAACTTTTTAAAAATTAGATTTTAAGATTCTCCATTTTAGACAGGGAGTGAGCCCCGGGTGCTCATGGGAGATGTAAAAAAAAAAATTTAACGTCCATTTAAATTTGACACAAATTGATTTTAATTGTGATTGTAGTAAGATTGTAAAGTCAAAAATTTTACTTTCATTTGTCGTAACGTTTGAAAATAAATGATTTCATTGGACATTTGAAAAAAATTTATTTGACTTTAAAATTTTTTAAGAAATGAGTTTGGAAGTGGCTCCATTTTAGACAGGAAGTGAGCCCCGGGTGCTCGTGGGAGATGTAGTCTCCACAGGACACAGAGCCTATCTCCGCGCCACCCGGTGGCGAAAAAACGCAACCGCCGCGCTGGTTCTCCGGCGGAAGGGAAGGAATCTGGCGGCTGCTCCCAGGCCAGAGTTCCAGGAGCGCAGTGTGGCGGGGCCGCCAGAGTCCCCGGGCTGGCGGCGGCGCGGACCCGCGTCCCGCCGTTCCGTTGAACCTGTAGGAGTATAGGTGAAGAGAGTCTCTCTCTGTACCTCTGTCTCGTTCCTTCTCCGCGGGGCGATTCCGCGCCTTTTGATTGAGATTTTTAAATGAACCTTAATGTCAGTTTACCTAGAAAAAAATGGGTAACTGAGAATTTGAAAAAATTTTATTTTCAAGTGTAATGCTTGAAAAAAATAATTTTTTTGGACATTTTAAAAATACTTTCTTTAAAATTTTTTTAAAAATTAGTTAAGTGAGATTTTGAAAAAAAATTATTTTCAAGTGTAATGCTTGAAAAAATAATTTTTTTGGACATTTTAAAAATACTTTCTTTAAAATTTTTTTAAAAATTAGTTAAGTGAGATTTTGAACAAAAAATTATTTTCAAGTGTAATGCTTGAAAAAAATAATTATTTTGGACATTTTAAAAATACTTTCTTTAAAATTTTTTTAAAAATTAGTTAAGTGAGATTTTGAAAAAAAATTATTTTCAAGTGTAATGCTTGAAAAAATAATTTTTTTGGACATTTTAAAAATACTTTCTTTAAAATTTTTTTAAAAATTAGTTAAGTGAGATTTTGAACAAAAAATTATTTTCAAGTGTAATGCTTGAAAAAAATAATTTTTTTGGACATTTTAAAAATACTTTCTTTAAAATTTTTTTAAAAATTAGTTAAGTGAGATTTTGAAAAAAAATTATTTTCAAGTGTAATGCTTGAAAAAAATAATTTTATTGGACATTTAAAAAATATTTATTTTACCTTAAATTTTTTTTAAAAGTTAGTTTGGAAGTGGCTCCATTTTAGACAGGAAGTGAGCACCGGGTGCTCATGGGAGATGTAGTTTCCATAGGACACAGGGCCTATCTCAGCGCCCCCCGGTGGCGAAAAAACCTTTCCTTCTCCTGCCTTCTCCCTTCTCCCGGGGACAGAGCCCGAGTCCGTGCCCGACCGAGAGGCCCCATCCCGGGTGTGCGTCCTCCGTGCCTCCCCGGTCTGCCTGCCCCGGTTCTTGTACCTTCTCCCTCCTTCTCCCTTCTCCCGGGGACCGAGCCGGAGTCCATGCCCGACCGAGAGGCCCCATCCCGGGTGTGCGTCCTCCGTGCCTCCCCGGGCTGCCTGCCCCGGTTCTCCTACCTTCTCCCTGCTTCTCCCTTCTCCCGGGGACCAAGCCCGAGTCCGTGCCCGACCGAGAGGCCCCATCCCGGGTGTGCGTCCTCCGTGCCTCCCCGGTCTGCCTGCCCCGGTTCTCCTACCTTCTCCTTCCTTCTCCCTTCTCCCGGGGACCAAGCCCGAGTCCGTGTCCGACCGAGAGTCACCATCCCGGGTGTGCGTCCTCCGAGCCTCCCCGGTCTGCCTGCCCTGGTTCTCCTACCTTCTCCCTCCTTCTACCTTCTCCCGGGGGACGAAGCCCGAGTCCGTGTCCGACCGAGTTCGGGTCTCTGTTGTCTCTCTGTCCCCCTCTCCCCCTCCCTTCTCTGCAGAATGGGGGCGAAACTGAGACCCGAATCCCAGCCCGGGTTCCAGGCGAGGGGTGTGGCTTCGTCGGTGGCGTCCCCGGGCCTGCGGCGGCTCAGATCTCCGTCGTCTTCAACCGTTGTACCTGTAGAAGTGTAGGGACAGAGCCTCTCTCTGTCCCTCTGTCTCTTTTTTCTAAGTCTCTAAGTCTCGCTGTGTCTCTAATTCTCTAAGTGTCTCTGTTTCTCTCTCTGTCTCTAAGTCTCCCTGTGCCTCTCCTTCTCCCTTCCTCCCAGGGCTGCCTGGTGTCGGTGTCCGCCAACGAGAGACCCATCCCGGCTTCCTCACGTCTCTCTGCCCTGGTCTCCTACCTTCTCCTTCTTTCTCCTACCTTCTTTTTCCTTCTCCCTTCTCCCCGGGGACCAAGCCCGAGTCCGTGTCCGCCAGCGAGGCTACATCCAGGCTTCTCGTGTGCCTCGCTACCCCGGGTCTGTCTCTCTCTCTCTCCGAGCTACCTTCTTCCTGACCCGGCCTGCCTGGTCTTTACCGTGACCCGCGCAGCTGGGGACTCTGCATCTCTCTATCCCCCTGGCTTCCTCCCTTTTTTTTTCCTTCTTCCACCCAGGGGACCAAGCCAGGAGTCAGCGCCCGACCGCGAGGCACCATCCCAGCCTCATTGTGTCTTGCTGGCCCTGGCGACAAGCTTTTTTCTTTCCTCCTCACCCGGCCCGCCTGGCCTCGACCGTGGCCTGCGCAGTTCGGGTCTCTATCTGTCTCTCTGTCCCCCTGTCTCTTTGTCCCTTCCTTCTCCCTTCTCACCGGGGACCGAATCCCGAGTCCGCGTCCGACCGAGAGGCACCATCCCGGCTGTGCGTCCTCCGTGCCTCCCCGGTCTGTCTGCCCCGGTTCTCCTCTCCTTCTCCCTCCTTCTCTCTTCTTTCCTCCCGACCCGGCCCGCCTGGCCTCACCGTGGCCTGCGCAGCTCGGGTCTCTGTTGTCTCTCTGTCCCCCTCTCCCCCTCCCTTCTCTGCAGAATGGGGGTGAATCTGAGACCCGATTCCCAGCCCGGGTTCCAGGCGAGCGGTGTGGCTTCGTCGGTGGCGTCCCCGGGCCTGTGGCGGCTCAGTATCTCCGTCCTCTGCAACCGTTGTACCTGTAGAAGTGTAGGGACAGAGCCTCTCTCTGTCCCTCTGTCTCTTTTTCTAAGTCTCTAAGTCTCGCTGTGTCTCTAAGTCTCTAAGTGTCTCTGTTTCTCTCTCTGTCTCTAAGTCTCGCTGTGCCTCTCCTTCTCCCTTCCACCCAGGGCTGCCTGGCGTAGGTGTCCGCCAACGAGAGACCCATCCCGGCTTCCTCACGTCTCTCTGCCCTGGTCTCCTACCTTCTCCTACCTTCTCCTACCTTCTCCTACCTTCTCTGCATCTCTGCATCTCTCTATTCCCCCTGGCTTCCTCCCTTCCTTCTCCCTTCTCCCCGGGGACCAAGCCCGAGTCCGAGTCCGACCGAGAGGCCCCATATCCCGGCTGTGCATCCTCTGTGCCTCCCCGGTCTGCCTGCCCCGGTTCTCCTTCCTTCTTTTTTCCTTCTCCCTTCTTTCCTCCTCACCCGGCCCGCCTGGCCTCGACCGTGGCCTGCGCAGCCCGGGTCTGTCTGTCTCTCTGTCCCCCTGTCTCTCCGTCCCTCCTTCTCCCTTCTCCCCGGGGACCAAAGCCCGAGTCCGCGTCCGACCGAGAGGCACCATCCCGGCTGTGCATTCTCCGTGCCTCCCCGCCCCGGTTCTCCTTCCTTCTTCCTTCCTTCTTCCTTCTTTCCTCCTGACCTGGCCTGCCTGGCCTTTACCATGGCCTGTGCAGCCCGGGGTCTCTGAGTCTCTCTGTCCCCCTGGCTTCCTTCTCCCCTAGGGTTAGTGTTGGGTTAGGGTTAGTGTTGGGTTAGTAGGGTTAGTGTTGGGTTAGGGCTAGAGTTAGGTTAGGGTTATGGATATGGTTAGGGTTAGGGCTAGAGTTAGGGTTATAATTAGGGTTAGTGTTAGGTTTAGGGTTAGGGTTAGTGCTAGTTAGGTTTAGGGCTAACCCTAGTTAGGTTTAGGGCTAGGGCTAGGGCCAGGGATAGGGGTAGGGTTAGGGTTAGGGTTAGGGTTGGGGTTGGGGTTGGGGTAGGGGTAGGTCTAGGGCTTTAATCGGGGTTAGGGTTATACTTACGGTTTGGTCTAGGGCCAGGACCTCAGCTTGGGGTAGGACTAGGGGTAGGGGTTAGGATTAGGGTTAGAGTTAGGGTTAGGGTTAGGGTTAGTGCTAGTTAGGTTTAGGGCTAACCCTAGTTAGGTTTAGGGCTAGGGCTAGGGTTAGGGTTAGGGTTGGGGTTGGGGTTGGGGTAGGGGTAGGGGTAGGGGTAGGGGTAGGGGTAGGGGTAGGGGTAGGGGTAGGGGTAGGGGTAGGGGTAGGGGTAGGGGTAGGGGTAGGGTAGGGGTAGGTCTAGGGCTTTAATCGGGGTTAGGGTTATACTTACGGTTTGGTCTAGGGACAGGACCTCAGCTAGGGGTAGGGGTAGGGGTAGGGGTAGCGTGGTACCTGTAGAGATGTAGGGATGGAGGATTTCTCTGCCTGTCTGTCTTCTCACCAGGGGCCAAGCCCGAGTCCGACCGCGGGGCACCGTCCCGGCTTCCGTGTGGTGCCTCGCCGCCCCTGGTCCTGCCTTTCTCTCTCTCCCTCGCTCCAAGCTCCCCTCCTCCCTCCCTCCCGACCCGGCCCGCCTGGCCTCACCCGCGGCCCACGCAGCTCGGGTCTCTGTCTGTCCCTGCGTCCCTCTGTCTCCCTCCCTTCTGGCACCCGAATCCCGACCCGGGGTCCAGGCGGGCGGTGTGGCTGTGTGGGTGGTGTCCCTGGGCCCCTGGCGGCCCAGCCACGCAGCCCCCGCTCCCGTTGAACCTGCGGAAGGGTAGGCGCAGAGGCTCTCTCTGTCTCTCTGTCTCTCTAAGTCTCTCTCTCTGTCTCCTCCTCTCCCTCCTCCCGGGGGCTGCCTGGCGTCGGCGTCCGCCAAAGAGAGACCGATCCCGGCATAGGTCCCGCAGCCCCTGGGTCCTGGTTCTCTCTCTGTCTCTGTCTCTCTCTGTCTCTAAGTCTCTCTGTCTCTCCCCCTTCCCCTCTCCCTTCTCCCCGGGGACCAAGCCCGAGTCCGACCCCGGGTCTATCTCTGTCTCTGTCTCTGTCTCTCTGTCTCTTCCCCTTCCCCTCTCCCTTCTCCCCGGGGACCAAGCCCGAGTCCGACCCCGGGTCTATCTCTGTCTCTCTGTCTCTGTCCCTCTGTCTCTCCCCCTTCCCCTCTCCCTTCTCCCCGGGGACCAAGCCCGAGTCCGACCCCGGGTCTATCTCTGTCTCTCTATCTCTGTCTCTCTCTGTCTCCCCCTTCCCCTCTCCCTTCTCCCCGGGGACCAAGCCCGAGTCCGACCCCGGGTCTATCTCTGTCTCTCTATCTCTGTCTCTCTCTGTCTCCCCCTTCCCCTCTCCCTTCTCCCCGGGGACCAAGCCCGAGCCCGAGTCCAACCCCGGGTCTATCTCTGTCTCTGTCTCTCTGTCTCTCTGTCTCTCTGTCTCTCCCCCTTCCCCTCTCCCTTCTCCCCGGGGACCAAGCCCGAGTCCGACCCCGGGTCTATCTCTGTCTCTGTCTCTGTCCCTCTGTCTCTCCCCCTCCCCCCTCTCCCTTCTCCCCGGGGACCAAGCCCGAGTCCGACCCCGGGTCTATCTCTGTCTCTGTCTCTGTGTCTGTCCCTCTGTCTCTCCCCCTTCCCCTCTCCCTTCTCCCTGGGGACCAAGCCCGAGTCCGACCCCGGGTCTATCTCTGTCTCTCTGTCTCTGTGTCTGTCCCTCGGTCTCTCCCCCTTCCCCTCTCCCTTCTCCCTGGGGACCAAGCCCGAGTCCGACCCTGGGTCTATCTCTGTCTCTGTCTCTGTCTCTAAGTCTCTCTGTCTCTCCCCCTTCCCCTCTCCCTTCTCCCCGGGGACCAAGCCCGAGTCCTACCCCGGGTCTATCTCTGTCTCTGTCTCTGTCTCTGTCCCTCTGTCTCTCCCCCTTCCCCTCTCCCCTCTCCCCTCTCCCCGGGGACCAAGCCCGAGTCCGACCCCGGGTCTATCTCTATCTCTGTCTCTGTCTCTCTCCCCTTCCCTCTCCCTTCTCCCCGGGGACCAAGCCCGAGCCTGAGTCCGAACGCGAGGTCACATCCTGCCTTCTCCTGTGCCTCGCGACCCCGGGTCTATCTCTGTCTCTGTCTCTGTCTCTGTCTCTCCCCTTCCCTCTCCCTTCTCCCCGGGGACCAAGCCCGAGCCCGAGTCCCACCGCGAGGTCACATCCTGCCTTCTCCTGTGCCTCGCACCCCGGGTCTGTCTCTCTGTCTCTGTCTCTGTCTCTGTCTCTCCCCCTTCCCTCTCCCTTCTCCCCGGGGACCAAGCCCGAGCCCGACCCCGGGTCTATCTCTATCTCTGTCTCTCTGTCTCTCTCCCCTTCCCCTCTCCCTTCTCCCCGGGGACCAAGCCCGAGCCCGAGTCCCACCGCGAGGCGACATCCCGGCTTCTCCCGTGCCTCGCGACCCCGGGTCTCTCCCCTCTCCCCTTCTGACCCGGGCGGCCTGGCCTTATCCTGTGGCCCATGCAGCCCGGGTCTTTCTCTGTCCCTGCCTCCCTCCCTCCTCCACCTCACGGGGACGCATCGGGGACCCGGATCCCGGCCCGGGTTCCCGTGGAAGCGGACGGCTGCGTCGGGGGTATCCCTGGGCCCGCAGCGGCTCAGCCGCGCAGCCCCCGCTCACGTGGTCCCTGTGGGGGCAGAGCCTCTCTGTCTCTCTGTCTCTCCCTCTCCCTCTCTCTCTGTCTGTCCCTCTCTGTCTGTCTCTCCCTCCCTCTCTGTCTGTCTCTCCCTCTCCCGCCGTCCTCGCTTCCGGCCGGGGCCCAGCCCGAGTCCGCGTCCGCCCGAGAGACACCGGCCCGGCCCGTGCGTCTCCCCGTCTCCCCCGTCTGTCTCTGTCCCATCTCCCTCCCTCCTCCCTCCCACCCTCTCTTCTCACCCGGCCTGCCTGGCGTCGCCCGTGGCCTGCGCGGCTGGGGTCTGTCTGTCCCCCTGTCTGTCCCTGTCCCCCTCACCCCCGTCCCCTTCCTGCAGACCCGGCCTGCCTGGTGCCTGGCCACCACCTGTGCAGCTCGGGTCTGTGTCTGCGCCCCCCGTGTGTCACCCTCCCCCCCTCCGTCCGTCCTCCGCTCGCCGACGCTGCGCCCGAACGCACGCCGCGTCCTTCCCCGCCGTCCCTCGCTGGCGGCTCGGGGCTCCACCCCGGTGTCTGTGACGGGGTCTGGATCTCTCCCGTGATCCCTCGCTCGCTCTCAACATGCCGTGTGCGCCCTCCCGTGCGTGTGGGAGCCCTGCCCGAGAGGGCTCCATCCTACCCCTCGCCTGGGGTGGCCCAGGCGGGGACACAGGGACAGACAGACAGCGAGTCTGTCAGGAAGTGGGAGTCTGAGTCCTCCCGTCACTCAGTCCCTCCCCCAAGCCTAACTCTAACTCTATACCAACCCCGCCTGGAGCGGCCCAGGCAGGGACAGACAGACCCCGAGTCTGTCAGGAAGTGGGAGTCTGAGTCCGCCCGTCACTCAGTCCCTCCCCTAACTCTAACTCTATACCAACCCCGCCTGGAGCGGCCCAGGCAGGGACAGACAGACCACGCGTCTGTCAGGAAGTGGGAGTCTGAGTCCGCCCGTCACTCAGTCCCTCCCCTAACTCTAACTCTATACCAACCCCGCCTGGAGCGGCCCAGGTGGGGACAGACAGACCACGCGTCTGTCAGGAAGTGGGAGTCTGAGTCCGCCCGTCACTCAGTTCCTCCCCTAACTCTAACTCTATACCAACCCCGCCTGGAGTGGCCCAGGCGGGGACAGACAGACCACGCGTCTGTCAGGAAGTGGGAGTCTGAGTCCGCCCGTCACTCAGTCCCTCCCCTAACTCTAACTCTATACCAACCCCGCCTGGAGCGGCCCAGGTGGGGACAGACAGACCACGCGTCTGTCAGGAAGTGGGAGTCTGAGTCCGCCCGTCACTCAGTCCCTCCCCTAACTCTAACTCTATACCAACCCCGCCTGGAGCGGCCCAGGTGGGGACAGACAGACCGCGCGTCTGTCAGGAAGTGGGAGTCTGAGTCCGCCCGTCACTCAGTCCCTCCCCTAACTCTAACTCTATACCAACCCCGCCTGGAGCGGCCCAGGCAGGGACAGACAGACCACGCGTCTGTCAGGAAGTGGGAGTCTGAGTCCGCCCGTCACTCAGTTCCTCCCCTAACTCTAACTCTATACCAAGTGGGAGTCTGAGTCCGCCCGTCACTCAGTCCCTCCCCCAAGCCTAACTCTAACTCGATGCCAACCCCGTGCTCAACCGCGCCGTCAGACAGACCCGTCTGTCTGTCAGGTCCGCGCGCGCCTGCATCCGCCAGGCAGAGAGGCCAGCCCCGCTCCTCCTCTCGCCCGTGCTCCCGGTCTTCCCGACTCCCGACCGCCCGTCCCCGCCAGCCCTGGGCGCCTCCAGGGCTGAGTCTGTCCTTCTGGCACAACACAGACCTGACCTCCGACCTCGGCCACGGCCGTGGTCCGTCCCCGCTCATCCCGGAGCCTCTGCACCCGTGCATCCGCCTGACCCAGTCAGACTGTGACTCTGGGGTGACCTGGGCGGGTGACACGGGTGGGGGATGAGGCAGCGTCGGTCTGAGGTAGACCAGAAGGACAGACTGAGGGGACGGGCGGTAGGGAGGGGGGAAGACCGGGAGCACGGGTGAGGGGAGGAGCGGGCTGGACTCTTTTTTTTTTTGAAACTCTTTTTTTTTGAAACTCTTTTTTTTGAAACTCTTTTTTTTTGAAACTCTTTTTTTTTGAAACTCTTTTTTTTTGAAACTCTTTTTTTTTGAAACTCTTTTTTTTTGAAACTCTTTTTTTTTGAAACTCTTTTTTTTTGAAACTCTTTTTTTTTGAAACTCTTTTTTTTTGAAACTCTTTTTTTTTGAAACTCTTTTTTTTTGAAACTCTTTTTTTTGAAACTCTTTTTTTTTGAAACTCTTTTTTTTGAAACTCTTTTTTTTGAAACTCTTTTTTTTTGAAACTCTTTTTTTTTTTAAATTTATTTTTTTTTAAATTTATTTTTTTTTAAATTTATTTTTTTTTAAATTTATTTTTTTTTAAATTTATTTTTTTTTAAATTTATTTTTTTTTTAAGTTTTTTTTTTTAAGTTTTTTTTTGAAACTTTCACACTTTGGTGGTGTCTTTCTCTGTCTCTGTATGTCCGTGTTATCTCTGGTAGGGAGGGCGGAAGGTGGGAAGAGGCTCATTATGCAAATATGGGAGGGGGAGTGTCTAATTTAAATATCTTGGCGGTCCTAACTGACTCATCATGCTAATCTGAGCCAATTGTGAGTCTCAGACCGCCCCATTATGCAAATCTGAGAGGGGAGTCTCTAATTTAAATATCTGGGCGGGTTCTGACATCCTCAGGATGCAAATATAGGAGTGGGAGTGTTTAATTTAAATATCTGGGCGGTCCTAACTGACTCATCATGCTAATCTGAGCCAATTGTAAATCTCAGAGTGCCTCATTATGCAAATCTGAGAGGGGGAGTGTCTAATATAAATATCTGGGCGGGTTCTGACATCCTCAGGATGCAAATATAGGAGTGGGAGTGTTTAATTTAAATATCTGGGCGGTCCTAACTGACTCATCATGCTAATCTGAGCCAATTGTAAATCTCAGAGTGCCTCATTATGCAAATCTGAGAGGGGGAGTGTCTAATATAAATATCTGGGCGGGTTCTGACATCCTCAGGATGCAAATATGGGAGGGGGAGTGTCTAATTTAAATATCTGGGCGGTCCTAACTGACTCATCCTGCTAATCTGAGCCAATTGTGAATCTCAGAGTGCCTCATTATGCAAATCTGAGAGGGGGAGTGTCTAATATAAATATCGTGGCGGTCCTAACTGACTCATCATGCTAATCTGAGCCAATTGTAAATCTCAGACTGCCTCATTATGCAAGTAGGAGTGTCTAAATATCTGGGCGGTCCTAACCGACTCTTCATGCTAATCAGAGCCAATTGTAAATCTCAGACCGCCTCATTATGCAAATAGGAGTGTCTAATTTAAATATCTGGGCGGGTTCTGACTGGATGGGCGTGCTCTATCTCTGTCTGTCTGATCTCTGGTTGGGAGGGTGGAAGGTAGGGATGTTCCTATAGGAGTAGGGGTGTGGTCTAAAGCTCCATGGGCGTGTCTTATGCGAATAGGGGCGTGTTATGCGAATTAAAGGCGTGGACACACAGAATAGTTTTCACATCGAGTGCAATTTTATTGGAGGGGACATTCACAGACGCGTCTCAGCGCCGTCTGCATGCGCGTGCATTTGTGCATATTAACTGGGAGGGACGGCGGCGGTTCCATCTCCACGGTGATGCGCGACCCTCCTCTGTCCCGAAGGCAGCCTTCCCGCGGTGTCCTCCGCCTGACTGGGAAAGGCAGAGAGAGAGAGAGAGAGAGAGAGAGAGAGAGAGAGAGAGAGAGAGAGAGACAGCGGTCAATGTCTGTGCTGAATCCCTATTCAGCAAATCTTTTTTTTTTTCTCTTTTTTTTTTTTTTTTTTAAAATTAGGTATTTTCCTCCATTACATTTCCAATGCTAATTGGAGTGTCTAATCTGGGCGGTCCTAACTGACTCGTCATGCTATTCTGAGCCAATGGTGAGTCTCAGGCTGCCTCATTATGCAAGCCTGAGAGTGGGAGTGTCTAATTTGAATATGCATCTAATTTGATTAATAGGCGGTCCTAATTGCCTCCTCAAGCAAATCTGAGACTAATTTACATCTATGACTGCCTCACGATGCAAATAGGAGAGGGGGAGTGTCTAATTTCAATATACGGGGGGGTTGCGACAGCCCCATTATGCAAATAGGAAAGTGGGAGTGTCTAATTTCAATATCTGGGCGGTTCCCTAGAGGCTCATGAAGCAAATCTTTTTTTTTCCTTTTTCTTTCTTTTTTTTTAATTAGGTTTTTCCTCCATTACATTTCCAATGCTATCCAAAAAGTCCCCAGTTGACCTAATGGGCAGCTCTGCCTCATGATGCAAATATGAGGGTGGGAGTGTCTAATTTGTGCAAATCTGAGGGTGGGAGTGTCTAATTTGAATATCTGGGCGGTCCTAACTGACTCGTCATGCTAATCTGAGCCAATTGTGAGTCTCAGACTGTCTCATTATGCAAATCTGAGGGTGGGAGTGTCTAATTTCAATATCTGCGCGGTTCCCTAGAGGCTCATGAAGCAAATCTTTTTTTTTCCTTTTTCTTTTTTTTTTTTTTAATTAGGTTTTTCCTCCATTACATTTCCAATGCTATCCAAAAAGTCCCCAGTTGACCTAATGGGCAGCTCTGCCTCATGATGCAAATATGAGGGTGGGAGTGTCTAATTTGTGCAAATCTGAGGGTGGGAGTGTCTAATTTGAATATCTGGGCGGTCCTAACTGACTCGTCATGCTAATCTGAGCCAATTGTGAGTCTCAGACTGTCTCATTATGCAAATCTGAGGGTGGGAGTGTCTAATTTCAATATCTGCGCGGTTCCCTAGAGGCTCATGAAGCAAATCTGTTTTTTTCCTTTTTCTTTCTTTTTTTTTTTTAATTAGGTTTTTCCTCCATTACATTTCCAATGCTATCCAAAACGTCCCCAATTGACCTAATGGGCAGCTAGCTCTGCCTCATGATGCAAATATGAGGGTGGGAGTGTCTAATTTGAATATCTGGGCGGTCCTAAGTGACTCGTCATGCTAATCTGAGCCAATTGTGAATCTCAGACTGTCTCATTATGCAAATCTGAGAGTGGGAGTGTCTAATTTCAATATCTGGGCGGTCCTAAGTGACTCATCCTGCTAATCTGAGCCAATTGTGAATCTCAGAGTGCTTCGTTATGCAAATCTGAGAGTGGGAGTGTCTAATTTAAATGTGCATCTGTGAGAGTGGGAGTATCTAATTCGATTAATAGGTGGTCCTAATAGCCTCATTATGCAAATCTGAGACTAATTTACATCTATGACAGCCCCATTATGCAAATCTGAGGGTGGGAGTGTCTAATTTGAATATCTGGGCGGTCCTAAGTGACTCATCATGCTAATCTGAGCCAATTGAGAATCTCAGAGTGCTTCGTTATGCAAATATGAGAGTGGGAGTGTCTAATTTCAATATCTGGGCGATTCCTGAGTGACTCGTCCTGCTAATGTGAGCCAATTGTGAGTCTCAGAGTGCTTCGTTATGCAAATCTGAGAGGGGGAGTGTCTAATTTCAATATCTGGGCGGGTTCTGACAGCATCATGATGCTAATATGAGAGTGGGAGTGTCTAATTTCAATATCTGGGCGGTCCTAAATGACTCATCGTGCTACTGTGAGCCAATTGCGAATCTCAGAGAGCCTCATTATGCAAATCTGAGGGTGGGAGTGTCTAATTTGAATATCTGGGCGGTCCTAAGTGACTCGTTATGCTAATCTGAGCCAATTGTGAATCTCAGACTGTCTCATTATGTATGCAAATCTGAGAGTGGGAGTGTCTAATTTCAATATCTCGGCGGTTCCTAAGTGACTCGTCCTGCTAATCTGAGCCAATTGTGAATCTCAGAGTGCTTCGTTATGCAAATCTCAGAGTAGGAGTGTCTAATTTAAATATCTGGGCGGGTTCTGACAGCATCATGATGCAAATCTGAGAGTGGGAGTGTCTAATTTATGCAAATCTGACAGTGGGAGTGTCTAATTTCAATATCTGGGCGGTCCTAAGTGACTCGTCATGCTAATCTGAGCCAATTGTGAATCTCACAGTGCTTCTTTATGCAAATCTGAGAGTGGGAGTGTCTAATTTCAATATCTGGGCGGTCCTAACTGACTCATCCTGCAAATCTGAGCCAATTGTGAATCTCAGAGTGCTTCGTTATACAAATCTGCGAGGGGGAGTGTCTAATTTCAATATCTGGGCGGTCCTAAGTGACTCATCCTGCTAATCTGAGCCAATTGCAACTCTCAGAGTGCTTCTTTATGCAAATCTCAGAGTAGGAGTGTCTAATTTAAATATCTGGGCGGGTTCTGACAGCCTCATTATGCAAATCTGAGAGTGGGAGTGTCTAATTTCAATATCTGGGCGGTCCTAAGTGACTCGTCCTGCTAATCTGAGCCAATTGTGAGTCTCACAGTGCTTCTTTATGCAAATCTGCGAGGGGGAGTGTCTAATTTCAATATCTGGGCGGTCCTAATTGACTCATCCTGCTAATCTGAGCCAATTGCAACTCTCAGAGTGCTTCTTTATGCAAATCTCAGAGTAGGAGTGTCTAATTTAAATATCTGGGCGGGTTCTGACAGCATCATGATGCAAATCTGAGAGTGGGAGTGTCTAATTAAAATATCTGGATGGTCCTAAGTGACTCATTATGCTAATATGAGCCAATTGTGAATCTCAGAGTGCTCGTTATGCAAATCAGAGAGTGGGAGTGTCTAATTTCAATATCTGGGCGGTCCTAACTGACTCGTCATGCTAATCTGAGCAAATTGTGAGTCTCAGAGTGCTTCGTTATGCAAATCTCAGAGTGCTTCGTTATGCAAATCTCAGAGTAGGAGTGTCTAATTTAAATATCTGGGCGGTCCTAACTGACTCATTATGATAATCTGATCCTAACTTGCATCTCTGACTGCCACCTAGCCCTCAGTAACCCTAGAACTCAGTAACCCTAGAACTCAGTAACCCTAGAACTCAGTAACCCTAGAACTCAGTAACCCTAGAACTCAGTAACCCTAGACCTCAGTAACCCTAGACCTCAGTAACCCTAGAACTCAGTAACCCTAGAACTCAGTAACCCTAGACCTCAGTAACCCTAGAACTCAGTAACCCTAGAAATCAGTAACCCTAGCCCTCAGTAACCCTAGACCTCAGTAACCCTAGACCTCAGTAACCCTAGACCTCAGTAACCCTAGAACTCAGTAACCCTAGCTCTCAGTAACCCTAGAACTCAGTAACCCTAGACCTCAGTAACACTAGAATTCAGTAACCCTAGAACTCAGTAACCCTAGAACTCAGTAACCCTAGACCTCAGTAACCCTAGAACTCAGTAACCCTAGAACTCAGTAACCCTAGACCTCAGTAACCCTAGACCTCAGTAACCCTAGAACTCAGTAACCCTAGACCTCAGTAACCCTAGAATTCAGTAACCCTAGAACTCAGTAACCCTAGAACTCAGTAACCCTAGACCTCAGTAACCCTAGACCTCAGTAACCCTAGAACTCAGTAACCCTAGAACTCAGTAACCCTAGAACTCAGTAAACCTAGAACTCAGTAACCCTAGAACTCAGTAACCCTAGAACTCAGTAACCCTAGACCTCAGTAACCCTAGAATTCAGTAACCCTAGAACTCAGTAACCCTAGAACTCAGTAACCCTAGAACTCAGTAACCCTAGAACTCAGTAACCCTAGAACTCAGTAACCCTAGACCTCAGTAACCCTAGAACTCAGTAACCCTAGCTCTCAGTAACCCTAGAACTCAGTAACCCTAGACCTCAGTAACACTAGAATTCAGTAACCCTAGACCTCAGTAACCCTAGAACTCAGTAACCCTAGAACTCAGTAACCCTAGACCTCAGTAAACCTAGACCTCAGTAACCCTAGACCTCAGTAACCCTAGACCTCAGTAACCCTAGAACTCAGTAACCCTAGACCTCAGTAACCCTAGAACTCAGTAACCCTAGAACTCAGTAACCCTAGAACTCAGTAACCCTAGAACTCAGTAACCCTAGACCTCAGTAACCCTAGAACTCAGTAACCCTAGACCTCAGTAACCCTAGACCTCAGTAACCCTAGACCTCAGTAACCCTAGAACTCAGTAACCCTAGACCTCAGTAACCCTAGAACTCAGTAACCCTAGACCTCAGTAACCCTAGAACTCAGTAACCCTAGACCTCAGTAACCCTAGAACTCAGTAACCCTAGAACTCAGTAACCCTAGAACTCAGTAACCCTAGAACTCAGTAACCCTAGACCTCAGTAACCCTAGAACTCAGTAACCCTAGACCTCAGTAACCCTAGAACTCAGTAACCCTAGACCTCAGTAACCCTAGAACTCAGTAACCCTAGAACTCAGTAACCCTAGAACTCAGTAACCCTAGCTCTCAGTAACCCTAGAACTTAGTAACCCTAGCCCTCAGTAACCCTAGGCCCCACTAACCCTAGGCCCCACTAACCCTAGCCCTCAGTAACCCTAATTTAAATATCTGGGCGGGTTCTGACTGCCTCATTTTGCAAATATGAGAGTGGGAGTGTCTGGGCGGTTCCTGAGTGCCTCATGATGCAAATCTGAGCCAAATTTAGATGTCAGGGTTAGGGTTAGGGTTAGAATTAGGGTTAGAACTAGGGTTAGGGTTAGGGTTAGGATTGGGGTTAGGGTTAGGGTTAGGTTTAGGGTAAGGTTTGGGGTTAGGGTTAGGATTGGAGTTAGGGCTAGGGTTGGGGTTAGGGTTAGAATTAGGGTTAGGGTTAGGTTTGGGGTTAGGGTTAGGGTTAGGATTGGGGTGAGGGTTAGGGTTAGAATTGGGGTTAGGGTTAGGGTTAGGATTGGGGTTAGGTTTAGAGTTATGGTTAGGGTTGGAGTTAGGGTTAGGGTTAGGGTTGGGGTTAGGGTTGGGGTTAGGGTTAGGATTGGGGTTAGGGTTAGGGTTAGGGTTAGGATTGGGGTTAGGGTTAGGGTTAGGGTTTGATGAGGAGTGTCTATTTTGAAACTTGATTCAAGATTGTGTGTAATTTGCATATCTGGGCGGGTCCTCACTGCCTCTATGCAAATCTGACAGTCATTTGCACTCAGTGTGCCTCCTTATGCAAATATGCGTGTGATTTTTCTGATTTTGCACCTCTCACTCCCTCATTATGCAAATCAGAGAGTCAACCCGCTTCTCTGGTCCTAATTTACACTCGCACGAGTTTCCCTGGTTCTAATTTAACCCCGCCCGAGTTTCCCTGGTTCTAATTTAACCCCGCACGAGTTTCTCTGGTTCTAATTTAACCCCGCCCGAGTTTCCCTGGTTCTAATTTAACCCTGCCCGAGTTTCCCTGGTTCTAATTTAACCCCGCCCGAGTTTCCCTGGTTCTAATTTAACCCTGCCCGAGTTTCCCTGGTTCTAATTTAACCCTGCCCGAGTTTCCCTGGTTCTAATTTAACCCTGCCCGAGTTTCTCTGGTTCTAAATTAACCCTGCCCGAGTTTCTCTGGTCCTAATTTAACCCCGCCCGAGTTTCTCTGGTCACAATTTAAACCTTCACGTGTGTTCAGTGTTCTAAATTAAACCTGCACCAGTTTTCCTGCTTTAGAAAAAAATATAGAGCATTGAGAAAAATCCCCCAAAATTGGAACGTTTTTAAAAATTAAAAAAAAATTAGAACTCAGTAACCCTAGAACTCAGTAACCCTAGAACTCAGTAACCCTAGAACTCAGTAACCCTAGACCTCAGTAACCCTAGAACTCAGTAACCCTAGACCTCAGTAACCCTAGACCTCAGTAACCCTAGACCTCAGTAACCCTAGACCTCAGTAACCCTAGAACTCAGTAACCCTAGAACTCAGTAACCCTAGACCTCAGTAACCCTAGAACTCAGTAACCCTAGACCTCAGTAACCCTAGAACTCAGTAACCCTAGACCTCAGTAACCCTAGAACTCAGTAACCCTAGACCTCAGTAACCCTAGAACTCAGTAACCCTAGACCTCAGTAACCCTAGAACTCAGTAACCCTAGACCTCAGTAACCCTAGACCTCAGTAACCCTAGACCTCAGTAACCCTAGAACTCAGTAACCCTAGACCTCAGTAACCCTAGAACTCAGTAACCCTAGAACTCAGTAACCCTAGACCTCAGTAACCCTAGAACTCAGTAACCGTAGACCTCAGTAACCCTAGACCTCAGTAACCCTAGAACTCAGTAACCCTAGACCTCAGTAACCCTAGAACTCAGTAACCCTAGAACTTAGTAACCCTAGCCCTCAGTAACCCTAGCCCTCAGTAACCCTAGACCTCAGTAACCCTAGACCTCAGTAACCCTAGAACTCAGTAACCCTAGAACTCAGTAACCCTAGAATTCAGTAACCCTAGACCTCAGTAACCCTAGACCTCAGTAACCCTAGAACTCAGTAACCCTAGACCTCAGTAACCCTAGACCTCAGTAACCCTAGAACTCAGTAACCCTAGAACTCAGTAACCCTAGAACTCAGTAACCCTAGACCTCAGTAACCCTAGAACTCAGTAACCCTAGAATTCAGTAACCCTAGAACTCAGTAACCCTAGACCTCAGTAACCCTAGACCTCAGTAACCCTAGAACTCAGTAACCCTAGACCTCAGTAACCCTAGCCCTCAGTAACCCTAGGCCCCACTAACCCTAGAACTCAGTAACCCTAGACCTCAGTAACCCTAGAACTCAGTAACCCTAGACCTCAGTAACCCTAGAATTCAGTAACCCTAGAACTCAGTAACCCTAGACCTCAGTAACCCTAGACCTCAGTAACCCTAGACCTCAGTAACCCTAGAACTCAGTAACCCTAGAACTCAGTAACCCTAGAACTCAGTAACCCTAGACCTCAGTAACCCTAGACCTCAGTAACCCTAGACCTCAGTAACCCTAGGCCCCACTAACCCTAGAACTCAGTAACCCTAGACCTCAGTAACCCTAGAACTCAGTAACCCTAGACCTCAGTAACCCTAGACCTCAGTAACCCTAGACCTCAGTAACCCTAGGCCCCACTAACCCTAGAACTCAGTAACCCTAGACCTCAGTAACCCTAGAACTCAGTAACCCTAGACCTCAGTAACCCTAGACCTCAGTAACCCTAGAACTCAGTAACCCTAGAACTCAGTAACCCTAGACCTCAGTAACCCTAGAATTCAGTAACCCTAGACCTCAGTAACCCTAGACCTCAGTAACCCTAGAACTCAGTAACCCTAGAACTCAGTAACCCTAGACCTCAGTAACCCTAGACCTCAGTAACCCTAGAACTCAGTAACCCTAGAATTCAGTAACCCTAGACCTCAGTAACCCTAGAACTCAGTAACCCTAGAACTCAGTAACCCTAGACCTCAGTAACCCTAGACCTCAGTAACCCTAGACCTCAGTAACCCTAGAACTCAGTAACCCTAGACCTCAGTAACCCTAGAACTCAGTAACCCTAGAACTCAGTAACCCTAGACTTCAGTAACCCTAGACCTCAGTAACCCTAGAACTCAGTAACCCTAGACCTCAGTAACCCTAGAACTCAGTAACCCTAGAACTCAGTAACCCTAGAACTCAGTAACCCTAGAACTCAGTAACACTAGAACTCAGTAACCCTAGAATTCAGTAACCCTAGAACTCAGTAACCCTAGCTCTCAGTAACCCTAGAACTCAGTAACCCTAGAATTCAGTAACCCTAGGCCCCACTAACCCTAGGCCCCACTAACCCTAGCCCTCAGTAACCCTAATTTAAATATATGGGCGGGTTCTGACTGCCTCATTTTGCAAATATGAGAGTGGGAGTGTCTGGGCGGTTCCTGAGTGCCTCATGATGCAAATCTGAGCCAAATTTAGATGCCAGGGTTAGGGTTAGGGTTAGAATTAGGGTTAGAATTAGGGTTAGGGTTAGGGTTGGGTTTAGGGTTAGGTTTAAAATTGGGGTTAGGGTTAGAGTTAGAGTTAGGGTTAGGGTTAGGGTTAGGATTGGGGTTAGGGTTCGGGTTAGGATTGGGGTTAGGTTTGGGGTTAGGGTTAGGATTGGGGTTAGGGTTAGGGTTAGGGTTAGGGTTAGGGTTAGGATTGGGGTTAGGGTTAGGGTTAGGGTTTGATGAGGAGTGTCTATTTTGAAACTTGATTCAAGATTGTGTGTAATTTGCATATCTGGGCGGGTCCTCACTGCCTCTATGCAAATCTGACAGTCATTTGCACTCAGTGTGCCTCCTTATGCAAACATGCGTGTGAGATTTCTGATTTTGCACCTCTCACTCCCTCATTATGCAAATCAGAGAGTCAACCCTGCCCGAGTTTCCCTGGTTCTAATTTAACCCCGCCCGAGTTTCCCTGGTTCTAATTTAAACACGCCCGAGTTTCCCTGGTTCTAATTTAACCCTGCCCGAGTTTCTCTGGTTCTAATTTAACCCAGCCCGAGTTTCCCTGGTTCTAATTTAACCCTGCCCGAGTTTCTCTGGTTCTAATTTAACCCTGCCCGAGTTTCCCTGGTTCTAATTTAACCCCGCCCGAGTTTCCCTGGTTCTAATTTAACCCCGCCAGAGTTTCCCTGGTTCTAATTTAACCCCGCCCGAGTTTCCCTGGTTCTAATTTAACCCCGCACGAGTTTCCCTGGTTCTAATTTAACCCCGCCCGAGTTTCCCTGGTTCTAATTTAACCCCGCCCGAGTTTCCCTGGTTCTAATTTAACCCTGCCCGAGTTTCCCTGCTTCTAATTTAACCCCGCACGAGTTTCCCTGGTTCTAATTTAACCCTGCCCGAGTTTCTCTGGTTCTAATTTAACCCAGCCCGAGTTTCTCTGGTTCTAATTTAACCCAGCCCGAGTTTCCCTGGTCCTAATTTAAACCTTCAGGTGTGTTCAGTGTTCTAAATTAAACCTGCACCAGTTTCTCTGCTTTAGAAAAAAATATAGAGCATTGAGAAAAATCCCCCAAAATTGGAACGTTTATTAAAAATTTACAAAAAATATTCAACAGTTACTAATTCAAAATTTAAATCAAAATAAAAAACCCTATCTCTTAAAAAAAAAATTGGACCATAGCAGTGAGGCCCTGTTGCAATGATTTCTGAGAGAAAAACTCAAAATATAAAAATAAAATAATAATTGGAAAAGAAATCCCTAGTCAGAAACACTCCACAATTAAAAATATATCATACATTGAAAATAAAAGGATTAAGAGAAATTTTGTTGCGATGCAGTGACTTCCTGTGGCCCTAATTTAAACCTTCAGGTGTGTCCAGTGTTCTAAATTAAACCTGCACCAGTTTTCCTGCTTTAGAAAAAAAATATACAGCATTGAGAAAAATCCCCCAAAATTGGAATGTTTTTAAAAATTTACAAAAAATATTCAACAGTTACACATTCAAAATAAAAAACCCTAACTGGTAAAACAAAAAACAAAACAAAAAAAAATTGGACCCTGTTGCAATAAGGCCCTTTTGCAATGGTGTCGTGTGGCGGAGATGTTTTCTGAGAGAAAAACTCAAAAAATGAAAATAAAATAATAATTGGAAAAGAAATCCCAAGTCAGAAACACTCCAAAATTAAAAATATATCATAATTTGAAAAAAAAATAAATTCAAAATAAAATTCAAAATAAAAAACGCTATCTCGTAAAACAAAAAAAAAAAAAAAAAGAAATTGGAGCATTGCAGTAAGGCCCTGTTGCAACAGATTCGCGTGGCAGAGCTGATTTCTGAGAGAAAAAAATCTAAAGATGAAAATTAAGTAATAATTATAAAAGAAATCCCAAGTCAGAAACACTCCACAATTAAACATATATCATAATTTGAAATAAAAGTATTAAAAAAAAATTTGTTGCGACGCAGTGACGTCCTGTGGCCGCCGGGTGGCGCCCCAGAGCAGGTTTAACCCTAATTTGAATCTCTGGGCAGTTCTGACTCCCTCATTATGCAAATATGGGAGTGGGAGTGTCTAATTTAAATATCTGGGCGGTCCTAACTGACTCATCATGCCAATCTGAGCCAATTGTGAATCTCAGACTGCCTCATGATGCAAATCTGAGAGTGGGATTGTCTAATTTAAATATCGGGGCGGGTTCTGACTTCCTCATCATGGAAACCTGAGAGAGGGAGTGTCTAATTTCAATATCTGGGCGGGTTCTGACTGCCTCATGATGCACATCTGATCCTAATTGGCAGCTCTGACTGCCTCAGTATGCAAATATGAGGGTGGGAGTGTCTAATTTGAATATCTGGGCGGGTTCTTAGAGCCTCATGATGCAAATCTGAGCCTCATTGGCACCTCTGACTGCCTCACCATGCCACGACGAGAGTGGGAGTGTCTAATTTAAATATCTGGGCGGGTTCTGACAGCCCCACTATGCAAATATGAGGGTGGGAGTGTCTAATTTGAATATCTGGGCGGGTTCTGAGAGCCTCATGATGCAAATCTGAGCCTCATTGGCACCTCTGACTGCCTCACTATGCCACGACGAGAGTGGGAGTGTCTAATTTAAATATCTAGGCGGGTTCTGACTGCATCACTATGCAAATATGAGAGAGCAGTGAGGCCCTGTTGCAATGATTTCTGAGAGAAAAACTCAAAAGATGAAAATAAAATAATAATTGGAAAAGAAATCCCAAGTCAGAAACACTCCAAAATTAAAAATATATCATAATTTGAAAAAGAAAACAAATTCAAAATAAAATTCAAAATAAAAAACCCTATCTCGTAAAACAAAAAAAAAAAAAAAGAAATTGGAGCATTGCAGTAACGCCCTGTTGCAACAGATTCGCGTGGCAGAGCTGATTTCTGAGAGAAAAAAATCTAAAGATGAAAATTAAATAATAATTATAAAAGAAATCCCAAGTCAGAAACACTCCACAATTAAACATATTTCATAATTTGAAATAAAAGGATTAAAAAAAAAAATTTGTTGCGACGCAGTGGCGTCCTGCGGCCGCCGGGTGGCGCCCCAGAGCAGGTTTCTAACAGAAACACCCAAAAATTAAAAATATAAAATCATGGGAAAAAAAATGACCAGGTCTGAAAAAAAGAACGGGAGCGTGGCAGTGACGTCCCGTCGCCACCGGGTGGCGCCCCAGAGCCGGGGTCTCCTCGGGGCGGAACCACGCTGGGAGGTCGCGGTGCCCGCCCGGGTCCCTGAGCCCCTGTGGGCGGGTGTGTGTGTGTGTGTGTGTGTGTGGCGGTGGTCGGCGCTGTGCGTCCTACCTCGTCGGGGCGTCCGTCCAGCACGGCGGCGGCGGTGGCGGGGGGCTCACGCAGACATCTTGACCGCGGCGGGCGTCCGTGTCGTCGGCGTCCTGAGTCCCGGTGCGGATGCGTGTGCCTGCCGTGTGTGTGTCTTGTGTGCTCGTGCGTGACCTAGCGTGTGTGTGTGTCGTGCGTGCTGTGGCGGGTGCGGGCGGCGCGGGCTTCCTACCTCGGGGTGTCCGTCCGTCCGTCCAGCGTGGAGGGCAGAGACATCTTGACCGCGGCGTCCACGTCTGCGTGTGTGCTGCGTCCGCGGGTGACGTCACGGTGGGCGGCGGCGGTCGGCGGTGGGCGCTGGCGCGGGATCCGGATGCATACACAGAGAGACGCACGTTAGACATGCAGAGCCGACGAAATCCCCCCACCCCAGAGGAGCCCCACCCAAAAAATAATAATTAAAGACACCGGGGCGCGCGCGTGACGCGGTCCCGCCACGGGGGGACGCGCCCGAGCCCCGCGGGCGTCTCGGGACGAAACCCAGAGCCCCCGAGTCAGGGAGAGCGAAAAAAAAAACTAAAAAAACCGGAACTACAGCTCCCAGCATGCCCCGCTCCCCCCCAGCCTTCTCTTCCTGTCCCAGACAGGAAGTGCCTCCATCTTAAGACCGCATGGTCGGTTCGTGTTTGAAAAAAGCCCCAAAACGTCCCCCGCGCCGCCCCAGACCCCGATTTTACGTCACGGCTCTGCAGCGGGGGACCCCGGGCGGGCGCGGGGGTGGCTGGGGGACCCCGGGCGGGCGGCATCGCCGTGGAAACCCAGAGAGAGCCGCGCACGCGCTCCTTCCCGCACCGCAACTACAGCTCCCAGCATGCCCCGCTCCCACCCAGCCTTCTCTTCCTGCCCCAGACAGGAAGTGCCTCCATCTTAAGACCGCATGGTCGGGTCGAGATTAAAAAAAGCCCCAAAACGTCCCCCGCGCCGCCCCAGACCCCGATTTTACGTCACGGCTCTGCAGCGGGGGACCCCGGGCGGGCCGGCGGCACACGGCGCGCCTCGCGTCACCCGGCGGGAACCGGGGAACCTGGCGGCGGCGGCTGCGGGCCGAGGGAGCCCCGTCTGGGCACGGCGGGGCCTGTGGGGAGCAGGGCGGGCCTGAGTCTGAGGCAGGGGCATGGCCGGGAGCGAGCAGGGAGGTCGGGAGCTCGGGCAGGGCCGGGCCCGGGGCCCGCACTCACCGGTCATGGAGGCAGAGTCGGCCCGGCGGCGGCGGCGTCTCCCGCGCGGGGCCCGGGGAGGCTGGGTTCCTGGCGTTGGCGGGGGCGGCAGAGTCTCAGGGAGGCAGGGGCAGCCATGCTGGGCCGAGCGCGGTGCGGGCGGAGGAGGCGGCGGAGGCCGGGCAGAGCCCGCGGTCTGCAGAGCGGCGTGCGCACGTCCGCACGCTCTGGGCGCTCGTGAGGAATGCTGGGAGACGGGCGGGCGGACTGAGCATGCGCGGCGGGGACCGCCCCGCCCACCCGGCCCCGGCGGCCAATCGGGAGCCCCGGTCCCCCGTGACGTCACCCCGCGGGACCCTGATAGGACGGGCCGGGCCCGGGACCCGCAGGACTCCGGCTCAGAACTACGTCTCCCAGCATGCCTCGGGCCCGCATCCCCCCCACACACACACGTGGTGCCCCAGGCCTAGAATTGGAACCCGAGACTCGATTCTGGGGGTGCGGGCGGAGCCCGGGTTTCCCCGCGTGGCCGGGCGTGGCCGTCCCGTGACCCCACTGTGCGCCCCGAGCCCGCCGTGACGGCGGGCATCCCCCTGCCTCGGCCTCCGCCTGGCGGGGCCAGACAGGAAGTGCCTCCATCTTAAGACCGCATGGTCGGTTCGTGTTTGAAAAAAGCCCCAAAACGTCCCCCGCGCCGCCCCAGACCCCGATTTTACGTCACGGCTCTGCAGCGGGGGACCCCGGGCGGGCGCGGGGGTGGCTGGGGGACCCCGGGCGGGCTGAGCACACAGTGTGTCAGTGACACAGTCAGTCACACAGTCAGTCAGTCACACAGCCAGCAGAGCCCCCTGGGAGGTTTCAAAGGCCTGGGCTTCAGGTCTCAGAGCTGAGCACACAGTGTGTCTGTGTGTCTGTGTGTGTGTGTGTGTGTGAGTGAGTGCAGCAGGCCAGGCTGGAACCCAGACAGTGCCCTGCCTCTGCACACAGTCAGTCAGTCACACAGTCAGTCAGTCACACAGCCAGCAGAGCCCCCTGGGAGGTTTCAAAGGCCTGGGCTTCAGGTCTCAGAGCTGAGCACACAGTGTGTCTGTGTGTCTGTGTGTCTGTGAGTGTGTGAGTGCAGCAGGCCAGGCTGGAACCCAGACAGTCCCCTGCCTCTGCACACAGTCAGTCAGTCACACAGTCAGTCAGTCACACAGCCAGCAGAGCCCCCTGGGAGGTTTCAAAGGCCTGGGCTTCAGGTCTCAGAGCTGAGCACACAGTGTGTCTGTGTGTCTGTGTGTCTGTGTGTGTGTGTGTGTGAGTGCAGCAGGCCGGGCTGGAACCCAGACAGTCCCCTGCCTCTGCACACAGTCAGTCAGTCACACAGTCAGTCAGTCACACAGCCAGCAGAGCCCCCTGGGAGGTTTCAAAGGCCTGGGCTTCAGGTCTCAGAGCTGAGCACACAGTGTGTCTGTGTGTCTGTGTGTGTCTGTGTGTGTGTGAGTGAGTGCAGCAGGCCGGGCTGGAACCCAGACAGTCCCCTGCCTCTGCACACAGTCAGTCAGTCACACAGTCAGTCAGTCACACAGCCAGCAGAGCCCCCTGGGAGGTTTCAAAGGCCTGGGCTTCAGGTCTCAGAGCTGAGCACACAGTGTGTCTGTGTGTCTGTGTGTCCTTGGGCTCACGGCGTGCACCCAGGGCTGTGTGTGACCTCAGCCATCCCCCTGCCTCTGCCTCAGTGGGTCTCTGGCTCTGGGGTGAGAGGCGTGGGGTGGACTTGGCGCACACGCACGGGAGCTTTGGGCCACGTGGCGGCCACGGCTCCCAGCATGCCTCGGGGGGCCGCGGACCCGCCCTCCCCGGCGGCCTCGGGGTCGCCCCGGGACCGGACGTCTGGGGGGCCGCGGGGGGCGGGGCCTCGGTCGGTTTCCCGGGAGGCGGGGCCTGGAGACGGGGAGGCGGGCAGAGAGAGGGGTGAGGACGGGTGGACAGAGGGCTGCTCTCACCCACGGGGGGACTACGTCTCCCAGCATGCCCCGGGGGGTTGTAGTCCCGGGCCCCAGATCCGCCTCAGGGTCGCCCCGACACCGGGTTCTCGGGGGGCCCTGGGGGGTCGGGGTCGGTCGGTCCCCGGGGCGTCGTCCCCCGACAGACAGACGGACGGATCGAGAGGTCTGTGCTCTCACCCACGTGGGGACTACGGCTCCCAGCAGGCCTGAGCCCCGACTTCCTTCCTGTGCCCGACAGGAAGTGAGGTGGGAGCTGTAGTTCTTCTGTGGACTACAACCGGAAGTGAGCCCCGGGTCCTCATGGGAGCTGTAGTTCTTCTGTGGACTACAACCGGAAGTGAGCCCCGGGTCCTCATGGGAGCTGTAGTTCTTTTGTGGACTACAACCGGAAGTGAGCCCCGGGTCCTCATGGGAGCTGTAGTTCTTCTGTGGACTACAACCGGAAGTGAGCCCCGGGTCCTCATGGGAGCTGTAGTTCTTCTGTGGACTACAACCGGAAGTGAGCCCCGGGTCCTCATGGGAGCTGTAGTTCTTTTGTGGACTACAACCGGAAGTTTCTCCATTTTGGACCGGAAGTGAGCCCCGGGTCCTCATGGGAGCTGTAGTTTTTCTGTGGACTACAACCGGAAGTTCCTTCATCTTGGACCGGAAGTGAGCCCCGGGTGCTCATGGGAGATGTAGTTCTATTCTGGACTACAACCGGAAGTTCCTCCATTTCTGACCGGAAGTGAGCCCCAGGTACTCATGGGAGATGTAGTTCTTTTGTGGACTACAACCGGAAGTGTCTCCATTTTGGACCGGAAGTGAGCCCCGGGTCCTCATGGGAGATGTAGTTCTTTTCTGGACTACAACCGGAAGTGCCTCCATTTTGGACCGGATGTGAGCCCCAGGTCCTCATGGGAGCTGTAGTTCTTTTTTGGACTACAACCGGAAGTTCCTCCATTTTGCACCGGAAGTGAGCCCCGGGTCCTCATGGGAGATGTAGTTCTTTTCTGGACTACAACCGGAAGTACCTCCATTTTGGACCGGAAGTGAGCCCCGGGTCCTCATGGGAGATGTAGTTCTTTTGTGGACTACAACCGGAAGTGCCTCCATTTTGCACCGGAAGTGAGCCCCGAGTCCTCATGGGAGATGTAGTTCTTCTGTGGACTACAACCGGAAGTGCCTCCATTTTGCACCGGAAGTGAGCCCCGGGTGCTCATGGGAGATGTAGTTCTATTCTGGACTACAACCGGAAGTTCCTCCATTTTGCACCGGAAGTGAGCCCCGGGTCCTCATGGAAGATGTAGTTCTTTTCTGGACTACAACCGGAAGTGTCTCCATTTTGGACCGGAAGTGAGCCCCGGGTCCTCATGGGAGATGTAGTTCTTTTCTGGACTACAACCGGAAGTGCCTCCATTTCTGACCGGAAGTGAGCCCCGGGTCCTCATGGGAGATGTAGTTCTTCTGTGGACTACAACCGGAAGTGATTCCATTTCTGACCGGAAGTGAGCCCCGGGTCCTCATGGGAGATGTAGTTCTTTTCTGGACTACAACCGGAAGTTCCTCCATTTTGCACCGGAAGTGAGCCCCAGGTTCTCATGGGAGATGTAGTTCTTCAGTGATCTACAACCGGAAGTTCCTCCATTTCTGACCGGAAGTGAGCCCCGGGTCCTCAGGGGAGATGTAGTTCTTTTCTGGACTACAACCGGAAGTGTCTCCATTTTGCACCGGAAGTGAGCCCCGGGTCCTCATGGGAGACGTAGTTCTTTTCTGGACTACAACCGGAAGTTCCTCCATTTTTGTCCGGAAGTGAGCCCCGGGTCCTCGTGGGAGATGTAGTTCTTTTCTGGACTACAACCGGAAGTTTCTCCATTATGGACCGGAAGTGAGCCCCGGGTCCTCGTGGGAGCTGTAGTTCTTTTCTGGACTACAACCGGAAGTGCCTCCATCTTGCACCGGAAGTGAGCCCCGGGTCCTCATGGGAGATGTAGTTCTTTTGTGGACTACAACCGGAAGTTCCTCCATTTTGGACCGGAAGTGAGCCCCGGGTCCTCATGGGAGCTGTAGTTCTTTTCTGGACTACAACCGGAAGTGAGCCCCAGGTCCTCATGGGAGATGTAGTTCTTTTGTGGACTACAACCGGAAGTTCCTCCATTTTGGACCGGAAGTGAGCCCCGGGTCCTCATGGGAGCTGTAGTTCTTCTGTGGACTACAACCGGAAGTGAGCCCCGGGTCCTCATGGGAGACGTAGTTCTTCTGTGGACTACAACCGGAAGTGAGCCCCGGGTCCTCATGGGAGATGTAGTTCTTCTGTGGACTACAACCGGAAGTGCCTCCATTTTGCACCGGAAGTGAGCCCCGGGTCCTCATGGGAGCTGTAGTTCTTCTGTGGACTACAACCGGAAGTTCCTCCATTTTGGACCGGAAGTGAGCCCCGGGTCCTCATGGGAGCTGTAGTTCTTCTGTGGACTACAACCGGAAGTTCCTCCATTTTGGACCGGAAGTGAGCCCCGGGTCCTCATGGGAGATGTAGTTCTTCTGTGGACTACAACCGGAAGTTCCTCCATTTCTGACCGGAAGTGAGCCCCGGGTTCTCATGGGAGATGTAGTTTTTTGGTGTGGACTACAGATTCTCTAGCGCCCCCTGGTGTTTATGCAGTGTAACTGCAGGCCAACCGGAAGTTCCTCCATTTTGCACCGGAAGTTAGCCCCGGATCCTCATGGGAGCTGTAGTTCTTTTCTGGACTACAACCGGAAGTGTCTCCATTTCTGACCGGAAGTGAGCCCCGGGTCCTCATGGGAGACGTAGTTCTTCTGTGGACTACAACCGGAAGTGAGCCCCGGGTCCTCATGGGAGATGTAGTTCTTCTGTGGTCTACAACCGGAAGTGAGCCCCGGGTCCTCATGGGAGATGTAGTTCTTTTTTGGACTACAACCGGAAGTTCCTCCATTTTGCACCGGAAGTGAGCCCCGGGTTCCTCATGGGAGATGCAGTTCTTTGCTGGACTACAACCGGAAGTGCCTCCATTTCTGACCGGAAGTGAGCCCCGGGTACTCATGGGAGTTGTAGTTCTCTTTTGGACTACAACCGGAAGTGACTCCATTTTGCACCGGAAGTGAGTCCCACGTCCTCATGGGAGATGAAGTTCTCAACCTCAATATGCAAATCCAACGCTCATTTGAATCTCATTATGCAAACCAGGCACGGTCACTGCCGGCCAACCGGAAGAGCCTCCAGTTTGGACCGGAATTGAGCGCCCCGGGTCCTCGTAGGAGATGTAGTTTTTGTGGACCCGGGTGGCTGGTGGGCTCGCCACACAGGACTGACTCCCTGTGAATCCACCCAGGGTTTTAATTCCTCTCCTTTATATTGAAAATGAGGGAATTAGATTTAGATTTTAAAAATATTTTAACGTCAATTTACGTAGATAATTGATTTTAATTGAGGTTTTAAGAAAATTCTAATGTCGATTTAAAGTAAAAAATTGATTTCAATTGAGATTTTAGTAAAATTTTAACGTCCAATCTCATTTTGACAGAAATGGATTTTAATCGAGATTGTAATAAGATTTTAAAGTCAATACTAATTGAAAAAAATTTTTTTGAGATTTTAAAAAAATGTCAATTTTTTAAAATTTTCTAAAAAAATAATTTTATTGGAAATTTAATAAAAAATTATTTAACTTTAAAAACTTTTTAAAAATTAGATTTTAAGATTCTCCATTTTAGACAGGGAGTGAGCCCCGGGTGCTCATGGGAGATGTAAAAAAAAAATTTAACGTCCATTTAAATTTGACACAAATTGATTTTAATTGTGATTGTAGTAAGATTGTAAAGGCGAAAATTTTACTTTCCAGTGTCGTAACGTTTGAAAAAAAATGATTTCATTGGACATTTGAAAAAAATTTATTTGACTTTAAAATTTTTTAAGAAATGAGTTTGGAAGTGGCTCCATTTTAGACAGGAAGTGAGCCCCGGGTGCTCGTGGGAGATGTAGTCTCCACAGGACACAGAGCCTATCTCCGCGCCACCCGGTGGCGAAAAAACGCAACCGCCGCGCTGGTTCTCCGGCGGAAGGGAAGGAATCTGGCGGCTGCTCCCAGGCCAGAGTTCCAGGAGCGCAGTGTGGCGGGGCCGCCAGAGTCCCCGGGCTGGCGGCGGCGCGGACCCGCGTCCCGCCGTTCCGTTGAACCTGTAGGAGTATAGGTGAAGAGAGTCTCTCTCTGTACCTCTGTCTCGTTCCTTCTCCGCGGGGCGATCCCGCGCCTTTTGATTGAGATTTTTAAATGAACCTTAATGTCAGTTTACCTAGAAAAAAATGGGTAACTGAGAATTTGAAAAAATTTTATTTTCAAGTGTAATGCTTGAAAAAAATAATTTTTTTGGACATTTTAAAAATACTTTCTTTAAAATTTTTTTAAAAATTAGTTAAGTGAGATTTTGAAAAAAAAAATTATTTTCAAGTGTAATGCTTGAAAAAAATAATTTTTTTGGACATTTTAAAAATACTTTCTTTAAAATTTTTTTAAAAATTAGTTAAGTGAGATTTTGAAAAAAAAATTATTTTCAAGTGTAATGCTTGAAAAAAATAATTTTTTTGGACATTTTAAAAATACTTTCTTTAAAATTTTTTTAAAAATTAGTTAAGTGAGATTTTGAAAAAAAAATTATTTTCAAGTGTAATGCTTGAAAAAAATAATTTTATTGGACATTTAAAAAATATTTATTTTACCTTAATTTTTTTTTTAAAGTTAGTTTGGAAGTGGCTCTATTTTAGACAGGAAGTGAGCACCGGGTGCTCATGGGAGATGTAGTTTCCATAGGACACAGGGCCTATCTCAGCGCCCCCCGGTGGCGAAAAAACCTTTCCTTCTCCTGCCTTCTCTCTTCTCCCGGGGACAGAGCCCGAGTCCGTGCCCGACCGAGAGGCCCCATCCCGGGTGTGCGTCCTCCGTGCCTCCCCGGTCTGCCTGCCCCGGTTCTCCTACCTTCTCCTTCCTTCTCCTTCCTTCTCCCTTCTCCCGGGGACCGAGCCCGAGTCCGTGCCCGACCGAGAGGCCCCATCCCGGGTGTGCGTCCTCCGTGCCTCCCCGGTCTGCCTGCCCCGGTTCTCCTACCTTCTCCTTCCTTCTCCTTCCTTCTCCCTTCTCCCGGGGACCGAGCCCGAGTCCGTGCCCGACCGAGAGGCCCCATCCCGGGTGTGCGTCCTCCGTGCCTCCCCGGTCTGCCTGCCCCGGTTCTCCTTTCCTTCTCCCTCCTTCTACCTTCTTTCCGGGGACCAAGCCCGAGTCCGTGTCCGACCGAGAGGCCCCATCCCGGGTGTGCGTCCTCCGTGCCTCCCCGGTCTGCCTGCCCCGGTTCTCCTACCTTCTCCCTCCTTCTCCCTTCTCCCGGGGACCGAGCCCGAGTCCGTGTCCGACCGAGAGGCCCCATCCCGGGTGTGCGTCCTCCGTGCCTCCCCGGTCTGCCTGCCCCGGTTCTCCTTTCCTTCTCCTTCCTTCTCCCTTCTCCCGGGGACCGAGCCCGAGTCCGTGCCCGACCGAGAGGCCCCATCCCGGGTGTGCGTCCTCCGTGCCTCCCCGGTCTGCCTGCCCCGGTTCTCCTTTCCTTCTCCTGCCTTCTCCCTTCTCCCGGGGACAGAGCCCGAGTCCGTGCCCGACCGAGAGGCCCCATCCCGGGTGTGCGTCCTCCGTGCCTCCCCGGTCTGCCTGCCCCGGTTCTCCTACCTTCTCCCTCCTTCTCCCTTCTCCCGGGGACAGAGCCCGAGTCCGTGCCCGACCGAGAGTCACCATCCCGGGTGTGCGTCCTCCGTGCCTCCCCGGTCTGCCTGCCCCGGTTCTCCTACCTTCTCCCTCCTTCTCCCTTCTCCCGGGGACCGAGCCCGAGTCCGTGTCCGACCGAGAGGCCCCATCCCGGGTGTGCGTCCTCCGTGCCTCCCCGGTCTGCCTGCCCCGGTTCTCCTGCCTTCTCCCTCCTTCTCCCTTCTCCCGGGGACCGAGCCCGAGTCCGTGTCCGACCGAGAGGCCCCATCCCGGGTGTGCGTCCTCCGTGCCTCCCCGGTCTGCCTGCCCCGGTTCTCCTTTCCTTCTCCTTCCTTCTCCCTTCTCCCGGGGACCGAGCCCGAGTCCGTGCCCGACCGAGAGGCCCCATCCCGGGTGTGCGTCCTCCGTGCCTCCCCGGTCTGCCTGCCCCGGTTCTCCTACCTTCTCCCTGCTTCTCCCTTCTCCCGGGGACCAAGCCCGAGTCCGTGTCCGACCGAGAGGCCCCATCCCGGGTGTGCGTCCTCCGTGCCTCCCCGGTCTGCCTGCCCCGGTTCTCCTACCTTCTCCCTCCTTCTCCCTTCTCCCGGGGACAGAGCCCGAGTCCGTGCCCGACCGAGAGGCCCCATCCCGGGTGTGCGTCCTCCGTGCCTCCCCGGTCTGCCTGCCCCGGTTCTCCTACCTTCTCCTTCCTTCTCCCTTCTCCCGGGGACCGAGCCCGAGTCCGTGTCCGACCGAGAGTCACCATCCCGGGTGTGCGTCCTCCGTGCCTTCCCGGTCTGCCTGCCCTGGTTCTCCTACCTTCTCCTTCCTTCTCCCTTCTCCCGGGGACCGAGTCCGTGCCCGACCGAGAGTCACCATCCCGGATATGCGTCCTCCGTGCCTCCCCGGTCTGCCTGCCCCGGTTCTCCTACCTTCTCCCTCCTTCTCCCTTCTCCCGGGGACCAAGCCCGAGTCCGTGTCCGACCGAGAGTCACCATCCCGGGTGTGCGTCCTCCGTGCCTCCCCGGTCTGCCTGCCCTGGTTCTCCTACCTTCTCCCTCCTTCTCCCTTCTCCCGGGGGACGAAGCCCGAGTCCGTGTCCGACCGAGTTCGGGTCTCTGTTGTCTCTCTGTCCCCCTCTCCCCCTCCCTTCTCTGCAGAATGGGGGCGAATCTGAGACCCGAATCCCAGCCCGGGTTCCAGGCGAGGGGTGTGGCTTCGTCGGTGGCGTCCCCGGGCCTGCGGCGGCTCAGATCTCCGTCGTCTTCAACCGTTGTACCTGTAGAAGTGTAGGGACAGAGCCTCTCTCTGTCCCTCTGTCTCTTTTTTCTAAGTCTCTAAGTCTCGCTGTGTCTCTAATTCTCTAAGTGTCTCTGTTTCTCTCTCTGTCTCTAAGTCTCGCTGTGCCTCTCCTTCTCCCTTCCTCCCAGGGCTGCCTGGTGTCGGTGTCCGCCAACGAGAGACCCATCCCGGCTTCCTCACGTCTCTCTGCCCTGGTCTCCTACCTTCTCCTTCTTTCTCCTACCTTCTTTTTCCTTCTCCCTTCTCCCCGGGGACCAAGCCCGAGTCCGTGTCCGACCGCGAGGCTACATCCATGCTTCTCATGTGCCTCGCTACCCCGGGTCTGTCTCTCTCTCTCTCCGAGCTCCCTTCTTCCTGACCCGGCCTGCCTGGTCTTTACCGTGACCCGCGCAGCTGGGGACTCTGCATCTCTCTATCCCCCTGGCTTCCTCCCTTTTTTTTTCCTTCTTCCACCCAGGGGACCAAGCCAGGAGTCAGCGCCCGACCGCGAGGCACCATCCTAGCCTCATTGTGTCTTGCTGGCCCTGGCGACAAGCTTTTTTCTTTCCTCCTCACCCGGCCCGCCTGGCCTCGACCGTGGCCTGCGCAGTTCGGGTCTCTATCTGTCTCTCTGTCCCCCTGTCTCTTTGTCCCTTCCTTCTCCCTTCTCACCGGGGACCGAATCCCGAGTCCGCGTCCGACCGAGAGGCACCATCCCGGCTGTGCGTCCTCCGTGCCTCCCCGGTCTGTCTGCCCCGGTTCTCCTCTCCTTCTCCCTCCTTCTCTCTTCTTTCCTCCCGACCCGGCCCGCCTGGCCTCACCGTGGCCTGCGCAGCTCGGGTCTCTGTTGTCTCTCTGTCCCCCTCTCCCCCTCCCTTCTCTGCAGAATGGGGGTGAATCTGAGACCCGATTCCCAGCCCGGGTTCCAGGCGAGCGGTGTGGCTTCGTCGGTGGCGTCCCCGGGCCTGTGGCGGCTCAGATCTCCGTCCTCTGCAAACGTTGTACCTGTAGAAGTGTAGGGACAGAGCCTCTCTCTGTCCCTCTGTGTCTTTTTCTAAGTCTCTAAGTCTCTAAGTCTCGCTGTGTCTCTGTGTCTTTGTCTCTAAGTCTCGCTGTGTCTCTAAGTCTCTAAGTCTCTAATTCTCTAAGTGTCTCTGTTTCTCTCTCTGTCTCTAAGTCTCGCTGTGCCTCTCCTTCTCCCTTCCACCCAGGGCTGCCTGGCGTAGGTGTCCGCCAACGAGAGACCCATCCCGGCTTCCTCACGTCTCTCTGCCCTGGTCTCCTACCTTCTCCTATTTTCTCCTACCTTCTCCTACCTTCTCCTACCTTCTCTGCATCTCTGCATCTCTTTTTCCCCCTGGCTTCCTCCCTTCCTTCTCCCTTCTCCCCGGGGACCAAGCCCGAGTCCGAGTCCGACCGAGAGGCCCCATATCCCGGCTGTGCATCCTCTGTGCCTCCCCGGTCTGCCTGCCCCGGTTCTCCTTCCTTCTTTTTTCCTTCTCCCTTCTTTCCTCCTCACCCGGCCCGCCTGGCCTCGACCGTGGCCTGCGCAGCCCGGGTCTGTCTGTCTCTCTGTCCCCCTGTCTCTCCGTCCCTCCTTCTCCCTTCTCCCCGGGGACCAAAGCCCGAGTCCGCGTCCGACCGAGAGGCACCATCCCGGCTGTGCATTCTCCGTGCCTCCCCGCCCCGGTTCTCCTTCCTTCTTCCTTCCTTCTTCCTTCTTTCCTCCTGACCTGGCCTGCCTGGCCTTTACCATGGCCTGTGCAGCCCGGGGTCTCTGAGTCTCTCTGTCCCCCTGGCTTCCTTCTCCCCTAGGGTTAGTGTTGGGTTAGGGTTAGTGTTGGGTTAGGGTTAGTGTTAGGTTAAGGTTAGTGTTGGGTTAGGGCTAGAGTTAGGTTAGGGTTATGGATATGGTTAGGGTTAGGGCTAGAGTTAGGGTTATAATTAGGGTTAGTGTTAGGTTTAGGGTTAGGGTTAGTGCTAGTTAGGTTTAGGGCTAACCCTAGTTAGGTTTAGGGCTAGGGCTAGGGCCAGGGATAGGGGTAGGGTTAGGGTTAGGGTTGGGGTTGGGGTTGGGGTAGGGGTAGGGGTAGGTCTAGGGCTTTAATCGGGGTTAGGGTTATACTTACGGTTTGGTCTAGGGCCAGGACCTCAGCTTGGGGTAGGACTAGGGGTAGGGGTTAGGGTTAGGGTTAGGGTTAGAGTTAGGGTTAGGGTTAGGGTTAGTGCTAGTTAGGTTTAGGGCTAACCCTAGTTAGGTTTAGGGCTAGGGTTAGGGTTAGGGTTAGGGTTGGGGTTGGGGTAGGGGTAGGGGTAGGGGTAGGTGTAGGGGTAGGGGTAGGGGTAGGGTAGGGGTAGGGGTAGGGTAGGGGTAGGGGTAGGTCTAGGGCTTTAATCGGGGTTAGGGTTATACTTACGGTTTGGTCTAGGGACAGGACCTCAGCTAGGGGTAGGGGTAGGGGTAGGGGTAGCGTGGTACCTGTAGAGATGTAGGGATGGAGGATTTCTCTGCCTGTCTGTCTTCTCACCAGGGGCCAAGCCCGAGTCCGACCGCGGGGCACCGTCCCGGCTTCCGTGTGGTGCCTCGCCGCCCCTGGTCCTGCCTGTCTCTCTCTCCCTCGCTCCAAGCTCCCCTCCTCCCTCCTGACCCGGCCCGCCTGGCCTCACCCGCGGCCCACGCAGCTCGGGTCTCTGTCTGTCCCTGCGTCCCTCTGTCTCCCTCCCTTCTGGCACCCGAATCCCGACCCGGGGTCCAGGCGGGCGGTGTGGCTGTGTGGGTGGTGTCCCTGGGCCCCTGGCGGCCCAGCCACGCAGCCCCCGCTCCCGTTGAACCTGCGGAAGGGTAGGCGCAGAGGCTCTCTCTGTCTCTCTGTCTCTCTAAGTCTCTCTCTCTGTCTCCTCCTCTCCCTCCTCCCGGGGGCTGCCTGGCGTCGGCGTCCGCCAAAGAGAGACCGATCCCGGCATAGGTCCCGCAGCCCCTGGGTCCTGGTTCTCTCTGTCTCTCTCTGTCTCTAAGTCTCTCTGTCTCTCCCCTTCCCTCTCCCTTCTCCCCGGGGACCAAGCCCGAGTCCGACCCCGGGTCTATCTCTATCTCTGTCTCTCTGTCTCTGTCTCTAAGTCTCTCTGTCTCTCCCCCTTCCCCTCTCCCTTCTCCCCGGGGACCAAGCCCGAGTCCAACCCCGGGTCTATCTCTATCTCTGTCTCTCTGTCTCTCTGTCTCTCCCCCTTCCCCTCTCCCTTCTCCCCGGGGACCAAGCCCGAGTCCGACCCCGGGTCTATCTCTGTCTCTGTCTCTGTCTCTCTGTCTCTCCCCCTTCCCCTCTCCCTTCTCCCCGGGGACCAAGCCCGAGTCCGACCCCGGGTCTATCTCTATCTCTGTCTCTGTCTCTGTCTCTCTGTCTCTCTCCCCTTCCCCTCTCCCTTCTCCCCGGGGACCAAGCCCGAGCCCAACCCCGGGTCTATCTCTGTCTCTGTCTCTGTCCCTCTGTCTCTCCCCCTTCCCCTCTCCCTTCTCCCCGGGGACCAAGCCCGAGCCCGAGTCCGACCCCGGGTCTATCTCTATCTCTATCTCTGTCTCTGTCCCTCTGTCTCTCCCCTTCCCCTCTCCCTTCTCCCCGGGGACCAAGCCCGAGTCCGACCCCGGGTCTATCTCTATCTCTGTCTCTGTCTCTCTGTCTCTGTCTCTCCCCCTTCCCCTCTCCCTTCTCCCCGGGGACCAAGCCCGAGTCCGACCCCGGGTCTATCTCTATCTCTGTCTCTGTCTCTCCCCCTTCCCCTCTCCCTTCTCCCCGGGGACCAAGCCTGAGTCCGACCCCGGGTCTATCTCTATCTCTGTCTCTAAGTCTCTCTGTGTCTCCCCCTACCCTCTCCCTTCTCCCCGGGGACCAAGCCCGAGTCCGACCCCGGGTCTATCTCTATCTCTATCTCTGTCTCTCTGTCTCTCCCCCTTCCCCTCTCCCTTCTCCCCGGGGACCAAGCCCGAGTCCGACCCCGGGTCTATCTCTATCTCTGTCTCTCTGTCTCTGTCCCTCTGTCTCTGTCTCTCCCCCTTCCTCTCTCCCTTCTCCCCGGGGACCAAGCCCGAGCCTGAGTCCGAACGCGAGGTCACATCCTGCCTTCTCCTGTGCCTCGCGACCCCGGGTCTGTCTCTCTGTCTCTGTCTCTGTCTGTCTCTCCCCTTCCCCTTCCCCTCTCCCTTCTCCCCGGGGACCAAGCCCGAGTCCGACCCCGGGTCTATCTCTTTCTCTATCTCTGTCTCTGTCTCTGTCCCTCTGTCTCTCCCCCTTCCCCTCTCCCTTCTCCCCGGGGACCAAGCCCGAGCCTGAGTCCGAACGCGAGGTCACATCCTGCCTTCTCCTGTGCCTCGCGACCCCGGGTCTGTCTCTCTGTCTCTGTCTCTGTCTGTCTCTCCCCTTCCCCTTCCCCTCTCCCTTCTCCCCGGGGACCAAGCCCGAGTCCGACCCCGGGTCTATCTCTATCTCTATCTCTGTCTCTATCTCTGTCTCTCCCCCTTCCCTCTCCCTTCTCCCCGGGGACCAAGCCCGAGCCCGAGTCCCACCGCGAGGCGACATCCCGGCTTCTCCCGTGCCTCGCGACCCCGGGTCTCTCCCCTCTCCCCTTCTGACCCGGGCGGCCTGGCCTTATCCTGTGGCCCATGCAGCCCGGGTCTTTCTCTGTCCCTGCCTCCCTCCCTCCTCCACCTCACGGGGACGCATCGGGGACCCGGATCCCGGCCCGGGTTCCCGTGGAAGCGGACGGCTGCGTCGGGGGTATCCCTGGGCCCGCGGCGGCTCAGCCACGCAGCCCCCGCTCACGTGGTCCCTGTGGGGGCAGAGCCTCTCTGTCTCTCTGTCTCTCTGTCTCTCCCTCTCTCTCTGTCTGTCTCTCTCTGTCTGTCTCTCCCTCCCTCTCTGTCTGTCTCTCCCTCTCCCGCCGTCCTCGCTTCCGGCCGGGGCCCAGCCCGAGTCCGCGTCCGCCCGAGAGACACCGGCCCGGCCCGTGCGTCTCCCCGTCTCCCCCGTCTGTCTCTGTCCCATCTCCCTCCCTCCTCCCTCCCACCCTCTCTTCTCACCCGGCCTGCCTGGCGTCGCCCGTGGCCTGCGCGGCTGGGGTCTGTCTGTCCCCCTGTCTGTCCCTGTCCCCGTCACCCCCGCCCCCTTCCTGCAGACCCGGCCTGCCTGGTGACTGGCCACCACCTGTGCAGCTCGGGTCTGTGTCTGCGCCCCCCGTGTGTCACCCTCCCCCCCTTCCGTCCGTCCTCCGCTCGCCTACGCTGCGCCCGAACGCACGCCGCGTCCTTCCCCGCTCCACCCCGGTGTCTGTGACGGGGTCTGGATCTCTCCCGTGATCCCTCGCTCGCTCTCAACATGCCGTGTGCGCCCTCCCGTGCGTGTGGGAGCCCTGCCCGAGAGGGCTCCTTCCTACCCCTCGCCTGGGGTGGCCCAGGCGGGGACACAGGGACAGACAGACAGCGAGTCTGTCAGGAAGTGGGAGTCTGAGTCCTCCCGACACTCAGTCCCTCCCCTAACTCTAACTCTATACCAACCCCGCCTGGAGCGGCCCAGGTGGGGACAGACAGACCACGCGTCTGTCAGGAAGTGGGAGTCTGAGTCCGCCCGCCACTCAGTCCCTCCCCTAACTCTAACTCTATACCAACCCCGCCTGGAGCGGCCCAGGCGGGGACAGACAGACCACGCGTCTGTCAGGAAGTGGGAGTCTGAGTCCTCCCGTCACTCAGTCCCTCCCCTAACTCTAACTCTATACCAACCCTGCCTGGAGCGGCCCAGGCGGGGACAGACAGACCCCGAGTCTGTCAGGAAGTGGGAGTCTGAGTCCTCCCGTCACTCAGTCCCTCCCCTAACTCTAACTCTATGCCAACCCCGCCTGGAGCGGCCCAGGCGGGGACGCAGGGACAGACAGACCACGCGTCTGTCAGGAAGTGGGAGTCTGAGTCCGCCCGTCACTCAGTCTCTCCCCTAACTCTAACTCTAACTCTATACCAACCCCGCCTGGAGCGGCCCAGGCAGGGACAGACAGACCTCGCGTCTGTCAGGAAGTGGGAGTCTGAGTCTGCCCGTCACTCAGTTCCTCCCCTAACTCTAACTCTATACCAACCCCGCCTGGAGCGGCCCAGGCAGGGACAGACAGACCACGCGTCTGTCAGGAAGTGGGAGTCTGAGTCCGCCCGTCACTCAGTCCCTCCCCTAACTCTAACTCTAACTCTATACCAAGTGGGAGTCTGAGTCCGCCCGTCACTCAGTCCCTCCCCCAAGCCTAACTCTAACTCGATGCCAACCCCGTGCTCAACCGCGCCGTCAGACAGACCCGTCTGTCTGTCAGGTCCGCGCGCGCCTGCATCCGCCAGGCAGAGAGGCCAGCCCCGCTCCTCCTCTCGCCCGTGCTCCCGGTCTTCCCGACTCCCGACCGCCCGTCCCCGCCAGCCCTGGGCGCCTCCAGGGCTGAGTCTGTCCTTCTGGCACAACACAGACCTGACCTCCGACCTCGGCCACGGCCGTGGTCCGTCCCCGCTCATCCCGGAGCCTCTGCACCCGTGCATCCGCCTGACCCAGTCAAACTGTGACTCTGGGGTGACCTGGGCGGGTGACACGGGTGGGGGATGAGGCAGCGTCGGTCTGAGGTAGACCAGAAGGACAGACTGAGGGGACGGGCGGTAGGGAGGGGGGAAGACCGGGAGCACGGGTGAGGGGAGGAGCGGGCTGGACTCTTTTTTTTTTTTGAAACTTTTTTTTTTGAAACTTTTTTTTTTGAAACTTTTTTTTTTGAAACTTTTTTTTTTGAAACTTTTTTTTTTGAAACTTTTTTTTTTGAAACTTTTTTTTTTGAAACTTTTTTTTTTGAAACTTTTTTTTTTGAAACTTTTTTTTTTGAAACTTTTTTTTTTGAAACTTTTTTTTTTGAAACTTTTTTTTTTGAAACTTTTTTTTTTGAAACTTTTTTTTTTGAAACTTTTTTTTTTGAAACTTTTTTTTTTGAAACTTTTTTTTTTTGAAACTTTCACTTTCGTGGTGTCTTTCTCTGTCTCTGTATGTCCGTGTTATCTCTGGTAGGGAGCGCGGAAGGTGGGAAGAGGCTCATTATGCAAATAAGAGAGGTGGAGTGTCTAATTTAAATATCTGGGCGGGTTCTGACATCCTCAGGATGCAAATATAGGAGTGGGAGTGTATAATTTAAATATCTGGGCGGTCCTAACTGACTCATCATGCTAATCTGAGCCAATTGTGAGTCTCAGACCGCCCCATTATGCAAATCTGAGAGTAGGAGTGTCTAATTTAAATATCTGGGCGGGTTCTGACAGCCTCAAGATGCAAATATGGGAGGGAGACTGTCTAATTTGAATATCTGGGCGGTCCTAACTGACTCATCATGCTAATCTGAGCCAATTGTAAATCTCAGAGTGCCTCATTATGCAAATCTGAGAGGGGGAGTCTCTAATTTAAATATCTGGGCGGGTTCTGACTTCCTCAGGATGCAAATCTGAGAGGGGGAGTGTCTAATTTAAATATCTGGGCGGTCCTAACTGACTCATCATGCTAATCTGAGCCAATTGTAAATCTCAGACTGCCTCATTATGCAAGTAGGAGTGTCTAAATATCTGGGCGGTCCTAACCGACTCTTCATGCTAATCAGAGCCAATTGTAAATCTCAGACCGCCTCATTATGCAAATAGGAGTGTCTAATTTAAATATCTGGGCGGGTTCTGACTGGATGGGCGTGCTCTATCTCTGTCTGTCTGATCTCTGGTTGGGAGGGTGGAAGGTAGGGATGTTCCTATAGGAGTAGGGGTGTGGCCTAAAGCTCCATGGGCGTGTCTTATGCGAATAGGGGCGTGTTATGCGAATTAAAGGCGTGGACACACAGAATAGTTTTCACATCGAGAGCAATTTTATTGGAGGGGACATTCACAGACGCGTCTCAGCGCCGTCTGCATGCGCGTGCATTTGTGCATATTAACTGGGAGGGACGGCGGTTCCATCTCCACGGCGATGCGCGACCCTCCTCTGTCCCGAAGGCAGCCTTCCCGCGGTGTCCTCCGCCTGACTGGGAAAGGCAGAGAGAGAGAGAGAGAGAGAGAGAGAGAGAGAGAGAGAGAGAGAGAGCGGTCAATGTCTGTGCTGAATCCCTATTCAGCAAATCTTTTTTTTTCTCTTTTTTTTTTTTTAAATTAGGTATTTTCCTCAATTACATTTCCAATGCTAATTGGAGTGTCTAATCTGGGCGGTCCTAACTGACTCGTCAGTCAAGCTATATTCTGAGCCAACTGTGAGTCTCAGGCTGCCTCATTATGCAAGCCTGAGAGTGGGAGTGTCTAATTTGAATATGCGTCTATGAGAGTGGGAGGATCTAATTTGATTAATAGGCCGTCCTAATTGCCTCCTCAAGCAAATCTGAGACTAATTTACATCTATGACTGCCTCACGATGCAAATAGGAGAGGGGGAGTGTCTAATTTCAATATACGGGGGGGTTGCGACAGCCCCATTATGCAAATCTGAGGGTGGGAGTGTCTAATTTCAATATCTGCGCGGTTCCCTAGAGGCTCATGAAGCAAATCTGTTTTTTTCCTTTTTCTTTCTTTTTTTTTTAATTAGGTATTTTCCTCCATTACATTTCCAATGCTATCCAAAACGTCCCCAGTTGACCTAATGGGCAGCTAGCTCTGCCTCGTGATGCAAATATGAGGATGGGAGTGTCTAATTTATGCAAGTCCGAGAGTGGGAGTGTCTAATTTCAATATCTGCGCGGTTCCCTAGAGGCTCATGAAGCAAATGTTTTTTTTTTCTTTTTCTTTCTTTTTTTTTAATTAGGTTTTTCCTCCATTACATTTCCAATGCTATCCAAAACGTCCCCAGTTGACCTAATGGGCAGCTAGCTCTGCCTCGTGATGCAAATATGAGGGTGGGAGTGTCTAATTTATGCAAATTTGAGGGTGGGAGTGTCTAATTTATGCAAGTCCGAGAGTGGGAGGGTCTAATTTCAATATCTGCGCGGTTCCCTAGAGGCTCATGAAGCAAATCTGTTTTTTTTCTTTTTCTTTCTTTTTTCTTTTTAATTAGGTTTTTCCTCCATTACATTTCCAATGCTATCCAAAACGTCCCCAGTTGACCTAATGGGCAGCTAGCTCTGCCTCGTGATGCAAATATGAGGGTGGGAGTGTCTAATTTATGCAAATCTGAGGGTGGGAGTTTCTAATTTGAATATCTGGGCGGTCCTAACTGACTCGTCCTGCTGATCTGAGCCAATTGTGAATCTCACAGTGCTTCTTTATGCAAATCTGAGAGTGGGAGTGTCTAATTTATGCAAATCTGAGGGTGGGAGTGTCTAATTTCAATATCTGGGCGGTCCTAACTAACTCGTCCTGCTGCTCTGAGCCAATTGTGAATCTTAGAGTGCTTCTTTATGCAAATCTGAGAGTAGGAGTGTCTAATTTGAATATGCATCTATGAGAGTTGGAATATCTAATTTGATTCATAGGTGGTCCTAATTGCCTCATCATGCAAATATGAGACTAATTTTGCATCTACGACTGCCTCATTATGCAAATAAGAGAGGGGGAGTGTCTAATTTTAATATCTGGGCGGACCTAAATCACTCATCATGCTAATCTGAGCCAATGGTGAATCTCAGAGAGCCTCATTATGCAAGCCTGAGAGTGGGAGTGTCTAATTTGAATATGCGTCTATGACAGTGGGAATGTCTAATTTGATTCATAGGTGGTTGGTCCTAATTTCCTCATCATGCAAATATGAGACTAATTTTGCATCTACGACTGCCTCATTATGCAAATAAGAGAGGGGGAGTGTCTAATTTTAATATCTGGGCGGTCCTAAATCACTCATCATGCTAATCTGAGCCAATGGTGAATCTCAGAGAGCCTCATTATGCAAATCTGAGAGTGGGAGTGTCTAATTTGAATATGCGTCTATGACAGTGGGAATGTCTAATTTGATTAATAGGTGGTCCTAATTGCCTCATTATGCAAATCTGAGATTAATTTACATCTATGACAGCCCCATTATGCTAATATGAGAGTGGGAGTGTCTAATTTCAATATCTCGGCGATTCCTAAGTGACTCATCCTGCTAATGTGAGCCAATTGTGAGTCTCAGAGTGCTTCGTTATGCAAATCTGAGAGTGGGAGTGTCTAATTTCAATATCTGGGCGGGTTCTGACAGCATCATTATGCTAATATGAGAGTGGGAGTATTTAATTTCAATATCTGGGCGGTCCTAAGTGACTCGTCCTGCTGATCTGAGCCAATGGTGAGTCTCAGAGTGCTTTGTTATGCAAATCTGAGAGTGGGAGTGTCTAATTTTAATATCTGGGCGGTCCTAAATGACTCATCCTGCTAATCTGAGCCAATTGCGAGTCTCAGAGTGCTTCGTTATGCAAATCTGAGAGTGGGAGTGTCTAATTTCAATATCTGGGCGGTCCTAAGTGACTCGTCCTGCTAATCTGAGCCAATTGTGAATCTCAGAGTGCTTCGTTATGCAAATCTGAGAGTAGGAGTGTCTAATTTAAATATCTAGGCGGGTTCTGACAGCATCATGATGCAAATATGAGAGGGGGAGTGTCTAATTTAAATATCTGGGCGGTCCTAAGTGACTCGTCCTGCTAATCTGAGCCAATTGCGAATCTCACAGTGCCCCGTTATGCAAATCTGAGAGGGGGAGTGTCTAATTTAAATATCTGGGCGGTCCTAAGTGACTCGTCCTGCTAATCTGAGCCAATTGTGAATCTCAGACTGCTTCGTTATGCAAATCTGAGAGTAGGAGTGTCTAATTTCAATATCTGGGCGGTCCTAAGTGACTCATCCTGCCTATCTGAGCCAATTGTGAATCTCAGAGTGCTTCGTTATGCAAATCTGAGAGTAGGAGTGTCTAATATAAATATCTGGGCGGGTTCTGACAGCATCATTATGCTAATATGAGAGTGGGAGTGTCTAATTTCAATATTTGGGCGGTCCTAAGTGACTCGTCCTGCTAATCTGAGCCAATTGTGAATCTCAGACTGCCCCATTATGCAAATCTGAGAGTGGGAGTGTCTAATTTAAATATCTGGGCGGTCCTAAGTGACTCGTCCTGCTAATCTGAGCCAATTGCGAATCTCACAGTGCTTCGTTATGCAAATCTGAGAGGGGGAGTGTCTAATTTCAATATCTGGGCGGGTTCTGACAGCATCATTATGCTAATATGAGAGTGGGAGTGTCTAATTTCAATATCTAGGCGGTTCCTAAGTGACTCATCCTGCTAATCTGAGCCAATGGTGAGTCTCAGAGTGCTTTGTTATGCAAATCTGAGAGGGGGAGTGTCTAATTTCAATATCTAGGCGGTTCCTAAGTGACTCATCCTGCTAATCTGAGCCAATGGTGAGTCTCAGAGTGCTTTGTTATGCAAATCTGAGAGTAGGAGTGTCTAATTTCAATATCTGGGCGGTCCTAAGTGACTCATCCTGCTAATCTGAGCCAATTGTGAGTCTCAGAGTGCTTCGTTATGCAAATCTGAGAGGGGGAGTGTCTAATTTCAATATCTGGGCGGTCCTAAGTGACTCGTCCTGCTAATCTGAGCCAATTGTGAGTCTCAGAGTGCTTCGTTATGCAAATCTGAGAGAAGGAGTGTCTAATTTCAATATCTGGGCGGTCCTACGTGACTCATCATGCTAATCTGAGCCAATTGTGAGTCTCAGACGGCTTCGTTATGCAAATCTGAGAGGGGGAGTGTCTAATTTAAATATCTGGGCGGGTTCTGACAGCCTCATTATGCAAATCAGAGCCTAATTAGCATCGCTGACTGCCACCAAGTGTTACATAATTTGAATAAGAGAATGCCTAGGCCTAACCCTAGACCTCAGTAACCCTAGACCTCAGTAACCCTAGAACTCAGTAACCCTAGAACTCAGTAACCCTAGAACTCAGTAACCCTAGAACTCAGTAACCCTAGACCTCAGTAACCCTAGAACTCAGTAACCCTAGAACTCAGTAACCCTAGACCTCAGTAACCCTAGAACTCAGTAACCCTAGAACTCAGTAACCCTAGAACTCAGTAACCCTAGAACTCAGTAACCCTAGACCTCAGTAACCCTAGAACTCAGTAACCCTAGACCTCAGTAACCCTAGAACTCAGTAACCCTAGAACTCAGTAACCCTAGAACTCAGTAACCCTAGACCTCAGTAACCCTAGCCCTCAGTAACCCTAGACCTCAGTAACCCTAGAACTCAGTAACCCTAGAACTCAGTAACCCTAGAACTCAGTAACCCTAGACCTCAGTAACCCTAGCCCTCAGTAACCCTAGACCTCAGTAACCCTAGAACTCAGTAACCCTAGACCTCAGTAACCCTAGACTTCAGTAACCCTAGAACTCAGTAACCCTAGACCTCAGTAACCCTAGAACTCAGTAACCCTAGCCCTCAGTAACCCTAGAACTCAGTAACCGTAGACCTCAGTAACCCTAGAACTCAGTAACCCTAGGCCCCACTAACCCTAGGCCCCACTAACCCTAGCCCTCAGTAACCCTAATTTAAATATATGGCCGGGTTCTGACTGCCTCATTTTGCAAATATGAGAGTGGGAGTGTCTGGGCGGTTCCTGAGTGCCTCATGATGCAAATCTGAGCCAAGTTTAGATGTCAGGGTTAGGGTTAGGGTTAGAATTAGGGTTAGAATTAGGGTTAGGGTTGGGTTTAGGGTTAGGTTTAAAATTGGGGTTAGGGTTAGAGTTAGGGTTAGGGTTTGGATTGGGGTTAGGGTTAGGATTAGGGTTAGGGTTAGGATTGGGGTTAGGGTTCGGGTTAGGATTGGGGTTAGGTTTGGGGTTAGGGTTAGGATTGGGGTTAGGGTTAGGATTGGGGTTAGGGTTAGGGTTAGGATTGGGGTTAGGGTTAGGGTTAGGGTTAGGATTGGGGTTAGGGGTAGGGTTAGGGTTAGGGTTAGGGTTTGATGAGGAGTGTCTATTTTGAAACTTGATTCAAGTTTGTGTATAATTTGCATATCTGGGCGGGTCCTCACTGCCTCTATGCAAATCTGACAGTCATTTGCACTCAGTGTGCCTCCTTATGCAAACATGCGTGTGAGATTTCTGATTTTGCACCTCTCACTCCCTCATTATGCAAATCAGAGAGTCAACCCGCTTCTCTGGTCCTAATTTACACTCGCACGAGTTTCCGTGGTTCTAATTTAACCCCGCCCGAGTTTCCCTGGTTCTAATTTAACCCTGCCCGAGTTTCTCTGGTTCTAATTTAACCCCGCCCGAGTTTCCCTGGTTCTAATTTAACCCCGCCCGAGTTTCCCTGGTTCTAATTTAACCCCGCCCGAGTTTCCCTGGTTCTAATTTAACCCTGCCTGAGTTTCCCTGGTTCTAATTTAACCCCGCACGAGTTTCCCTGGTTCTAATTTAACCCCGCCCGAGTTTCCCTGGTTCTAATTTAACCCCGCCCGAGTTTCTCTGGTTCTAATTTAACCCTGCACGAGTTTCCCTGGTTCTAATTTAACCCTGCCCGAGTTTCCCTGGTTCTAATTTAACCCCGCCCGAGTTTCCCTGGTTCTAATTTAACCCTGCCCGAGTTTCCCTGGTTCTAATTTAACCCTGCCCGAGTTTCCCTGGTTCTAATTTAACCCTGCCCGAGTTTCTCTGGTTCTAAATTAACCCCGCCCGAGTTTCTCTGGTTCTAATTTAACCCTGCACGAGTTTCCCTGGTTCTAATTTAACCCTGCCCGAGTTTCCCTGGTTCTAATTTAACCCCGCCCGAGTTTCCCTGGTTCTAATTTAACCCTGCCCGAGTTTCCCTGGTTCTAATTTAACTCTGCCCGAGTTTCCCTGGTTCTAATTTAACCCTGCCCGAGTTTCTCTGGTTCTAAATTAACCTTGCCCGAGTTTCTCTGGTCCTAATTTAACCCCGCCCGAGTTTCTCTGATCACAATTTAAACCTTCAGGTGTGTTCACTGTTCTAAATTAAACCTGCACCAGTTTTCCTGCTTTAGAAAAAAATATAGAGCATTGAGAAAAATCCCCCAAAATTGGAACGTTTTTAAAAATTTACAAAAAACATTCAACAGTTACACATTCAAAATAAAAAACCCTAACTTGTAAAACAAAAAAGAAGACAAAAAAAAATTGGACCCTGTTGCAATAAGGCCCTTTTGCAATGGTTTCGTGTGGCGGAGATGTTTTCTGAGAGAAAAACTCAAAAAATGAAAATAAAATAATAATTGGAAAAGAAATCCCAAGTCAGAAACACTCCACAATTAAAAATATATAATAATTTGAAAAAAAAATGAATTAAAAAAAATTTGAGGTGATGAAGTGAAGACCTGTGGCCGCCGGGTGGCGCCCCAGAGCAGGTTTCTAACATAAACACTCAAAAATTAAAAATATAAAATAATTGGAAAAAATATTACCAGGTCTTAAAAAAAGAATCGAGTGTTGCAGTAACGTCCCATCACCTCTGAGTGCCTCACTACGATACTTTGCCACTAGTGGGAGTGTCTAATTTCAATATCTGGGCGGGTTCTGAGAGCCTCATGATGCAAATCTGACCCTCATTGGCACCTCTGACTGACTCACTATGCCAGGACTAGAGTGGGAGTGTCTAATTTAAATATCTGGGCGGGTTCTGACAGCCCTACTATGCAAATATGAGGGTGGGAGTGTCTAATTTGAATATCTGGGCGGTTCCTGAGAGCCTCATGAGGCAAATCTGAGCCTCATTGGCACCTCTGACTGCCTCACTATGCCACGACGAGAGTGGGAGTGTCTAATTTAAATATCTGGGCGGGTTCAGACTGCATCACTATGCAAATATGAGAGAGCAGTGAGGCCCTGTTGCAATGATTTCTGAGAGAAAAACTCAAAAGATGAAAATAAAATAATAATTGGAAAAGAAATCCCAAGTCAGAAACACGCAAAAATTAAAAATATATCATAATTTGAAGAAAAAAAAAAACAAATTCAAAATAAAATTCAAAATAAAAAACCCTATCTCGTAAAACAAAATAAAAAAAAAAAGAAATTGGAGCATTGCGGTAACGCCCTGTTGCAACGGGTTCGCGTGGCAGAGCTGATTTCTGAGAGAAAAACTCAAAAGATGAAAATAAAATAATAATTGGAAAAAAAAATCCCAAGTCAGAAACACTCCAAAATTAAAAATATATCATAATTTGGAAAAAAAAAACAAATTCAAAATAAAATTCAAAATAAAAAACCCTATCTCGTAAAAAAAAAAAAAAAAAAAAGAAATTGGAGCATTGCAGTAACGCCCTGTTGCAACGGGTTCGTGTGGCAGAGCTGATTTCTGAGAGAAAAACTCAAAAGATGAAAATAAAATAATAATTGGAAAAGAAATCCCAAGTCAGATACACTCCAAAATTAAAAATATATTATAATTTAAAAAAAAACAACAAATTCAAAATAAAATTCAAAATAAAAAACCCTATCTCGTAAAACAAAAAAAAAAAAAAAAGAAATTGGAGCATTGCAGTGAGGCCCTGTTGCAACGGGTTCGCGTGGCAGAGCTGATTTCTGAGAGAAAAAACTCTAAAGATGAAAATAAAATAACAATTATAAAAGAAATCCCAAGTCAGAAACACTCCACAATTAAAAATATATCATAATTTGAAATAAAAGGATTAAGAAAAAATTGGTTGCGACGCAGTGACGTCCTGTGGCCGCCGGGTGGCGCCCCAGAGCAGGTTTCCAACAGGAACACCCAAAAATTAAAAACATAAAATCATGGGAAAAAAAATGACCAGGTCTGAAAAAAAGAACGGGAGCGTGGCAGTGACGTCCCGTCGCCACCGGGTGGCGCCCCAGAGCCGGGGTCTCCTCGGGGCGGAACCACGCTGGGAGGTCGCGGTGCCCGCCCGGGTCCCTGAGCCCCTGTGGGCGGGTGTGTTTGTGTGTGCGTGTGTGTGTGTGGCGGTGGTCGGCGCTGTGCGTCCTACCTCGTCGGGGCGTCCGTCCAGCACGGCGGCGGCGGGGGGCTCACGCAGACATCTTGACCGCGGCGGGCGTCCGTGTCGTCGGCGTCCTGAGTCCCGGTGCGGATGCATGTGCCTGCCGTGTGCGTGTCGTGTGTGCTCGTGCGTGACCTAGCGTGTGTGTGTCGTGCGTGCTGTGGCGGGTGCGGGCGGCGCGGGCTTCCTACCTCGGGGTGTCCGTCCGTCCAGCGGGGAGGGCAGAGACATCTTGACCGCGGCGTCCACGTGTGCGTGTGTGCTGCGTCCGCGGGTGACGTCACGGTGGGCGGTGGGCGGCGGTCGGCGGTGGGCGCTGGCGCGGGATCCGGATGCATACGCAGAGAGACGCACGTTAGACGTGCAGAGCCGACGAAATCCCCCACCCCAGAGGAGCCCCACCCAAAAAATAATAATTAAAGACACCGGGGCGCGCGCGTGACGCGGTCCCGCCACGGGGGGACGCGCCCGAGCCCCGCGGGCGTCTCGGGACGAAACCCAGAGCCCCCGAGTCAGGGAGAGAGAAAAAAAAAAAACTAAAAAAACCGGAACTACAGCTCCCAGCATGCCCCGCTCCCACCCAGCCTTCTCTTCCTGTTCCAGACAGGAAGTGCCTCCATCTTAAGACCGCATGGTCGGGTCGAGATTAAAAAAAGCCCCAAAACGTCCCCCGCGCCGCCCCAGACCCCGATTTTACGTCACGGCTCTGCAGCGGGGGACCCCGGGCGGGCGCGGGGGTGGCTGGGGGACCCCGGGCGGGCGGCATCGCCGTGGAAACCCAGAGAGAGCCGCGCACGCGCTCCTTCCCGCACCGCAACTACAGCTCCCAGCATGCCCCGCTCCCACCCAGCCTTCTCTTCCTGTCCCAGACAGGAAGTGCCTCCATCTTAAGTCCGCATGGTCGGGTCGCGATTAAAAAAAGCCCCAAAACGTCCCCCGCGCCGCCCCAGACCCCGATTTTACGTCACGGCTCTGCAGCGGGGGACCCCGGGCGGGCGGGCGGCACACGGCGGGCCTCGCGTCACCCGGCGGGAACCGGGGAACCTGGCGGCGGCGGCTGCGGGCCGAGGGAGCCCCGTCTGGGCACGGCGGGGCCTGTGGGGAGCAGGGCGGGCCTGAGTCTGAGGCAGGGGCCTGGCCGGGAGCGAGCAGGGAGGTCGGGAGCTCGGGCAGGGCCGGGCCCGGGGCCCGCACTCACCGGTCATGGAGGCAGAGTCGGCCCGGCGGCGGCGGCGTCTCCCGCGCGGGGCCCGGGGAGGCTGGGTTCCTGGCGTTGGCGGGGGCGGCAGAGTCTCAGGGAGGCAGGGGCAGCCATGCTGGGCCGAGCGCGGTGCGGGCGGAGGAGGCGGCGGAGGCCGGGCAGAGCCCGCGGTCTGCAGAGCCGCGTGCGCACGTCCGCACGCTCTGGGCGCTCGTGAGGAATGCTGGGAGACGGGCGGGCGGACTGAGCATGCGCGGCGGGGACCGCCCCGCCCACCCGGCCCCGGCGGCCAATCGGGAGCCCCGGTCCCCCGTGACGTCACCCCGCGGGGCCCTGATAGGACGGGCCGGGCCCGGGACCCGCAGGACTCCGGCTCAGAACTACGTCTCCCAGCATGCCTCGGGCCCGCATCCCCCACACACACACGTGGTGCCCCAGGCCTAGAATTGGAACCCGAGACTCGATTCTGGGGGTGCGGGCGGAGCCCGGGTTTCTCCGCGTGGCCGGGCGTGGCCGCCCCGTGACCCCACTGTGCGCCCCGAGCCCGCAGTGACGGCGGGCATCCCCCTGTCTCGGCCTCCGCCTGGCGGGGCCAGACAGGAAGTGCCTCCATCTTAAGACCGCATGGTCGGTTCGTGTTTGAAAAAAGCCCCAAAACGTCCCCCGCGCCGCCCCAGACCCCGATTTTACGTCACGGCTCTGCAGCGGGGGACCCCGGGCGGGCGCGGGGGTGGCTGGGGGACCCCGGGCGGGCTGAGCACACAGTGTGTCAGTGACACAGTCAGTCACACAGTCAGTCAGTCACACAGCCAGCAGAGCCCCCTGGGAGGTTTCAAAGGCCTGGGCTTCAGGTCTCAGAGCTGAGCACACAGTGTGTCTGTGTGTGTGTGAGTGAGTGCAGCAGGCCGGGCTGGAACCCAGACAGTGCCCTGCCTCTGCACACAGTCAGTCAGTCACACAGTCAGTCAGTCACACAGCCAGCAGAGCCCCCTGGGAGGTTTCAAAGGCCTGGGCTTCAGGTCTCAGAGCTGAGCACACAGTGTGTCTGTGTGTGTGTGTGTCTGTGTGTGTGTGAGTGCAGCAGGCCGGGCTGGAACCCAGACAGTCCCCTGCCTCTGCACACAGTCAGTCAGTCACACAGTCAGTCAGTCACACAGCCAGCAGAGCCCCCTGGGAGGTTTCAAAGGCCTGGGCTTCAGGTCTCAGAGCTGAGCACACAGTGTGTCTGTGTGTGTCTGTGTGTGTCTGTGTGTGTGTGAGTGAGTGCAGCAGGCCGGGCTGGAACCCAGACAGTCCCCTGCCTCTGCACACAGTCAGTCAGTCACACAGTCAGTCAGTCACACAGCCAGCAGAGCCCCCTGGGAGGTTTCAAAGGCCTGGGCTTCAGGTCTCAGAGCTGAGCACACAGTGTGTCTGTGTCTGTCTGTCTGTGTGTGTGAGTGAGTGAGTGCAGCAGGCCGGGCTGGAACCCAGACAGTGCCCTGCCTCTGCACACAGTCAGTCAGTCACACAGTCAGTCAGTCACACAGCCAGCAGAGCCCCCTGGGAGGTTTCAAAGGCCTGGGCTTCAGGTCTCAGAGCTGAGCACACAGTGTGTCTGTGTGTGTGTGTGTGTGTGAGTGAGTGCAGCAGGCCGGGCTGCCCAGGGATACCCCCGACGCAGCCGTCCGCTTCCACGGGAACCCGGGCCGGGATCCGGGTCCCCGATGCGTCCCCGTGAGGTGGAGGAGGGCGGGAGGGAGGGAGGCAGGGACAGAGAAAGACCCGGGCTGCATGGGCCACAGGATAAGGCCAGGCCGCCCGGGTCAGAAGGGGAGAGGGGAGAGACTCGGGGTCGCGAGGCACGGGAGAAGCCGGGATGTCGCCTCGCGGTGGGACTCGGGCTCGGGCTTGGTCCCCGGGGAGAAGGGAGAGGGAAGGGGAGAGACAGAGACAGAGACAGAGACAGAGAGACAGACCCGGGGTCGCGAGGCACAGGAGAAGGCAGGATGTGACCTCGCGGTGGGACTCGGGCTCGGGCTTGGTCCCCGGGGAGAAGGGAGAGGGGAAGGGGAAGGGGAGAGACAGAGGGACACAGACAGAGACAGAGACAGAGAGACAGACCCGGGGTCGCGAGACACAGGAGAAGGCAGGATGTGACCTCGCGGTGGGACTCGGGCTCGGGCTTGGTCCCCGGGGAGAGAGGAGAGGGAAGGGGGAGAGACAGAGAGACAGAGACAGAGACAGAGACAGAGATAGACCCGGGGTCGGACTCGGGCTTGGTCCCCGGGGAGAAGGGAGAGGGGAAGGGGGAGAGACAGAGAGACAGAGACAGAGATAGAGATAGAGGTAGACCCGGGGTCGGACTCGGGCTTGGTCCCCGGGGAGAAGGGAGAGGGGAAGGGGGAGAGACAGAGAGACAGAGACAGAGATAGAGATAGACCCGGGGTCGGACTCGGGCTTGGTCCCCGGGGAGAAGGGAGAGGGAAGGGGGAGAGACAGAGAGACAGAGACAGAGACAGAGATAGAGATAGACCCGGGGTCGGACTCGGGCTTGGTCCCCGGGGAGAAGGGAGAGGGAAGGGGGAGAGACAGAGAGACAGAGACAGAGACAGAGATAGACCCGGGGTCAGACTCGGGCTCGGGCTTGGTCCCCGGGGAGAAGGGAGAGGGGAAGGGGGAGAGACAGAGAGACTTAGAGACAGAGATAGAGATAGAGACAGACCCGGGGTCGGACTCGGGCTTGGTCCCCGGGGAGAAGGGAGAGGGGAAGGGGGAGAGACAGAGAGACTTAGAGACAGAGAGACAGAGACAGAGAGAGAACCAGGACCCAGGGGCTGCGGGACCTATGCCGGGATCGGTCTCTCTTTGGCGGACGCCGACGCCAGGCAGCCCCCGGGAGGAGGGAGAGGAGGAGACAGAGAGAGAGACTTAGAGAGACAGAGAGAGCCTCTGCGCCTACCCTTCCGCAGGTTCAACGGGAGTGGGGGCTGCGTGGCTGGGCCGCCAGGGGCCCAGGGACACCACCCACACAGCCACACCGCCCGCCTGGACCCCGGGTCGGGATTCGGGTGCCAGAAGGGAGGGAGACAGAGGGACGCAGGGACAGACAGAGACCCGAGCTGCGTGGGCCGCGGGTGAGGCCAGGCGGGCCGGGTCGGGAGGGAGGAAGGGAGGAGGGGAGCTTGGAGCGAGGGAGAGAGAGAAAGGCAGGACCAGGGGCGGCGAGGCACCACACGGAAGCCGGGACGGTGCCCCGCGGTCGGGCTCGGGCTTGGCCCCTGGTGAGAAGACAGACAGGCAGAGAAATCCTCCATCCCTACATCTCTACAGGTACCACGCTACCCCTACCCCTACCCCTAGCCCTAGCTGAGGTCCTGTCCCTAGACCAAACCGTAAGTATAACCCTAACCCCGATTAAAGCCCTAGACCTACCCCTACCCCTACCCTACCCCTACCCCTACCCCTACCCCTACCCCTACCCCTACCCCTACCCCTACCCCTACCCCTACCCCTACCCCTACCCCAACCCTAGCCCTAGCCCTAAACCTAACTAGGGTTAGCCCTAAACCTAACTAGCACTAACCCTAACCCTAACCCTAACTCTAACCCTAACCCTAACCCCTACCCCTAGTCCTACCCCAAGCTGAGGTCCTGGCCCTAGACCAAACCGTAAGTATAACCCTAACCCCGATTAAAGCCCTAGACCTACCCCTACCCCAACCCCAACCCCAACCCCAACCCTAACCCTAACCCTACCCCTATCCCTGGCCCTAGCCCTAGCCCTAAACCTAACTAGGGTTAGCCCTAAACCTAACTAGCACTAACCCTAACCCTAAACCTAACACTAACCCTAATTATAACCCTAACTCTAGCCCTAACCCTAACCATATCCATAACCCTAACCTAACTCTAGCCCTAACCCAACACTAACCCTAACCCAACACTAACCCTAGGGGAGAAGGAAGCCAGGGGGACAGAGAGACTCAGAGACCCCGGGCTGCACAGGCCATGGTAAAGGCCAGGCAGGCCAGGTCAGGAGGAAAGAAGGAAGAAGGAAGGAAGAAGGAAGGAGAACCGGGGCGGGGAGGCACGGAGAATGCACAGCCGGGATGGTGCCTCTCGGTCGGACGCGGACTCGGGCTTTGGTCCCCGGGGAGAAGGGAGAAGGAGGGACGGAGAGACAGGGGGACAGAGAGACAGACAGACCCGGGCTGCGCAGGCCACAGTCGAGGCCAGGCGGGCCGGGTGAGGAGGAAAGAAGGGAGAAGGAAAAAAGAAGGAAGGAGAACCGGGGCAGGCAGACCGGGGAGGCACAGAGGATGCACAGCCGGGATATGGGGCCTCTCGGTCGGACTCGGACTCGGGCTTGGTCCCCGGGGAGAAGGGAGGAGGAAGGGAGGAAGCCAGGGGGAAAAAGAGATGCAGAGATGCAGAGAAGGTAGGAGAAGGTAGGAGAAGGTAGGAGAAAATAGGAGAAGGTAGGAGAAGGTAGGAGACCAGGGCAGAGAGACGTGAGGAAGCCGGGATGGGTCTCTCGTTGGCGGACACCTACGCCAGGCAGCCCTGGGAGGAAGGGAGAAGGAGAGGCACAGCGAGACTTAGAGACAGAGAGAGAAACAGAGACACTTAGAGAATTAGAGACTTAGAGACTTAGAGAATTAGAGACAAAGCGAGACTTAGAGACTTAGAAAAAGAGACAGAGGGACAGAGAGAGGCTCTGTCCCTACACTTCTACAGGTACAACGGTTGCAGAGGACGGAGATACTGAGCCGCCACAGGCCCGGGGACGCCACCGACGAAGCCACACCGCTCGCCTGGAACCCGGGCTGGGAATCGGGTCTCAGATTCACCCCCATTCTGCAGAGAAGGGAGGGGGAGAGGGGGACAGAGAGACAACAGAGACCCGAGCTGCGCAGGCCACGGTGAGGCCAGGCGGGCCGGGTCAGGAGGAAAGAAGAGAGAAGGAGGGAGAAGGAGAGGAGAACCGGGGCAGACAGACCGGGGAGGCACGGAGGACGCACAGCCGGGATGGTGCCTCTCGGTCGGACGCGGACTCGGGATTCGGTCCCCGGTGAGAAGGGAGAAGGAAGGGACAAAGAGACAGGGGGACAGAGAGACAGATAGAGACCCGAACTGCGCAGGCCACGGTCGAGGCCAGGCGGGCCGGGTGAGGAGGAAAGAAAAAAGCTTGTCGCCAGGGCCAGCAAGACACAATGAGGCTGGGATGGTGCCTCGCGGTCGGGCGCTGACTCCTGGCTTGGTCCCCTGGGTGGAAGAAGGAAAAAAAAAGGGAGGAAGCCAGGGGGATAGAGAGATGCAGAGTCCCCAGCTGCGCGGGTCACGGTAAAGACCAGGCAGGCCGGGTCAGGAAGAAGGGAGCTCGGAGAGAGAGAGAGACAGACCCGGGGTAGCGAGGCACATGAGAAGCCTGGATGTAGCCTCGCGGTCGGACACGGACTCGGGCTTGGTCCCCGGGGAGAAGGGAGAAGGAAAAAGAAGGTAGGAGAAAGAAGGAGAAGGTAGGAGACCAGGGCAGAGAGACGTGAGGAAGCCGGGATGGGTCTCTCGTTGGCGGACACCGACACCAGGCAGCCCTGGGAGGAAGGGAGAAGGAGAGGCACAGCGAGACTTAGAGAAAGAGAGAGAAACAGAGACACTTAGAGAATTAGAGACTTAGAGACTTAGAGACTTAGAAAAAAGAGACAGAGGGACAGAGAGAGGCTCTGTCCCTACACTTCTACAGGTACAACGGTTGAAGACGACGGAGATCTGAGCCGCCGCAGGCCCGGGGACGCCACCGACGAAGCCACACCCCTCGCCTGGAACCCGGGCTGGGATTCGGGTCTCAGATTCGCCCCCATTCTGCAGAGAAGGGAGGGGGAGAGGGGGACAGAGAGACAACAGAGACCCGAACTCGGTCGGACACAGACTCGGGCTTCGTCCCCCGGGAGAAGGGAGAAGGAGGGAGAAGGTAGGAGAACCAGGGCAGGCAGACCGGGGAGGCTCGGAGGACGCACACCCGGGATGGTGACTCTCGGTCGGACACGGACTCGGGCTTGGTCCCCGGGAGAAGGGAGAAGGAGGGAGAAGGTAGGAGAACCGGGGCAGGCAGACCGGGGAGGCTCGGAGGACGCACACCCGGGATGGTGACTCTCGGTCGGACACGGACTCGGGCTCGGTCCCCGGGAGAAGGGAGAAGGCAGGAGAAGGTAGGAGAACCGGGGCAGGCAGACCGGGGAGGCACGGAGGACGCATACCCGGGATGGGGCCTCTCGGTCGGGCACGGACGCTGACTCTGTCCCCGGGAGAAGGGAGAAGGAAGGAGAAGGTAGGAGAACCGGGGCAGGCAGACCGGGGAGGCACGGAGGACGCACACCCGGGATGGGGCCTCTCGGTCGGACACGGACTCGGGCTTGGTCCCCGGGAGAAGGTAGAAGGCAGGAGAAGGTAGGAGAACTGGGGCAGGCAGACCGGGGAGGCTCGGAGGATGCACACCCGGGATGGGGCCTCTCGGTCGGGCACGGACTCGGGCTTGGTCCCCGGGAGAAGGTAGAAGGCAGGAGAAGGAAAAGAGAACCGGGGCAGGCAGACCGGGGAGGCACGGAGGACGCACACCCGGGATGGGGCCTCTCGGTCGGGCACGGTCTCGGGCTTGGTCCCCGGAAAAAAGGTTAAGGTAGGAGAAGGTAGGAGAACCGGGGCACGCAGACCGGGGAGGCAAGGAGGACACACACCCGGGATGGGGCCTCTCGGTCGGGCACGGACTCGGGCTCTGTCCCCGGGAGAAGGTAGAAGGCAGGAGAAGGAAAAGAGAACCGGGGCAGGCAGACCGGGGAGGCACGGAGGACGCACACCCAGCATGGGGCCTCTCGGTCGGGCACGGACTCGGGCTCGGACCCCGGGAGAAGGGAGAAGGAGGGAGAAGGTAGGAGAACCGGGGCAGGCAGACCGGGGAGGCACGGAGGACGCACACCCGGGATGGGGCCTCTCGGTCGGACACGGACTCGGGCTTGGTCCCCGGAAAGAAGGTAGAAGGTAGGAGAAGGTAGGAGAACCGGGGCAGGCAGACCGGGGAGGCACGGAGGACGCACACCCGGGATGGTGACTCTCGGTCGGGCACGGACTCGGGCTTGGTCCCCGGGAGAAGGGAGAAGCAGGGAGAAGGTAGGAGAACCGGGGCCGGCAGACCGGGGAGGCACGGAGGACGCACACCCAGCATGGGGCCTCTCGGTCGGGCACGGACTCGGGCTCGGACCCCGGGAGAAGGGAGAAGGAGGGAGAAGGTAGGAGAACCGGGGCAGGCAGACCGGGGAGGCACGGAGGACGCACACCCGGGATGGGGCCTCTCGGTCGGGCACGGTCTCGGGCTTGGTCCCCGGAAAGAAGGTTAAGGTAGGAGAAGGTAGGAGAACCGGGGCACGCAGACCGGGGAGGCAAGGAGGACACACACCCGGGATGGGGCCTCTCGGTCGGGCACGGACTCGGGCTCTGTCCCCGGGAGAAGGTAGAAGGCAGGAGAAGGAAAAGAGAACCGGGGCAGGCAGACCGGGGAGGCACGGAGGACGCACACCCAGCATGGGGCCTCTCGGTCGGGCACGGACTCGGGCTTGGTCCCCGGGAGAAGGGAGAAGGCAGGAGAAGGAAAGGTTTTTTTCGCCACCGGGGGGCGCTGAGATAGGCTCTATATCCTATGGAAACTACATCTCCCATGAGCACCCGGTGCTCACTTCCTGTCTAAAATGGAGCCACTTCCAAACTAATTTTTAAAAAAAATTTAAGGTAAAATAAATATTTTTAAAATGTCCAAAAAAATTATTTTTTTCAAGCATTACACTTGAAAATAATTTTTTTTTCAAAATCTCACTTAACTAATTTTTAAAAAAATTTTAAAGAAAGTATTTTTAAAATGTCCAAAAAAATTATTTTTTTCAAGCATTACACTTGAAAATAATTTTTTTTTTCAAAATCTCACTTAACTAATTTTTAAAAAAATTTTAAAGAAAGTATTTTTAAAATGTCCAAAAAAATTATTTTTTTCAAGCATTACACTTGAAAATAAAATTTTTTCAAATTCTCAGTTACCCATTTTTTTCTAGGTAAACTGACATTAAGGTTCATTTAAAAATCTCAATCAAAAGGCGCGGGATCGCCCCGCGGAGAAGGAACGAGACAGAGGTACAGAGAGAGACTCTCTTCACCTATACTCCTACAGGTTCAACGGAACGGCGGGACGCGGGTCCGCGCCGCCGCCAGCCCGGGGACTCTGGCGGCCCCGCCACACTGCGCTCCTGGAACTCTGGCCTGGGAGCAGCCGCCAGATTCCTTCCCTTCCGCCGGAGAACCAGCGCGGCGGTTGCGTTTTTTCGCCACCGGGTGGCGCGGAGATAGGCTCTGTGTCCTGTGGAGACTACATCTCCCACGAGCACCCGGGGCTCACTTCCTGTCTAAAATGGAGCCACTTCCAAACTCATTTCTTAAAAAATTTTAAAGTCAAATAAATTTTTTTCAAATGTCCAATGAAATCATTTTTTTTCAAACGTTACGACACTGGAAAGTAAAATTTTCGCCTTGACAATCTTACTACAATCACAATTAAAATCAATTTGTGTCAAATTTAAATGGACGTTAAATTTTTTTTTTTACATCTCCCATGAGCACCCGGGGGCTCACTCCCTGTCTAAAATGGAGAATCTTAAAAACTAATTTTTAAAAAGTTTTTAAAGTTAAATAATTTTTTATTAAATTTCCAATAAAATTATTTTTTTAGAAAATTTTAAAAAATTGACATTTTTTTAAAATCTCAAAAAAATTTTTTTCAATTAGTATTGACTTTAAAATCTTATTACAATCTCGATTAAAATCCATTTCTGTCAAAATGAGATTGGACGTTAAAATTTTACTAAAATCTCAATTGAAATCAATTTTTTACTTTAAATCGACATTAGAATTTTCTTAAAACCTCAATTAAAATCAATTATCTACGTAAATTGACGTTAAAATATTTTTAAAATCTAAATCTAATTCCCTCATTTTCAATATAAAGGAGAGGAATTAAAACCCTGGGTGGATTCACAGGGAGTCAGTCCTGTGTGGCGAGCCCACCAGCCACCCGGGTCCACAAAAACTACATCTCCCACGAGGACCCGGGGCGCTCAATTCCGGTCCAAACTGGAGGCTCTTCCGGTTGGCCGGCAGTGACCGTGCCTGTTTTGCATAATGAGATTCAAATGAGGGTTGGATTTGCATATTGAGGCTGAGAACTACATCTCCCATGAGGACCCGGGGCTCACTTCCGGTCCAAAAATGGAAGAACTTCCGGTTGTAGTCCAAAAAAGAACTACAGCTCCCATGAGGACCCGGGGCTCACTTCCGGTGCAAAATGGAGGAACTTCCGGTTGTAGTCCACAAAAGAACTACATCTCCCATGAGGACCCGGGGCTCACTTCCGGTCAGAAATTGAGGCACTTCCGGTTGTAGTCCAGAAAAGAACTTCATCTCCCATGAGGACCCGGGGCTCACTTCCGGTGCAAAATGGAGGAACTTCCGGTTGTAGTCCACAAAAGAACTACATCTCCCATGAGGACCCGGGGCTCACTTCCGGTCAGAAATTGAGGCACTTCCGGTTGTAGTCCAGAAAAGAACTACATCTCCCATGAGGACCCGGGGCTCACTTCCGGTGCAAAATGGAGGAACTTCCGGTTGTAGTCCACAAAAGAACTACATCTCCCATGAGGACCCGGGGCTCACTTCCGGTCAGAAATTGAGGCACTTCCGGTTGTAGTCCAGAAAAGAACTACATCTCCCATGAGGACCCGGGGTTCACTTCCGGTCCAAGATGGAGGAACTTCCGGTTGTAGTCCACAAAAGAACTACATCTCCCATGAGGACCCGGGACTCACTTCCGGTCAGAAATGGAGGAACTTCCGGTTGTAGTCCAGAAAAGAACTACATCTCCCATGAGGACCCGGGGTTCACTTCCGGTCCAAGATGGAGGAACTTCCGGTTGTAGTCCACAAAAGAACTACGTCTCCCATGAGGACCCGGGACTCACTTCCGGTCAGAAATGGAGGAACTTCCGGTTGTAGTCCAGAAAAGAACTACATCTCCCATGAGGACCCGGGACTCACTTCCGGTCCAAGATGGAGGAACTTCCGGTTGTAGTCCACAAAAGAACTACATCTCCCATGAGGACCCGGGGCTCACTTCCGGTCAGAAATGGAGGAACTTCCGGTTGTAGTCCAGAAAAGAACTACATCTCCCATGAGGACCCGGGGTTCACTTCCGGTCCAAGATGGAGGAACTTCCGGTTGTAGTCCACAAAAGAACTACATCTCCCATGAGGACCCGGGACTCACTTCCGGTCCAAGATGGAGGAACTTCCGGTTGTAGTCCACAAGAGAACTACATCTCCCATGAGGACCCGGGGCTCACTTCCGGTCCAAGATGAAGGAACTTCCGGTTGGCATGCAGTTACACTGCATAAACTCCAGGGGGCGCTAGAGAATCTGTAGTCCACACCAAAAAACTACATCTCCCATGAGAACCCGGGGTTCACTTCCGGTCCAACATGGAGGAACTTCCGGTTGTAGTCCAGAAAAGAACTACAGCTCCCATGAGGACACGGGGTTCACTTCCGGTCCAAAATGGAGACACTTCCGGTTGTAGTCCAGAAAAGAACTACATCTCCCATGAGGACCCGGGGCTCACTTCCGGTGCAAAATGGAGGAACTTCCGGTTGTAGTCCATAAAAGAACTACATCTCCCATGAGGACCCGGGGCTCACTTCCGGTCCAAGATGAAGGAACTTCCGGTTGTAGTCCACAGAAGAACTACAGCTCCCATGAGTACCCGGGGCTCACTTCCGGTTGTAGTCCAGAAAAGAACTACAGCTCCCATGAGGACCCGGGGCTCACTTCCGGTTGTAGTCCAGAAAAGAACTTCATCTCCCATGAGGACCCGGGACTCACTTCCGGTGCAAAATGGAGGCACTTCCGGTTGTAGTCCACAGAAGAACTACATCTCCCATGAGGACCCGGGGCTCACTTCCGGTTGTAGTCCACAGAAGAACTACAGCTCCCATGAGGACCCGGGGCTCACTTCCGGTTGTAGTCCACAGAAGAACTTCATCTCCCATGAGGACCCGGGACTCACTTCCTGTTGTAGTCCACAGAAGAACTACAGCTCCCATGAGGACCCGGGGCTCACTTCCGGTTGTAGTCCACAGAAGAACTACAGCTCCCATGAGGACCCGGGGCTCACTTCCGGTTGTAGTCCACAGAAGAACTACAGCTCCCACCTCACTTCCTGTCGGGCACAGGAAGGAAGTCGGGGCTCAGGCCTGCTGGGAGCCGTAGTCCCCACGTGGGTGAGAGCACAGACCTCTCGATCCGTCCGTCTGTCTGTCGGGGGACGACGCCCCGGGGACCGACCGACCCCGACCCCCCAGGGCCCCCCGAGAACCCGGTGTCGGGGCGACCCTGAGGCGGATCTGGGGCCCGGGACTACAACCCCCCGGGGCATGCTGGGAGACGTAGTCCCCCCGCGGGTGAGAGCAGCCCTCTGTCCACCCGTCCTCACCCCTCTCTCTGCCCGCCTCCCCGTCTCCAGGCCCCGCCTCCCGGGAAACCGACCGAGGCCCCGCCCCCCGCGGCCCCCCAGACGTCCGGTCCCGGGGCGACCCCGAGGCCGCCGGGGAGGGCGGGGCCGCGCCCCCCGAGGCATGCTGGGAGCCGTGGCCGCCACGTGGCCCAAAGCTCCCGTGAGTGTGCGCCAAGTCCAACCCACGCCTGTCACCCCAGAGCCAGAGACCCACTGAGGCAGAGGCAGGGGGATGACTGAGGTCACACACAGCCCTGGGTGCACGCCGTGAGCCCAAGGACACAGAGACAGACACACAGACACACAGACACACTGTGTGCTCAGCTCTGAGACCTGAAGCCCAGGCCTTTGAAACCTCCCAGGGGGCTCTGCTGGCTGTGTGACTGACTGACTGTGTGACTGACTGACTGTGTGCAGAGGCAGGGGACTGTCTGGGTTCCAGCCCGGCCTGCTGCACTCACTCACACACACACACACACACAGACACAGACACACAGACACACTGTGTGCTCAGCTCTGAGACCTGAAGCCCAGGCCTTTGAAACCTCCCAGGGGGCTCTGCTGGCTGTGTGACTGACTGACTGTGTGACTGACTGACTGTGTGCAGAGGCAGGGGACTGTCTGGGTTCCAGCCTGGCCTGCTGCACTCACACACAGACACACAGACACACAGACACACTGTGTGCTCAGCTCTGAGACCTGAAGCCCAGGCCTTTGAAACCTCCCAGGGGGCTCTGCTGGCTGTGTGACTGACTGACTGTGTGACTGACTGACTGTGTGCAGAGGCAGGGGACTGTCTGGGTTCCAGCCCGGCCTGCTGCACTCACACACACACAGACACACACAGACACACAGACACACTGTGTGCTCAGCTCTGAGACCTGAAGCCCAGGCCTTTGAAACCTCCCAGGGGGCTCTGCTGGCTGTGTGACTGACTGACTGTGTGACTGACTGACTGTGTGCAGAGGCAGGGCACTGTCTGGGTTCCAGCCTGGCCTGCTGCACTCACTCACTCACTCACACACACACAGACACACAGACACACAGACACACTGTGTGCTCAGCTCTGAGACCTGAAGCCCAGGCCTTTGAAACCTCCCAGGGGGCTCTGCTGGCTGTGTGACTGACTGACTGTGTGACTGACTGACTGTGTGCAGAGGCAGGGCACTGTCTGGGTTCCAGCCCGGCCTGCTGCACTCACTCACACACACACACAGACACACAGACACACAGACACACTGTGTGCTCAGCTCTGAGACCTGAAGCCCAGGCCTTTGAAACCTCCCAGGGGGCTCTGCTGGCTGTGTGACTGACTGACTGTGTGACTGACTGACTGTGTGCAGAGGCAGGGGACTGTCTGGGTTCCAGCCCGGCCTGCTGCACTCACTCACACACAGACACACAGACACACAGACACACTGTGTGCTCAGCTCTGAGACCTGAAGCCCAGGCCTTTGAAACCTCCCAGGGGGCTCTGCTGGCTGTGTGACTGACTGACTGTGTGACTGACTGTGTCACTGACACACTGTGTGCTCAGCCCGCCCGGGGTCCCCCAGCCACCCCCGCGCCCGCCCGGGGTCCCCCGCTGCAGAGCCGTGACGTAAAATCGGGGTCTGGGGCGGCGCGGGGGACGTTTTGGGGCTTTTTTCAAACACGAACCGACCATGCGGTCTTAAGATGGAGGCACTTCCTGTCTGGCCCCGCCAGGCGGAGGCCGAGGCAGGGGGATGCCCGCCTTCACGGCGGGCTCGGGGCGCACAGTGGGGTCACGGGACGGCCACGCCCGGCCACGCGGGGAAACCCGGGCTCCGCCCGCACCCCCAGAATCGAGTCTCGGGTTCCAATTCTAGGCCTGGGGCACCACGTGTGTGTGTGTGGGGGGGGGATGCGGGCCCGAGGCATGCTGGGAGACGTAGTTCTGAGCCGGAGTCCTGCGGGTCCCGGGCCCCGCCCGTCCTATCAGGGCCCCGCGGGGTGACGTCACGGGGGACCGGGGCTCCCGATTGGCCGCCGGGGCCGGGTGGGCGGGGCGGTCCCCGCCGCGCATGCTCAGTCCGCCCGCCCGTCTCCCAGCATTCCTCACGAGCGCCCAGAGCGTGCGGACGTGCGCACGCGGCTCTGCAGACCGCGGGCTCTGCCCGGCCTCCGCCGCCTCCTCCGCCCGCACCGCGCTCGGCCCAGCATGGCTGCCCCTGCCTCCCTGAGACTCTGCCGCCCCCGCCAGCGCCAGGAACCCAGCCTCCCCGGGCCCCGCGCGGGAGACGCCGCCGCCGCCGGGCCGACTCTGCCTCCATGACCGGTGAGTGCGGGCCCCGGGCCCGGCCCTGCCCGAGCTCCCGACCTCCCTGCTCGCTCCCGGCCAGGCCCCTGCCTCAGACTCAGGCCCGCCCTGCTCCCCACAGGCCCCGCCGTGCCCAGACGGGGCTCCCTCGGCCCGCAGCCGCCGCCGCCAGGTTCCCCGGTTCCCGCCGGGTGACGCGAGGCCCGCCGTGTGCCGCCCGCCCGCCCGGGGTCCCCCGCTGCAGAGCCGTGACGTAAAATCGGGGTCTGGGGCGGCGCGGGGGACGTTTTGGGGCTTTTTTTAATCTCGACCCGACCATGCGGTCTTAAGATGGAGGCACTTCCTGTCTGGGACAGGAAGAGAAGGCTAGGTGGGAGCGGGGCATGCTGGGAGCTGTAGTTGCGGTGCGGGAAGGAGCGCGTGCGCGGCTCTCTCTGGGTTTCCACGGCGATGCCGCCCGCCCGGGGTCCCCCAGCCACCCCCGCGCCCGCCCGGGGTCCCCCGCTGCAGAGCCGTGACGTAAAATCGGGGTCTGGGGTGGCGCGGGGGACGTTTTGGGGCTTTTTTTAATCTCGACCCGACCATGCGGTCTTAAGATGGAGGCACTTCCCGTCTGGAACAGGAAGAGAAGGCTGGGTGGGAGCGGGGCATGCTGGGAGCTGTAGTTCCGGTTTTTTTTTTCTTTTTTCTCTCTCCCTGACTCGGGGGCTCTGGGTTTCGTCCCGAGACGCCCGCGGGGCTCGGGCGCGTCCCCCCGTGGCGGGACCGCGTCACGCGCGCGCCCCGGTGTCTTTAATTATTATTTTTTGGGTGGGGCTCCTCTGGGGTGGGGGATTTCGTCGGCTCTGCACGTCTAACGTGCGTCTCTCCGTGTACGCATCCGGATCCCGCGCCAGCGCCCACCGCCGACCGCCGCCGCCCACCGTGACGTCACCCGCGGACGCAGCACCCACGCAGACGTGGACGCCGCGGTCAAGATGTCTCTGCCCTCCCCGCTGGACGGACGGACGGACACCCCGAGGTAGGAAGCCCGCGCCGCCCGCACCCGCCACAGCACGCACGACACACACACACGCTAGGTCACGCACGAGCACACAAGACACACACACGGCAGGCACACGCATCCGCACCGGGACTCAGGACGCCGACGACACGGACGCCCGCCGCGGTCAAGATGTCTGCGTGAGCCCCCCGCCGCCGCCGCCGTGCTGGACGGACGCCCCGACGAGGTAGGACGCACAGCGCCGACCACCGCCACACACACACACACACACACACACACACCCGCCCACAGGGGCTCAGGGACCCGGGCGGGCACCGCGACCTCCCAGCGTGGTTCCGCCCCGAGGAGACCCCGGCTCTGGGGCGCCACCCGGGGGCGACGGGACGTCACTGCCACGCTCCCGTTCTTTTTTTCAGACCTGGTCATTTTTTTTCCCATGATTTTATATTTTTAATTTTTGGGTGTTCCTGTTGGAAACCTGCTCTGGGGCGCCACCCGGCGGCCACAGGACGTCACTGCGTCGCAACCAATTTTTTTTTAAATCCTTTTATTTCAAATTATGATCTATGTTTAATTGTGGAGTGTTTCTGACTTGGGATTTCTTTTCCAATTATTATTTTATTTTCATCTTTTGAGTTTTTCTCTCAGAAATCAGCTCTGCCACGCAAATCTGTTGCAACAGGGCGTTACCGCAATGCTCCAATTTCTTTTTTTTTTTTTTTTGTTTTACGAGATAGGGTTTTTTTATTTTGAATTTTATTTTGAATTTGTTTTTTTTTTCAAATTATGATGTATTTTTAATTTTGGAGTGTTTCTGACTTGGGATTTTTTTTCCAATTATTATTTTATTTTCATCTTTTGAGTTTTTCTCTCAGAAATCATTGCAACAGGGCCTCACTGCTCTCTCATATTTGCATAGTGATGCAGTCTGAACCCGCCCAGATATTTAAATTAGACACTCCCACTCTCGTCGTGGCATAGTGAGGCAGTCAGAGGTGCCAATGAGGCTCAGATTTGCCTCATGAGGCTCTCAGGAACCGCCCAGATATTCAAATTAGACACTCCCACCCTCATATTTGCATAGTAGGGCTGTCAGAACCCGCCCAGATATTTAAATTACACACTCACACTCTCGTCGTGGCATAGTGAGTCAGTCAGAGGTGCCAATGAGGGTCAGATTTGCATCATGAGGCTCTCAGGAACCGCCCAGATATTGAAATTAGACACTCCCACCCTCATATTTGCATAGTGGGGCTGTCAGAACCCGCCCAGATATTTAAATTAGACACTCCCACTCTCGTCGTGGCATAGTGAGGCAGTCAGAGGTGCCAATGAGGCTCAGATTTGCCTCATGAGGCACTCGGGAACCGCCCAGATATTGAAATTAGACACTCCCACCCTCATATTTGCATAGTAGGGCTGTCAGAACCCGCCCAGATATTTAAATTAGACACTCCCACTCTAGTTGTGGCATAGTGAGGCAGTCAGAGCTGCCAATTAGGATCAGATGTGCATCATGAGGCAGTGAGAACCCGCCCAGATATTGAAATTAGACACTCCCTCTCTCAGGTTTGCATGATGAGGAAGTCAGAACCCGCACAGATATTTAAATTAGACACTCCCACTCTCAGATTTGCATCATGAGGCACTGTGAGATTCACAATTGGCTCAGATTAGCAGGATGAGTCAGTTAGGACCGCCCAGATATTGAAATTAGACACTCCCACTCCCATATTTGCATAATGAGGCAGTCAGAACTGCCCAGAGATTCAAATTAGGGTTAAACCTGCTCTGGGGCGCCAACCAGCGGCCACAGGAAGTCATTGCGTCGCAACAAATTTTTTCTTAATCCTTTTATTTTCAAATTACGATATATTTTTAATTGTGGAGTGTTTCTGACTTGGGATTTCTTTTCCAATTATTATTTTATTTTCATCTTTTGAGTTTTTCTCTCAGAAATCATTGCAACAGGGCCTCACTGCTCTCTCATATTTGCATAGTAGGGCTGTCAGAACCTGCCCAGATATTTAAATTAGACACTCCCACTCTCGTCGTGGCATGGTGAGGGAGTCAGAGGTGCCAATGAGGCTCAGATTTGCATCATGAGGCTCTCAGAACCCGCCCAGATATTCAAATTAGACACTCCCACCCTCATATTTGCATAGTAGGGCTGTCAGAACCCGCCCAGATATTTAAATTAGACACTCCCACTCTCGTCGTGGCATAGTGAGGCAGTCAGAGGTGCCAATGAGGCTCAGATTTGCATCATGAGGCTCTCAGAACCCGCCCAGATATTCAAATTAGACACTCCCACCCTCATATTTGCATAGTGGGGCTGTCAGAACCCGCCCGGATATTTAAATTACACAGTCACACTCTCATAGTCGCACAGTGAGTCTGTCAGAGGTGCCAATGAGGCTCAGATTTGCCTCATGAGGCACTCGGGAACCGCCCAGATATTTAAATTAGACACTCCCACCCTCATATTTGCATACTGAGGCAGTCAGAGCTGCCAATTAGGATCAGATGTGCATCATGAGGCAGTCAGAACCAGCCCAGATATTGAAATTAGACACTCCCTCTCTCAGATTTGCATGATGAGGAAGTCAGAACCCGCCCAGATATTAAAATTAGACACTCCCACTCTCAGATTTGCATCATGAGGCAGTCTGAGATTCACAATTGGCTCAGATTGGCAGTATGAGTCACTTAGAACCGCCCAGATATTGAAATTAGACACTCCCACTCCCATAATGAGGCAGTCAGAACTGCCCAGAGATTCAAATTAGGGTTAAACCTGCTCTGGGGCGCCACCCGGCGGCCACAGGAAGTCACTGCATCGCAACAAATTTTTTTTTTTAATCCTTTTATTTCAAATTATGATATATTTTTAATTGTGGAGTGTTTCTGACTAGGGATTTCTTTTATAATTATTATTTAATTTTCATCTTTAGATTTTTTTCTCTCAGAAATCAGCTCTGCCACGCGAACCCGTTGCAACAGGGCGTTACCGCAATGCTCCAATTTCTTTTTTTTTTATTATTTTGTTTTACGAGATAGGGTTTTTTATTTTGAATTTTATTTTGAATTTGTATTTTTTTTCAAATTACGATATATTTTTAATTTTGGAGTGTTTCTGACTTGGGATTTCTTTTCCAATTATTATTTTATTTTCATCTTTTGAGTTTTTCTCTCAGAAATCATTGCAACAGGGCCTCACTGCTCTCTCATATTTGCATAGTGAGGCTGTCAGAACCCGCCCAGATATTTAAATTAGACACTCCCACTCTCGTCGTGGCACGGTGAGGCAGTCAGAGGTGCCAATGAGGGTCAGATTTGCATCATGAGGCTGTGAGGAACCGCCCAGATATTCAAATTAGACACTCCCACCCTCATATTTGCATAGTAGGGCTGTCAGAACCCGCCTGGATATTTAAATTAGACACTCCCACTCTCGTCGTGGCATAGTGAGGCAGTCAGAGGTGCCAATGAGGCTCAGATTTGCATCATGAGGCTCTCAGGAACCGCCCAGATATTCAAATTAGACACTCCCACCCTCATATTTGCATAGTGGGGCTGTCAGAACCCGCCCAGATATTTAAATTAGACACTCCCACTCTCGTCGTGGCATAGTGAGGCAGTCAGAGGTGCCAATGAGGCTCAGATTTGCATCATGAGGCACTCGGGAACCGCCCAGATATTCAAATTAGACACTCCCACCCTCATATTTGCATAGTTGGGCTGTCAGAACCCGCCCGGATATTTAAATTAGACACTCCCACTCTAGTTGTGGCATAGTGAGGCAGTCAGAGGTGCCAATGAGGGTCAGATTTGCATCATGAGGCTCTCAGGAACCGCCCAGATATTCAAATTAGACACTCCCACTAGTGGCAAAGTATCGTAGTGAGGCACTCAGAGGTGATGGGACGTTACTGCAACACTCGATTCTTTTTTTAAGACCTGGTAATATTTTTTCCAATTATTTTATATTTTTAATTTTTGAGTGTTTATGTTAGAAACCTGCTCTGGGGCGCCACCCGGCGGCCACAGGTCTTCACTTCATCACCTCAAATTTTTTTTAAATTAGTTTTTTTTTCAAATTATTATATATTTTTAATTTTGGAGTGTTTCTGACTTGGAATTTAGTTTCCAATTATTATTATTTTTTTTTCCAATTATTATTTTATTTTCATTTTTTGAGTTTTTCTCTCAGAAAACATCTCCGCCTCACGAACCCATTGCAAAAGGGCCTTATTGCAACAGGGTCCAATTTTTTCTTTTGTTTTTTGTTTTACAAGTTAGGGTTTTTTATTTTGAATGTGTAACTGTTGAATATTTTTTGTAAATTTTTAAAAACGTTCCAATTTTGGGGGATTTTTCTCAATGCTCTATATTTTTTTCTAAAGCAGGAAAACTGGTGCAGGTTTAATTTAGAACACTGAACACACCTGAAGGTTTAAATTAGGGCCAGGGAAACTCGAGCAGGGTTAAATTAGAATCAGGGAAACTCGGGCAGGGTTAAATTAGAACCAGGGAAACTCGGGCAGGGTTAAATTAGAACCAGAGAAACTCGGGCTGGGTTAAATTCGAACCAGGGAAACTCGGGCGGGGTTAAATTAGAACCAGGGAAACTCGGGCAGGGTTAAATTAGAACCAGGGAAACTCGTGCGAGTGTAAATTAGAACCAGGGAAACTCGGGCGGGGTTAAATTAGAACCAAGGAAACTCGGGCGGGGTTAAATTAGAACCAGGGAAACTCGGGCAGGGTTAAATTAGGACCAGGGAAACTCGGGCAGGGTTAAATTAGAACCAGGGAAACTCGGGCGGGGTTAAATTAGAACCAGGGAAACTCGGGCAGGGTTAAATTAGAACCAGGGAAACTCGTGCAGGGTTAAATTAGGACCAGGGAAACTCGGGCAGGGTTAAATTAGAACCAGGGAAACTCGTGCAGGGTTAAATTAGAACCAGGGAAACTCGGGCAGGGTTAAGTTAGAACCAGGGAAACTCGGGCGGGGTTAAATTAGAACCAGGGAAACTCGGGCGGGGTTAAATTAGAACCAGGGAAACTCGGGCGGGGTTAAATTAGAACCAGGGAAACTCGGGCGGGGTTAAATTAGAACCAGGGAAACTCGGGCGGGGTTAAATTAGAACCAGGGAAACTCGGGCAGGGTTAAATTAGAACCAGGGAAACTCGGGCAGAGGTAAATTAGAACCAGGGAAACTCGTGCAGGGTTAAATTAGAACCAGGGAAACTCGTGCGAGTGTAAATTAGAACCAGGGAAACTCGTGCAGGGTTAAAATAGAACCAGGGAAACTCGGGCGGGGTTAAATTAGAACCAGGGAAACTCGGGCAGGGTTAAATTAGAACCAGGGAAACTCGGGCGGGGTTAAATTAGAACCAGGGAAACTCGGGCAGGGTTAAATTAGAAACAGGGAAACTCGGGCAGGGTTAAATTAGAACCAGGGAAACTCGGGCAGGGTTAAATTAGAACCAGGGAAACTCGGGCGGGGTTAAATTAGAACCAGGGAAACTCATGCAGGGTTAAATTAGAACCAGGGAAACTCGTGCGACTGTAAATTAGGACCAGAGAAGCGGGTTGACTCTCTGATTTGCATAATGAGGGAGTGAGAGGTGCAAAATCAGAAATCTCCCACGCATATTTGCATAAGGAGGCACACTGAGTGCAAATGACTGTCAGATTTGCATAGAGGCAGTGAGGACCCGCCCAGATATGCAAATTATACACAATCTTGAATCAAGTTTCAAAATAGACACTCCTCATCAAACCCTAACCCTAACCCTACCCTAACCCTAACCCTAACCCTAACCCTAACACCAATCCTAACCCTAACCCTAATTCTAACCCTAACCCTAACCTAACCCTAACCCCAATCCTAACCCTAACCCTAACCCTAACCCCAACCCTAACCCTAACCCTAACCCCAATCCTAACCCTAACCCTAACTCTAACCCTAACCCCAATCCTAACCCCAACCCTAACCCTAACCCTAACCCTAACCCTAACCCCAATCCTAACCCTAACCCTAACCCTAACCCCAATCCTAACCCTAACCCCAATCCTAACCCTAACCCTAATCCTAACCCTAACCCTAACCCCAATCCTAACCCTAACCCCAATCCTAACCCTAACCCTAACCCCAATCCTAACCCTAACCACAACCCTAACCTAACCCTAATCCTAACCCTAACCCCAAACCTAACCCTAACCCTAACCCCAATCCTAACCCTAACCCTAACCCCAATTCTAACCCTAACCCTAACCCTCACCCAATCCTAACCCTAACCCTAACCCCAAACCTAACCCTAACCCTAATTCTAACCCTAACCCCAACCCTAGCCCTAACTCCAATCCTAACCCTAACCCCAAACCTTACCCTAAACCTAACCCTAACCCCAATCCTAAACCTAACCCTAACCCTAGTTCTAACCCTAATTCTAACCCTAACCCTAACCCTGACATCTAAATTTGGCTCAGATTTGCATCATGAGGCACTCAGGAACCGCCCAGACACTCCCACTCTCATATTTGCAAAATGAGGCAGTCAGAACCCGCCCATATATTTAAATTAGGGTTACTGAGGGCTAGGGTTAGTGGGGCCTAGGGTTAGTGGGGCCTAGGGTTACTGAATTCTAGGGTCACTGAGGTCTAGGGTTACTGAATTCTAGGGTTACTAAGTTCTAGGGTTACTGAGTTCTAGGGTTACTGAGTTCTAGGGTTACTGAGTTCTAGGGTTACTGAATTCTAGGATTACTGAGTTCTAGGGTTACTGAGTTCTAGGGTTACTGAGTTCTAGGGTTACTGAGTTCTAGGGTTACTGAGTTCTAGGGTTACTGAGTTCTAGGGTTACTGAGTTCTAGGGTTACTGAGTTCTAGGGTTACTGAGTTCTAGGGTTACTGAGTTCTAGGGTTACTGAAGCCTAGGGTTACCGAGTTCTAGGGTTACCGAGTTCTAGGGTTACTGAGTTCTAGGGTTACTGAGTTCTAGGGTTACTGAATTCTAGGGTTACTGAGTTCTAGGGTTACTGAGTTCTAGGGTTACTGAGTTCTAGGGTTACTGAGGTCTAGGGTTACTGAGAGCTAGGGTTACTGAGTTCTAGGGTTACTGAGGTCTAGGGTTACTGAGTTCTAGGGTTACTGAGGTCTAGGGTTACTGAGTTCTAGGGTTACTGAGTTCTAGGGTTACTGAGTTCTAGGGTTACTGAGTTCTAGGGTTACTGAGTTCTAGGGTTACTGAGGTCTAGGGTTACTGAGTTCTAGGGTTACTGAGTTCTAGGGTTACTGAGGTCTAGGGTTACTGAGTTCTAGGGTTACTGAGGTCTAGGGTTACTGAGTTCTAGGGTTACTGAGTTCTAGGGTTACTGAGTTCTAGGGTTACTGAGGTCTAGGGTTACTGAGTTCTAGGGTTACTGAGGTCTAGGGTTACTGAGTTCTAGGGTTACTGAGTTCTAGGGTTACTGAGTTCTAGGGTTACTGAGGTCTAGGGTTACTGAGCTCTAGGGTTACTGAGGTCTAGGGTTACTGAGTTCTAGGGTTACTGAGTTCTAGGATTACTGAGTTCTAGGGTTACTGAGGTCTAGGGTTACTGAGTTCTAGGGTTACTGAGGTCTAGGGTTACTGAGGTCTAGGGTTACTGAGTTCTAGGGTTACTGAGTTCTAGGGTTACTGAGTTCTAGGGTTACTGAGTTCTAGGGTTACTGAGTTCTAGGGTTACTGAGGGCTAGGGTTACTGAGTTCTAGGGTTACTGAGGTCTAGGGTTACTGAGTTCTAGGGTTACTGAGTTCTAGGGTTACTGAGTTCTAGGGTTACTGAGTTCTAGGGTTACTGAGTTCTAGGGTTACTGAGTTCTAGGGTTACTGAGGTCTAGGGTTACTGAGTTCTAGGGTTACTGAGTTCTAGGGTTGCTGAGTTCTAGGGTTACCGAGTTCTAGGGTTACTGAGGTCTAGGGTTACTGAGGTTACAGCCCTACTATGCAAATATGAGGGTGGGAGTGTCTAATTTGAATATCTGGGCGGTTCCTCACAGCCTCATGATGCAAATCTGACCCTCATTGGCACCTCTGACTGCCTCACCGTGCCACGACGAGAGTGGGAGTGTCTAATTTAAATATCTGGGCGGGTTCTGACAGCCTCACTATGCAAATATGAGAGAGCAGTGAGGCCCTGTTGCAATGATTTCTGAGAGAAAAACTCAAAAGATGAAAATAAAATAATAATTGGAAAAGAAATCCCAAGTCAGAAACACTCCAAAATTAAAAATATATCGTAATTTGAAAAAAAATACAAATTCAAAATAAAATTCAAAATAAAAAACCCTATCTCGTAAAACAAAATAATAAAAAAAAAAGAAATTGGAGCATTGCGGTAACGCCCTGTTGCAACGGGTTCGCGTGGCAGAGCTGATTTCTGAGAGAAAAAAATCTAAAGATGAAAATTAAATAATAATTATAAAAGAAATCCCTAGTCAGAAACACTCCACAATTAAAAATATATCATAATTTGAAATAAAAGGATTAAAAAAAAAAATTTGTTGCGATGCAGTGACTTCCTGTGGCCGCCGGGTGGCGCCCCAGAGCAGGTTTAACCCTAATTTGAATCTCTGGGCAGTTCTGACTGCCTCATTATGGGAGTGGGAGTGTCTAATTTCAATATCTGGGCGGTTCTAAGTGACTCATACTGCCAATCTGAGCCAATTGTGAATCTCAGACTGCCTCATGATGCAAATCTGAGAGTGGGAGTGTCTAATTTTAATATCTGGGCGGGTTCTGACTTCCTCATCATGCAAATCTGAGAGAGGGAGTGTCTAATTTCAATATCTGGGCTGGTTCTGACTGCCTCATGATGCACATCTGATCCTAATTGGCAGCTCTGACTGCCTCAGTATGCAAATATGAGGGTGGGAGTGTCTAATTTAAATATCTGGGCGGTTCCCGAGTGCCTCATGAGGCAAATCTGAGCCTCATTGGCACCTCTGACAGACTCACTGTGCGACTATGAGAGTGTGACTGTGTAATTTAAATATCCGGGCGGGTTCTGACAGCCCCACTATGCAAATATGAGGGTGGGAGTGTCTAATTTGAATATCTGGGCGGGTTCTGAGAGCCTCATGATGCAAATCTGACCCTCATTGGCACCTCTGACTGCCTCACTATGCCACGACGAGAGTGGGAGTGTCTAATTTAAATATCTGGGCGGGTTCTGACAGCCCTACTATGCAAATATGAGGGTGGGAGTGTCTAATTTGAATATCTGGGCGGGTTCTGAGAGCCTCATGATGCAAATCTGAGCCTCATTGGCACCTCTGACTCCCTCACCATGCCACGACGAGAGTGGGAGTGTCTAATTTAAATATCTGGGCAGGTTCTGACAGCCCTACTATGCAAATATGAGAGAGCAGTGAGGCCCTGTTGCAATGATTTCTGAGAGAAAAACTCAAAAGATGAAAATAAAATAATAATTGGAAAAGAAATCCCAAGTCAGAAACACTCCACAATTAAAAATATATCGTAATTTGAAAATAAAAGGATTAAGAAAAAATTTGTTGCGACGCAATGACTTCCTGTGGCCGCTGGTTGGCGCCCCAGAGCAGGTTTAACCCTAATTTGAATCTCTGGGCAGTTCTGACTGCCTCATTATGCAAATATGGGAGTGGGAGTGTCTAATTTCAATATCTGGGCGGTCCTAACTGACTCATCCTGCTAATCTGAGCCAATTGTGAATCTCACAGTGCCTCATGATGCAAATCTGAGAGTGGGAGTGTCTAATTTAAATATCTGTGCGGGTTCTGACTTCCTCATCATGCAAACCTGAGAGAGGGAGTGTCTAATTTCAATATCTGGGCGGGTTCTCACTGCCTCATGATGCACATCTGATCCTAATTGGCAGCTCTGACTGCCTCACTATGCCACAACTAGAGTGGGAGTGTCTAATTTAAATATCTGGGCGGGTTCTGACAGCCCTACTATGCAAATATGAGGGTGGGAGTGTCTAATTTCAATATCTGGGCGGTTCCCGAGTGCCTCATGAGGCAAATCTGAGCCTCATTGGCACCTCTGACTGCCTCACTATGCCACGACGAGAGTGGGAGTGTCTAATTTAAATATCTGGGCGGGTTCTGACAGCCCCACTATGCAAATATGAGGGTGGGAGTGTCTAATTTCAATATCTGGGCGGTTCCTGAGAGCCTCATGATGCAAATCTGACCCTCATTGGCACCTCTGACTGCCTCACTATGCCACGACGAGAGTGGGAGTGTCTAATTTAAATATCTGGGCGGGTTCAGACTGCATCACTATGCAAATATGAGAGAGCAGTGAGGCCCTGTTGCAATGATTTCTGAGAGAAAAACTCAAAAGATGAAAATAAAATAATAATTGGAAAAAAAATCCCAAGTCAGAAACACTCCAAAATTAAAAATACATCATAATTTGAAAAAAAAAACAAATTCAAAATAAAATTCAAAATAAAAAAACCCTATCTCGTAAAACAAAAAAAAAAAAAAAAGAAATTGGAGCATTGCGGTAACGCCCTGTTGCAACAGATTTGCGTGGCAGAGCTGATTTCTGAGAGAAAAACTCAAAAGATGAAAATAAAATAATAATTGGAAAAGAAATCCCAAGTCAGAAACACTCCACAATTAAACATAGATCATAATTTGAAATAAAAGGATTTAAAAAAAAATTGGTTGCGACGCAGTGACGTCCTGTGGCCGCCGGGTGGCGCCCCAGAGCAGGTTTCCAACAGGAACACCCAAAAATTAAAAATATAAAATCATGGGAAAAAAAATGACCAGGTCTGAAAAAAAGAACGGGAGCGTGGCAGTGACGTCCCGTCGCCCCCGGGTGGCGCCCCAGAGCCGGGGTCTCCTCGGGGCGGAACCACGCTGGGAGGTCGCGGTGCCCGCCCGGGTCCCTGAGCCCCTGTGGGCGGGTGTGTGTGTGTGTGTGTGTGTGTGTGTGGCGGTGGTCGGCGCTGTGCGTCCTACCTCGTCGGGGCGTCCGTCCAGCACGGCGGCGGCGGCGGGGGGCTCACGCAGACATCTTGACCGCGGCGGGCGTCCGTGTCGTCGGCGTCCTGAGTCCCGGTGCGGATGCGTGTGCCTGCCGTGTGTGTGTCTTGTGTGCTCGTGCGTGACCTAGCGTGTGTGTGTGTCGTGCGTGCTGTGGCGGGTGCGGGCGGCGCGGGCTTCCTACCTCGGGGTGTCCGTCCGTCCGTCCAGCGGGGAGGGCAGAGACATCTTGACCGCGGCGTCCACGTGTGCGTGTGTGCTGCGTCCGCGGGTGACGTCACGGTGGGCGGCGGCGGTCGGCGGTGGGCGCTGGCGCGGGATCCGGATGCGTACACGGAGAGACGCACGTTAGACGTGCAGAGCCGACGAAATCCCCCACCCCAGAGGAGCCCCACCCAAAAAATAATAATTAAAGACACCGGGGCGCGCGCGTGACGCGGTCCCGCCACGGGGGGACGCGCCCGAGCCCCGCGGGCGTCTCGGGACGAAACCCAGAGCCCCCGAGTCAGGGAGAGAGAAAAAAGAAAAAAAAAACCGGAACTACAGCTCCCAGCATGCCCCGCTCCCACCCAGCCTTCTCTTCCTGTTCCAGACGGGAAGTGCCTCCATCTTAAGACCGCATGGTCGGGTCGAGATTAAAAAAAGCCCCAAAACGTCCCCCGCGCCACCCCAGACCCCGATTTTACGTCACGGCTCTGCAGCGGGGGACCCCGGGCGGGCGCGGGGGTGGCTGGGGGACCCCGGGCGGGCGGCATCGCCGTGGAAACCCAGAGAGAGCCGCGCACGCGCTCCTTCCCGCACCGCAACTACAGCTCCCAGCATGCCCCGCTCCCACCTAGCCTTCTCTTCCTGTCCCAGACAGGAAGTGCCTCCATCTTAAGACCGCATGGTCGGGTCGAGATTAAAAAAAGCCCCAAAACGTCCCCCGCGCCGCCCCAGACCCCGATTTTACGTCACGGCTCTGCAGCGGGGGACCCCGGGCGGGCGGGCGGCACACGGCGGGCCTCGCGTCACCCGGCGGGAACCGGGGAACCTGGCGGCGGCGGCTGCGGGCCGAGGGAGCCCCGTC
>NW_028227260.1:107500-297500 GCF_978045245.1 Mus caroli
CTGTGTGTCTGTCTCTGTGTCCTTGGGCTCACGGCGTGCACCCAGGGCTGTGTGTGACCTCAGTCATCCCCCTGCCTCTGCCTCAGTGGGTCTCTGGCTCTGGGGTGACAGGCGTGGGTTGGACTTGGCGCACACTCACGGGAGCTTTGGGCCACGTGGCGGCCACGGCTCCCAGCATGCCTCGGGGGGCGCGGCCCCGCCCTCCCCGGCGGCCTCGGGGTCGCCCCGGGACCGGACGTCTGGGGGGCCGCGGGGGGCGGGGCCTCGGTCGGTTTCCCGGGAGGCGGGGCCTGGAGACGGGGAGGCGGGCAGAGAGAGGGGTGAGGACGGGTGGACAGAGGGCTGCTCTCACCCGCGGGGGGACTACGTCTCCCAGCATGCCCCGGGGGGTTGTAGTCCCGGGCCCCAGATCCGCCTCAGGGTCGCCCCGACACCGGGTTCTCGGGGGGCCCTGGGGGGTCGGGGTCGGTCGGTCCCCGGGGCGTCGTCCCCCGACAGACAGACGGACGGATCGAGAGGTCTGTGCTCTCACCCACGTGGGGACTACGGCTCCCAGCAGGCCTGAGCCCCGACTTCCTTCCTGTGCCCGACAGGAAGTGAGGTGGGAGCTGTAGTTCTTCTGTGGACTACAACCGGAAGTGAGCCCCGGGTCCTCATGGGAGCTGTAGTTCTTCTGTGGACTACAACCGGAAGTGAGCCCCGGGTCCTCATGGGAGCTGTAGTTCTTCTGTGGACTACAACAGGAAGTGAGTCCCGGGTCCTCATGGGAGATGAAGTTCTTCTGTGGACTACAACCGGAAGTGAGCCCCGGGTCCTCATGGGAGCTGTAGTTCTTCTGTGGACTACAACCGGAAGTGAGCCCCGGGTCCTCATGGGAGATGTAGTTCTTCTGTGGACTACAACCGGAAGTGCCTCCATTTTGCACCGGAAGTGAGTCCCGGGTCCTCATGGGAGATGAAGTTCTTTTCTGGACTACAACCGGAAGTGAGCCCCGGGTCCTCATGGGAGCTGTAGTTCTTTTCTGGACTACAACCGGAAGTGAGCCCCGGGTACTCATGGGAGCTGTAGTTCTTCTGTGGACTACAACCGGAAGTTCCTTCATCTTGGACCGGAAGTGAGCCCCGGGTCCTCATGGGAGATGTAGTTCTTTTATGGACTACAACCGGAAGTTCCTCCATTTTGCACCGGAAGTGAGCCCCGGGTCCTCATGGGAGATGTAGTTCTTTTCTGGACTACAACCGGAAGTGTCTCCATTTTGGACCGGAAGTGAACCCCGTGTCCTCATGGGAGCTGTAGTTCTTTTCTGGACTACAACCGGAAGTTCCTCCATGTTGGACCGGAAGTGAACCCCGGGTTCTCATGGGAGATGTAGTTTTTTGGTGTGGACTACAGATTCTCTAGCGCCCCCTGGAGTTTATGCAGTGTAACTGCATGCCAACCGGAAGTTCCTTCATCTTGGACCGGAAGTGAGCCCCGGGTCCTCATGGGAGATGTAGTTCTCTTGTGGACTACAACCGGAAGTTCCTCCATCTTGGACCGGAAGTGAGTCCCGGGTCCTCATGGGAGATGTAGTTCTTTTGTGGACTACAACCGGAAGTTCCTCCATCTTGGACCGGAAGTGAACCCCGGGTCCTCATGGGAGATGTAGTTCTTTTCTGGACTACAACCGGAAGTTCCTCCATTTCTGACCGGAAGTGAGCCCCGGGTCCTCATGGGAGATGTAGTTCTTTTGTGGACTACAACCGGAAGTTCCTCCATCTTGGACCGGAAGTGAGTCCCGGGTCCTCATGGGAGATGTAGTTCTTTTCTGGACTACAACCGGAAGTTCCTCCATTTCTGACCGGAAGTGAGTCCCGGGTCCTCATGGGAGACGTAGTTCTTTTGTGGACTACAACCGGAAGTTCCTCCATTTTGCACCGGAAGTGAGCCCCGGGTCCTCATGGGAGATGTAGTTCTTTTCTGGACTACAACCGGAAGTGCCTCAATTTCTGACCGGAAGTGAGCCCCGGGTCCTCATGGGAGATGTAGTTCTTTTGTGGACTACAACCGGAAGTTCCTCCATTTTGCACCGGAAGTGAGCCCCGGGTCCTCATGGGAGATGAAGTTCTTTTCTGGACTACAACCGGAAGTGCCTCAATTTCTGACCGGAAGTGAGCCCCGGGTCCTCATGGGAGATGTAGTTCTTTTGTGGACTACAACCGGAAGTTCCTCCATTTTGCACCGGAAGTGAGCCCCGGGTCCTCATGGGAGCTGTAGTTCTTTTTTGGACTACAACCGGAAGTTCTTCCATTTTTGGACCGGAAGTGAGCCCCGGGTCCTCATGGGAGATGTAGTTCTCAGCCTCAATATGCAAATCCAACCCTCATTTGAATCTCATTATGCAAAACAGGCACGGTCACTGCCGGCCAACCGGAAGAGCCTCCAGTTTGGACCGGAATTGAGCGCCCCGGGTCCTCGTGGGAGATGTAGTTTTTGTGGACCCGGGTGGCTGGTGGGCTCGCCACACAGGACTGACTCCCTGTGAATCCACCCAGGGTTTTAATTCCTCTCCTTTATATTGAAAATGAGGGAATTAGATTTAGATTTTAAAAATATTTTAACGTCAATTTACGTAGATAATTGATTTTAATTGAGGTTTTAAGAAAATTCTAATGTCGATTTAAAGTAAAAAATTGATTTCAATTGAGATTTTAGTAAAATTTTAACGTCCAATCTCATTTTGACAGAAATGGATTTTAATCGAGATTGTAATAAGAACTAGAACTCAGTAACCCTAGACCTCAGTAACCCTAGAACTCAGTAACCCTAGACCTCAGTAACCCTAGAACTCAGTAACCCTAGACCTCAGTAACCCTAGAACTCAGTAACCCTAGAACTCAGTAACCCTAGAACTCAGTAACCCTAGACCTCAGTAACCCTAGCCCTCAGTAACCCTAGGCCCCACTAACCCTAGGCCCCACTAACCCTAGCCCTCAGTAACCCTAATTTAAATATATGGGCGGGTTCTGACTGCCTCATTTTGCAAATATGAGAGTGGGAGTGTCTGGGCGGTTCCTGAGTGCCTCATGATGCAAATCTGAGCGAAATTTAGATGTCAGGGTTAGGGTTAGGGTTAGAATTAGGGTTAGAACTAGGGTTAGGGTTAGGTTTAGGATTGGGGTTAGGGTTAGGGTTAGGTTTAGGGTAAGGTTTGGGGTTAGGGTTAGGATTGGAGTTAGGGCTAGGGTTGGGGTTAGGGTTAGAATTAGGGTTAGGGTTAGGTTTGGGGTTAGGGTTAGGGTTAGGATTGGGGTTAGGTTTAGGGTTAGGGTTGGAGTTAGGGTTAGGGTTAGGATTGGGGTTAGGGTTAGGGTTAGGATTGGGGTTAGGGTTAGGGTTAGGATTGGGGTTAGGTTTAGAGTTATGGTTAGGGTTGGAGTTAGGGTTAGGGTTAGGGTTAGGCTTAGGGTTAGGATTGGGGTTAGGGTTAGGGTTAGGGTTAGGATTGGGGTTAGGGTTAGGATTGGGGTTAGGGTTAGGGTTAGGTTAGGGTTGGGGTTAGGGTTAGGATTGGGGTTAGGGTTAGGGTTAGGGTTAGGGTTAGAGTTAGGGTTAGGGTTGGCGTTAGGGTTAGAATTGGTGTTAGGGTTAGGATTGGGGTTAGGGTTAGGATTAGGGTTAGGTTAGGGTTAGGGGTTAGGGTTAGGGTTAGGGTTAGGGTTAGGGTTAGGTTAGGGTTAGGGTTAGGATTAGGGTTAGGGTAGGGTTAGGGTTAGGGTTAGGTTAGGGTTAGGGTTTGATGAGGATTGTCGATTTTGAAACTTGATTCAAGATTGTGTATAATTTGCATATCTGGGCGGGTCCTCACTGCCTCTATGCAAATCTGACAGTCATTTGCACTCAGTGTGCCGCCTTATGCAAATATGCGTGTGAGATTTCTGATTTTGCCCCTCTCACTCCCTCATTATGCAAATCAGAGAGTCAACCCGCTTCTCTGGTCCTAATTTACACTCGCACGAGTTTCCCTGGTTCTAATTTAACCCCGCCCGAGTTTCTCTGGTTCTAATTTAACCCTGCACGAGTTTCCCTGGTTCTAATTTAACCCTGCCCGAGTTTCCCTGGTTCTAATTTAACCCCGCCCGAGTTTCCCTGGTTCTAATTTAACCCTGCCCGAGTTTCCCTGGTTCTAATTTAACCCTGCCCGAGTTTCTCTGGTTCTAATTTAACCCTGCCCGAGTTTCCCTGGTTCTAATTTAACCCCGCCCGAGTTTCCCTGGTTCTAATTTAACCCTGCCCGAGTTTCTCTGGTTCTAATTTAACCCTGCCCGAGTTTCCCTGGTTCTAATTTAACCCCGCCCGAGTTTCCCTGGTTCTAATTTAACCCTGCCCGAGTTTCCCTGGTTCTAATTTAACCCTGCCCGAGTTTCCCTGGTTCTAATTTAACCCTGCCCGAGTTTCCCTGGTTCTAATTTAACCCTGCCCGAGTTTCCCTGGTTCTAATTTAACCCTGCCCGAGTTTCCCTGGTTCTAATTTAACCCTGCCCGAGTTTCCCTGGTTCTAATTTAACCCTGCACGAGTTTCCCTGGTTCTAATTTAACCCCGCCCGAGTTTCCCTGGTTGTAATTTAACCCTGCCCGAGTTTCCCTGGTTCTAATTTAACCCTGCACGAGTTTCCCTGGTTCTAATTTAACCCCGCCCGAGTTTCCCTGGTTCTAATTTAACCCTGCCCGAGTTTCCCTGGTTCTAATTTAACCCTGCCCGAGTTTCCCTGGTTCTAATTTAAACCTGCCGGAGTTTTCTGAGAGAAAAACTCAAAAAATGAAAATAAAATAATAATTGGAAAAGAAATCCCAAGTCAGAAACACTCCAAAATTAAAAATATATCATAATTTGAAAATAAAAAACGAATTAAAAAAAATTTGGGGTGATGAAGTGAAGACCTGTGGCCGCCGGGTGGCGCCCCAGAGCAGGTTTCTAACATAAACTCAAAAATTAAAAATATAAAATAATTGGAAAAAATATTACCAGGTCTTAAAAAAAGAATCGAGTGTTGCAGTAACGTCCCATCACCTCTGAGTGCCTCACTACGATACTTTGCCACTAGTGGGAGTGTCTAATTTCAATATCTGGGCGGGTTCTGACAGCCTCATGATGCAAATCTGAGCCTCATTGGCACCTCTGACTGCCTCACTATGCCACAACTAGAGTGGGAGTGTCTAATTTAAATATCCGGGCGGGTTCTGACAGCCCCACTATGCAAATATGAGGGTGGGAGTGTCTAATTTGAATATCTGGGCGGTTCCTGAGAGCCTCATGATGCAAATCTGACCCTCATTGGCACCTCTGACTCCCTCACTATGCCAGGACTAGAGTGGGAGTGTCTAATTTAAATATCCGGGCCGGTTCTGACAGCCCCACTATGCAAATATGAGAGTGGGAGTGTCTAATTTGAATATCTGGGCGGTTCCCGAGTGCCTCATGATGCAAATCTGAGCCTCATTGGCACCTCTGACTGCCTCACCAGGCCACGACGAGAGTGGGAGTGTCTAATTTAAATATCTGGGCGGGTTCAGACTGCATCACTATGCAAATATGAGGGTGGGAGTGTCTAATTTGAATATCTGGGCGGTTCCCGAGTGCCTCATGATGCAAATCTGACCCTCATTGGCACCTCCTACTGCCTCACCAGGCCACGACAAGAGTGGGAGTGTCTAATTTAAATATCTGGGCGGGTTCTGACTGCATCACTATGCAAATATGAGAGAGCAGTGAGGCCCTGTTGCAATGATTTCTGAGAGAAAAACTCAAAAATGAAAATAAAATAATAATTGGAAAAGAAATCCCAAGTCAGAAACACTCCAAAATTAAAAATATATCATAATTTGAAAAAAAAAAAAAAACGAAATAAAAAAAATTTGGGGTGATGAAGTGAAGACCTGTGGCCGCCGGGTGGCGTCCCAGAGCAGGTTTCTAACATAAACACTCAAAAATTAAAAATATAAAATAATTGGAAAAAATATTACCAGGTCTTAAAAAAAGAATCGAGTGTTGCAGTAACGTCCCATCACCTCTGAGTGCCTCACTACGATACTTTGCCACTAGTGGGAGTGTCTAATTTCAATATCTGGGCGGGTTCTGAGAGCCTCATGATGCAAATCTGAGCCTCATTGGCACCTCCTACTGCCTCACTATGCCACAACTAGAGTGGGAGTGTCTAATTTAAATATCTGGGCGGGTTCTGACTGCATCACTATGCAAATATGAGGGTGGGAGTGTCTAATTTAAATATCTGTGCGGGTTCTGACAGCCTCATCATGCAAATCTGAGAGCAGGTTTCTAATTTAAACACGCACGAGTTTCCCTGGTTCTAATTTAAACAAGCACGAGTTTCCCTGGTTCTAATTTAACCCTGCCCGAGTTTCCCTGGTTCTAATTTAACCCTGCCCGAGTTTCCCTGGTTCTAATTTAACCCTGCCCCAGTTTCTCTGGTTCTAATTTAACCCTGCCCGAGTTTCTCTGGTTCTAATTTAACCCCGCCCGAGTTTCCCTGGTTCTAATTTAAACCTTTAGGTGTGTCCAGTGTTCTAAATTAAACCTGCACCAGTTTTCCTGCTTTAGAAAAAAATATAGAGCATTGAGAAAAATCCCCCAAAATTGGAACGTTTTTAAAAATTTACAAAAAATATTCTACAGTTACACATTCAAAATAAAAAACCCTAACTTGTAAAACAAAAAACAAAACAAAAGAAAAAATTGGACCCTGTTGCAATAAGGCCCTTTTGCAATGGGTTCGTGAGGCGGAGATGTTTTCTGAGAGAAAAACTCAAAAAATGAAAATAAAATAATAATTGGAAAAAAAATAATAATAATAATTGGAAACTAAATTCCAAGTCAGAAACACTCCAAAATTAAAAATATATAATAATTTGAAAAAAAAACTAATTTAAAAAAAATTTGAGGTGATGAAGTGAAGACCTGTGGCCGCCGGGTGGCGCCCCAGAGCAGGTTTCTAACATAAACACTCAAAAATTAAAAATATAAAATAATTGGAAAAAATATTACCAGGTCTTAAAAAAAGAATCGAGTGTTGCAGTAACGTCCCATCACCTCTGAGTGCCTCACTACGATACTTTGCCACTAGTGGGAGTGTCTAATTTGAATATCTGGGCGGGTTCTGACAGCCCCACTATGCAAATATGAGGGTGGGAGTGTCTAATTTGAATATCTGGGCGGTTCCTGAGAGCCTCATGAGGCAAATCTGAGCCTCATTGGCACCTCTGACTGCCTCACTATGCCAGGACTAGAGTGGGAGTGTCTGATTTAAATATCCGGGCGGGTTCTGACAGCCCTACTATGCAAATATGAGGGTGGGAGTGTCTAATTTGAATATCTGGGCGGTTCCTGAGAGCCTCATGATGCAAATCTGAGCCTCATTGGCACCTCTGACTGCCTCACTATGCCACGACGAGAGTGGGAGTGTCTAATTTAAATATCTGGGCGGGTTCTGACAGCCCTACTATGCAAATATGAGGGTGGGAGTGTCTAATTTGAATATCTGGGCGGTTCCTGAGAGCCTCATGAGGCAAATCTGAGCCTCATTGGCACCTCTGACTGCCTCACTATGCCACGACGAGAGTGGGAGTGTCTAATTTAAATATCTGGGCGGGTTCTGACAGCCCTACTATGCAAATATGAGGGTGGGAGTGTCTAATTTGAATATCTGGGCGGTCCTAAGTGACTCATACTGCCAATCTGAGCCAATTGTGAATCTCAGAGTGCCTCATGATGCAAATCTGAGAGTGGGAGTGTCTAATTTAAATATCTGTGCGGGTTCTGACTTCCTCATCATACAAATCTGAGAGCAGGTTTCTAATTTAAACACGCACGAGTTTCCCTGGTTCTAATTTAAACACGCCCGAGTTTCCCTGGTTCTAATTTAACCCTGCACGAGTTTCCCTGGTTCTAATTTAACCCCGCCCGAGTTTCCCTGGTTCGAATTTAAACACGCACGAGTTTCCCTGGTTCTAATTTAACCCTGCCCGAGTTTCCCTGGTTCTAATTTAACCCTGCCCGAGTTACCCTGGTTCTAATTTAACCCTGCCCGAGTTTCCCTGGTTCTAATTTAACCCTGCCCGAGTTTCTCTGGTCCTAATTTAACCCCGCCCGAGTTTCTCTGGTCATTATTTAAACCTTCAGGTGTGTTCAGTGTTCTAAATTAAACCTGCACCAGTTTTCCTGCTTTAGAAAAAAATATAGAGCATTGAGAAAAATCCCCCAAAATTGGAACGTTTTTAAAAATTAAAAAAAAACATCCAACAGTTACACATTCAAAATAAAAAACCCTAACTTGTAAAACAAAAAAGAAGAGAAAAAAAAATTGGACCCTGTTGCAATAAGGCCCTTTTGCAATGGTTTCGTGTGGCGGAGATGTTTTCTGAGAGAAAAACTCAAAAAATGAAAATAAAATAATAATTGGAAAAGAAATCCCAAGTCAGAAACACTCCAAAATTAAAAATATATCATAATTTGAAAATAAAAAACGAATTAAAAAAAATTGGGGGTGATGAAGTGAAGACCTGTGGCCGCCGGGTGGCGCCCCAGAGCAGGTTTCTAACATAAACTCAAAAATTAAAAATATAAAATAATTGGAAAAAATATTACCAGGTCTTAAAAAAAGAATCGAGTGTTGCAGTAACGTCCCATCACCTCTGAGTGCCTCACTACGATACTTTGCCACTAGTGGGAGTGTCTAATTTCAATATCTGGGCGGGTTCTGAGAGCCTCATGAGGCAAATCTGAGCCTCATTGGCACCTCTGTCTGCCTCACTATGCCACGACGAGAGTGGGAGTGTCTAATTTAAATATCCGGGCGGGTTCTGACAGCCCTACTATGCAAATATGAGGGTGGGAGTGTCTAATTTCAATATCTGGGCGGTTCCTGAGAGCCTCATGATGCAAATCTGAGCCTCATTGGCACCTCTGACTCCCTCACTATGCCACGACGAGAGTGGGAGTGTCTAATTTAAATATGTGGGCGGGTTCTGACAGCCCTACTATGCAAATATGAGGGTGGGAGTGTCTAATTTGAATATCTGGGCGGTCCTAAGTGACTCATCCTGCCAATCTGAGCCAATTTTGAATCTCAGACTGCCTCATGATGCAAATCTGAGAGTGGGAGTGTCTAATTTAAATATCTGTGCGGGTTCTGACTTCCTCATCATGCAAATCTGAGAGCAGGTTTCTAATTTAACCCTGCCCGAGTTTCCCTGGTTCTAATTTAAACACGCATGAGTTTCCCTGGTTCGAATTTAACCCTGCCCGAGTTTCCCTGGTTCTAATTTAACCCCGCCCGAGTTTCCCTGGTTCTAATTTAACCCCGCCCGAGTTTCCCTGGTTCTAATTTAACCCTGCCCTAGTTTTCCTGGTTCTAATTTAACCCCGCCTGAGTTTCCCTGGTTCTAATATAACCCTGCCCGAGTTTCTCTGGTTCTAATTTAACCCTGCACGAGTTTCCCTGGTTCTAATTTAACCCTGCACGAGTTTCCCTGGTTCTAATTTAACCCTGCCCGAGTTTCTCTGGTCCTAATTTAACCCTGCCCGAGTTTCCCTGGTCCTAATTTAACCCCGCCCGAGTTTCCCTGGTTCTAATTTAACCCCGCCCGAGTTTCCCTGGTTCTAATTTAACCCTGCACGAGTTTCCCTGGTTCTAATTTAACCCTGCACGAGTTTCCCTGGTTCTAATTTAACCCCGCCCGAGTTTCCCTGGTTCTAATTTAACCCCGCCCGAGTTTCCCTGGTTCTAATTTAACCCCGCCCGAGTTTCCCTGGTTCTAATTTAACCCTGCCCGAGTTTCCCTGGTTCTAATTTAAACCTGCCCGAGTTTCCCTGGTTCTAATTTAACCCTGCCCGAGTTTCCCTGGTTCTAATTTAACCCCGCCCGAGTTTCCCTGGTTCTAATTTAAACCTTCAGGTGTGTCCAGTGTTCTAAATTAAACCTGCACCAGTTTTCCTGCTTTAGAAAAAAATATAGAGCATTGAGAAAAATCCCCCAAAATTGGAACGTTTTTAAAAATTAAAAAAAAACATCCAACAGTTACACATTCAAAATAAAAATCCCTAACTTGTAAAACAAAAAAGAAGACAAAAAAAAATTGGACCCTGTTGCAATAAGGCCCTTTTGCAATGGTTTCGTGTGGCGGAGATGTTTTCTGAGAGAAAAACTCAAAAAATGAAAATAAAATAATAATTGGAAAAGAAATCCCAAGTCAGAAACACTCCAAAATTAAAAATATATCATAATTTGAAAATAAAAAACGAATTAAAAAAATTTGGGGTGATGAAGTGAAGACCTGTGGCCGCCGGGTGGCGCCCCAGAGCAGGTTTCTAACATAAACACTCAAAAATTAAAAATATAAAATAATTGGAAAAAATATTACCAGGTCTTAAAAAAAGAATCGAGTGTTGCAGTAACGTCCCATCACCTCTGAGTGCCTCACTACGATACTTTGCCACTAGTGGGAGTGTCTAATTTCAATATCTGGGCGGGTTCTGAGAGCCTCATGATGCAAATCTGACCCTCATTGGCACCTCTGACTGCCTCACTATGCCAGGACTAGAGTGGGAGTGTCTAATTTAAATATCTGGGCGGGTTCTGACAGCCCTACTATGCAAATATGAGGGTGGGAGTGTCTAATTTGAATATCTCGGCAGTTCCTGAGAGCCTCATGATGCAAATCTGAGCCTCATTGGCACCTCCTACTGCCTCACCATGCCACGACGAGAGTGGGAGTGTCTAATTTAAATATCTGGGCGGGTTCTGACAGCCCCACTATGCAAATATGAGGGTGGGAGTGTCTAATTTGAATATCTGGGCGGTTCCTGACAGCCTCATGATGCAAATCTGAGCCTCATTGGCACCTCTGACTGCCTCACCATGCCACGACGAGAGTGGGAGTGTCTAATTTAAATATCCGGGCGGGTTCTGACAGCCCCACTATGCAAATATGAGGGTGGGAGTGTCTAATTTGAATATCTGGGCGGTTCCTGACAGCCTCATGATGCAAATCTGAGCCTCATTGGCACCTCTGACAGACTCACTATGCCACGACGAGAGTGGGAGTGTCTAATTTAAATATGTGGGCGGGTTCTGACAGCCCTACTATGCAAATATGAGGGTGGGAGTGTCTAATTTGAATATCTGGGCGGGTTCAGACTGCATCACTATGCAAATATGAGAGAGCAGTGAGGCCCTGTTGCAATGATTTCTGAGAGAAAAACTCAAAAGATGAAAATAAAATAATAATTGGAAAAAAAATCCCAAGTCAGATACACTCCAAAATTAAAAATAGATCATAATTTGAAAACAAAAACAGAATCAAAATAAAATCAAAATAAAAAACCCTATCTCGTAAAAACAAAAAAAATAAAAAAAGAAATTGGAGCATTGCGGTAACGCCCTGTTGCAACGGGTTCGCGTGGCAGAGCTGATTTCTGAGAGAAAAACTCAAAAGATGAAAATTAAATAATAATTATAAAAGAAATCCCAAGTCAGAAACACTCCACAATTAAACATAGATCATAATTTGAAATAAAAGGATTAAAAAAAAAATTTGTTGCGACGCAGTGACGTCCTGCGGCCGCCGGGTGGCGCCCCAGAGCAGGTTTCTAACAGGAACACCCAAAAATTAAAAACATAAAATCATGGGAAAAAAAATTACCAGGTCTGAAAAAAAGAACGGGAGCATGGCAGTGACGTCCCGTCGCCACCGGGTGGCGCCCCAGAGCCGGGGTCTCCTCGGGGCGGAACCACGCTGGGAGGTCGCGGTGCCCGCCCGGGTCCCTGAGCCCCTGTGGGCGGGTGTGTGTGTGTGTGTGTGTGTGTGTGTGTGTGTGGCGGTGGTCGGCGCTGTGCGTCCTACCTCGTCGGGGCGTCCGTCCAGCACGGCGGTGGCGGGGGGCTCACGCAGACATCTTGACCGCGGCGGGCGTCCGTGTCGTCGGCGTCCTGAGTCCCGGTGCGGATGCGTGTGCCTGCTGTGTGTGTGTCGTGTGTGCTCGTGCGTGACCTAGCGTGTGTGTGTCGTGCGTGCTGTGGCGGGTGCGGGCGGCGCGGGCTTCCTACCTCGGGGTGTCCGTCCGTCCGTCCAGCGGGGAGGGCAGAGACATCTTGACCGCGGCGTCCACGTCTGCGTGTGTGCTGCGTCCGCGGGTGACGTCACGGTGGGCGGCGGCGGTCGGCGGTGGGCGCTGGCGCGGGATCCGGATGCATACGCAGAGAGACGCACGTTAGACGTGCAGAGCGGACAAAATCCCCCACCCCAGAGGAGCCCCACCCAAAAAATAATAATTAAAGACACCAGGGCGCGCGCGTGACGCGGTCCCGCCACGGGGGGACGCGCCCGAGCCCCGCGGGCGTCTCGGGACGAAACCCAGAGCCCCCGAGTCAGGGAGAGAGAAAAAAGAAAAAAAAAACCGGAACTACAGCTCCCAGCATGCCCCGCTCCCACCCAGCCTTCTCTTCCTGTTCCAGACGGGAAGTGCCTCCATCTTAAGACCGCATGGTCGGGTCGAGATTAAAAAAAGCCCCAAAACGTCCCCCGCGCCACCCCAGACCCCGATTTTACGTCACGGCTCTGCAGCGGGGGACCCCGGGCGGGCGCGGGGGTGGCTGGGGGACCCCGGGCGGGCGGCATCGCCGTGGAAACCCAGAGAGAGCCGCGCACGCGCTCCTTCCCGCACCGCAACTACAGCTCCCAGCATGCCCCGCTCCCACCTAGCCTTCTCTTCCTGTCCCAGACAGGAAGTGCCTCCATCTTAAGACCGCATGGTCGGGTCGAGATTAAAAAAAGCCCCAAAACGTCCCCCGCGCCGCCCCAGACCCCGATTTTACGTCACGGCTCTGCAGCGGGGGACCCCGGGCGGGCGGGCGGCACACGGCGGGCCTCGCGTCACCCGGCGGGAACCGGGGAACCTGGCGGCGGCGGCTGCGGGCCGAGGGAGCCCCGTCTGGGCACGGCGGGGCCTGTGGGGAGCAGGGCGGGCCTGAGTCTGAGGCAGGGGCCTGGCCGGGAGCGAGCAGGGAGGTCGGGAGCTCGGGCAGGGCCGGGCCCGGGGCCCGCACTCACCGGTCATGGAGGCAGAGTCGGCCCGGCGGCGGCGGCGTCTCCCGCGCGGGGCCCGGGGAGGCTGGGTTCCTGGCGCTGGCGGGGGCGGCAGAGTCTCAGGGAGGCAGGGGCAGCCATGCTGGGCCGAGCGCGGTGCGGGCGGAGGAGGCGGCGGAGGCCGGGCAGAGCCCGCGGTCTGCAGAGCCGCGTGCGCACGTCCGCACGCTCTGGGCGCTCGTGAGGAATGCTGGGAGACGGGCGGGCGGACTGAGCATGCGCGGCGGGGACCGCCCCGCCCACCCGGCCCCGGCGGCCAATCGGGAGCTCCGGTCCCCCGTGACGTCACCCCGCGGGGCCCTGATAGGACGGGCCGGGCCCGGGACCCGCAGGACTCCGGCTCAGAACTACGTCTCCCAGCATGCCTCGGGCCCGCATCCCCCCCGCACACACACACGTGGTGCCCCAGGCCTAGAATTGGAACCCGAGACTCGATTCTGGGGGTGCGGGCGGAGCCCGGGTTTCCCCGCGTGGCCGGGCGTGGCCGTCCCGTGACCCCACTGTGCGCCCCGAGCCCGCCGTGACGGCGGGCATCCCCCTGCCTCGGCCTCCGCCCGGCGGGGCCAGACAGGAAGTGCCTCCATCTTAAGACCGCATGGTCGGGTCGTGTTTGAAAAAAGCCCCAAAACGTCCCCCGCGCCGCCCCAGACCCCGATTTTACGTCACGGCTCTGCAGCGGGGGACCCCGGGCGGGCGCGGGGGTGGCTGGGGACCCCGGGCGGGCTGAGCACACAGTGTGTCAGTGACACAGTCAGTCACACAGTCAGTCAGTCACACAGCCAGCAGAGCCCCCTGGGAGGTTTCAAAGGCCTGGGCTTCAGGTCTCAGAGCTGAGCACACAGTGTGTCTGTGTGTCTGTGTGTCTGTGTGTGTGAGTGCAGCAGGCCGGGCTGGAACCCAGACAGTCCCCTGCCTCTGCACACAGTCAGTCAGTCACACAGTCAGTCAGTCACACAGCCAGCAGAGCCCCCTGGGAGGTTTCAAAGGCCTGGGCTTCAGGTCTCAGAGCTGAGCACACAGTGTGTCTGTGTGTCTGTGTGTGTCTGTGTGTCTGTGTGTGAGTGAGTGCAGCAGGCCGGGCTGGAACCCAGACAGTCCCCTGCCTCTGCACACAGTCAGTCAGTCACACAGTCAGTCAGTCACACAGCCAGCAGAGCCCCCTGGGAGGTTTCAAAGGCCTGGGCTTCAGGTCTCAGAGCTGAGCACACAGTGTGTCTGTGTGTCTGTGTGTCTGTGTGTCTGTGTGTGTGTGAGTGCAGCAGGCCGGGCTGGAACCCAGACAGTCCCCTGCCTCTGCACACAGTCAGTCAGTCACACAGTCAGTCAGTCACACAGCCAGCAGAGCCCCCTGGGAGGTTTCAAAGGCCTGGGCTTCAGGTCTCAGAGCTGAGCACACAGTGTGTCTGTGTGTCTGTGTGTCTGTGTGTCCTTGGGCTCACGGCGTGCACCCAGGGCTGTGTGTGACCTCAGCCATCCCCCTGCCTCTGCCTCAGTGGGTCTCTGGCTCTGGGGTGACAGGCGTGGGGCGGACTTGGCGCACACGCACGGGAGCTTTGGGCCACGTGGCGGCCACGGCTCCCAGCATGCCTCGGGGGCCGCGGACCCGCCCTCCCCGGCGGCCTCGGGGTCGCCCCGGGACCGGACGTCTGGGGGGCGGCGGGGGGCGGGGCCTCGGTCGGTTTCCCGGGAGGCGGGGCCTGGGGACGGGGAGGCGGGCAGAGAGAGGGGTGACGACGGGTGGACAGAGGGCTGCTCTCACCCGCGGGGGGACTACGTCTCCCAGCATGCCCCGGGGGGTTGTAGTCCCGGGCCCCAGATCCGCCTCAGGGTCGCCCCGACACCGGGTTCTCGGGGGGCCCTGGGGGGTCGGGGTCGGTCGGTCCCCGGGGCGTCGTCCCCCGACAGACAGACGGACGGATCGAGAGGTCTGTGCTCTCACCCACGTGGGGACTACGGCTCCCAGCAGGCCTGAGCCCCGACTTCCTTCCTGTGCCCGACAGGAAGTGAGGTGGGAGCTGTAGTTCTTCTGTGGACTACAACCGGAAGTGAGCCCCAGGTCCTCATGGGAGATGTAGTTCTTCGGTGGACTACAACCGGAAGTGAGCCCCGGGTCCTCATGGGAGATGTAGTTCTTTTGTGGACTACAACCGGAAGTTCCTCCATTTTGCACCGGAAGTGAGCCCCGGGTCCTCATGGGAGATGTAGTTCTTTTTTGGACTACAACCGGAAGTTCCTCCATTTTGCACCGGAAGTGAGCCCCGGGTCCTCATGGGAGATGAAGTTCTTTTTTGGACTACAACCGGAAGTTCCTCCATTTTGCACCAGAAGTGAGCCCCGGGTCCTCATGGGAGATGTAGTTCTTTTGTGTACTACAACCGGAAGTTCCTCCATTTCTGACCGGAAGTGAGCCCCGGGTACTCATGGGAGACGTAGTTCTTTTATGGACTACAACCGGAAGTTCCTCCATGTTGGACCGGAAGTGAGCCCCGGGTCCTCATGGGAGATGTAGTCCTTTTCTGGACTACAACCGGAAGTTCCTCCATTTTGTACCGGAAGTGAGCCCCGGGTCCTCATGGGAGATGTAGTTCTTTTGTGGACTACAACCGGAAGTGCCTTTGTTTTGGACCGGAAGTGAGCCCCGGGTCCTCATGGGAGATGAAGTTCTTTTGTGGACTACAACCGGAAGTGATTCTATTTTGCACCGGAAGTGAGTCCCGGGTCCTCATGGGAGCTGTAGTTCTTTTCTGGACTACAACCGGAAGTGTCTCCATTTTGCACCGGAAGTGAGCCCCGGGTCCTCATGGGAGATGAAGTTCTTTTCTGGACTACAACCGGAAGTTCCTCCATTTTGGACCGGAAGTGAGCCCCGGGTCCTCATGGGAGATGTAGTTTTTGGTGTGGACTACAACCGGAAGTGCCTCCATTTTGGACCGGAAGTGAGCCCCGGGTCCTCATGGGAGACGTAGTTCTTTTGTGGACTACAACCGGAAGTGCCTCCATTTTGGACCGGAAGTGAGCCCCGGGTCCTAATGGGAGATGTAGTTTTTGGTGTGGACTACAGATTCTCTAGCGCCCCCTGGTGTTTATGCAGTGTAACTGCATGCCAACCGGAAGTGCCTCCATTTTGCACCGGAAGTGAGCCCCGGGTCCTCATGGGAGATGTAGTTCTTTTCTGGACTACAACCGGAAGTTCCTCCATTTTAGACCGGAAGTGAGCCCTGGGTCCTCATGGGAGATGTAGTTCTTTTCTGGACTACAACCGGAAGTGACTCCATTTTGCACCGGAAGTGAGCCCCGGGTCCTCATGGGAGATGTAGTTTTTTGGTGTGGACTACAACCGGAAGTTCCTCCATTTTGGACAGGAAGTGAGCCCCGGGTCCTCATGGGAGATGTAGTTTTTTGGTGTGGACTACAACCGGAAGTTACTCCATTTTGCACCGGAAGTGAACCCCGGGTACTCATGGGAGATGTAGTTTTTTGGTGTGGACTACAGATTCTCTAGCGCCCCCTGGTGTTTATGCAGTGTAACTGCATGCCAACCGGAAGTGCCTCCATTTCTGACCGGAAGTGAGCCCCGGGTCCTCATGGGAGACGTAGTTCTTTTTTGGACTACAACCGGAAGTGCCTCCATTTTGGACCGGAAGTGAGCCCCGGGTCCTCATGGGAGATGTAGTTCTTCTGTGGACTACAACCGGAAGTTCCTCCATTTTGGACCGGAAGTGAGCCCCGGGTCCTCATGGGAGATGTAGTTCTTTTGTGGACTACAACCGGAAGTTCCTCCATTTTGGACCGGAAGTGAGCCCCGGGTACTCATGGGAGATGTAGTTCTTCTGTGGACTACAACCGGAAGTGAGCCCCAGATCCTCATGGGAGACGTAGTTCTTTTCTGGACTACAACCGGAAGTTCCTCAATTTTGCACCGGAAGTGAGCCCCGGGTCCTCATGGGAGATGTAGTTCTTTTGTGGACTACAACCGGAAGTTCCTTCATCTTGGACCGGAAGTGAACCCCGGGTTCTCATGGGAGATGTAGTTCTTTTGTGGACTACAACCGGAAGTGCCTCCATTTTGGACCGGAAGTGAGCCCCGGGTCTTCATGGGAGATGTAGTTCTTTTCTGGACTACAACCGGAAGTTCCTCCATTTTGCACCGGAAGTGAGCCCCGGGTCCTCATGGGAGATGTAGTTCTTTTTTGGACTACAACCGGAAGTGTCTCCATTTTGGACCGGAAGTGAGCCCTGGGTCCTCATGGGAGATGTAGTTCTTTTCTGGACTACAACCGGAAGTGACTCCATTTCTGACCGGAAGTGAGCCCCGGGTCCTCATGGGAGACGTAGTTCTTTTTTGGACTACAACCGGAAGTTCCTCCATTTTGCACCGGAAGTGAGTCCCGGGTCCTCATGGGAGATGTAGTTCTTTTCTGGACTACAACCGGAAGTGCCTCCATTTTGGACCGGAAGTGAGCCCCGGGTCCTCATGGGAGATGTAGTCCTTATTTGGACTACAACCGGAAGTTCCTCCATTTTGGACCGGAAGTGAGCCCAGGGTCCTCATGGGAGATGTAGTCCTTATTTGGACTACAACCGGAAGTTCCTCCATTTTGGACCGGAAGTGAGCCCCGGGTTCTCATGGGAGATGTAGTTTTTTGGTGGACTACAGATTCTCTAGTGCCCCCTGGTGTTTATGCAGTGTAACTGCATGCCAACCGGAAGTGCCTCCATTTTGCACCGGAAGTGAGCCCCGGGTCCTCATGGGAGCTGTAGTTCTTTTCTGGACTTCAACCGGAAGTGCCTCCGGTTTGGACCGGAAGTGAGCCCCAGGAACTCATGGGAGATGTAGTTCTTTTCTGGACTACAACCGGAAGTTTCTCCATCTTGGACCGGAAGTGAGCCCCGAGTCCTCATGGGAGATGTAGTTCTTGGCACGGTCACTGCCGGCCAACCGGAAGAGCCTCCAGTTTGGACCGGAATTGAGCGCCCCGGGTCCGCGTGGGAGATGTAGTTCTTGTGGACCCGGGTGGCTGGTGGGCTCGCCACACAGGACTGAGTCCCTGTGAATCCACCCAGGGTTTTAATTCCTCTCCTTTATATTGAAAATGAGGGAATTAGATTTAGATTTTAAAAATATTTTAACGTCAATTTACGTAGAAAATTGATTTTAATTGAGGTTTTAAGAAAATTCTAATGTCGATTTAAAGTAAAAAATTGATTTCAATTGAGATTTTAGTAAAATTTTAACGTCCAATCTCATTTTGACACAAATGGATTTTAATCGAGATTGTAATAAGATTTTAAAGTCAATACTAATTGAAAAAAATTTTTTTGAGATTTTAAAAAAATTGTCAATTTTTTAAAATTTTCTAAAAAAATAATTTTATTGGAAATTTAATAAAAAATTATTTAACTTTAAAAACTTTTTAAAAATTAGATTTTAAGATTCTCCATTTTAGACAGGGAGAGAGCCCCGGGTGCTCATGGGAGATGTAAAAAAAAAAATTTAACGTCCATTTAAATTTGACACAAATTGATTTTAATTGTGATTGTAGTAAGATTGTAAAGGCGAAAATTTTACTTTCCAGTGTCGTAACGTTTGAAAAAAAATGATTTCATTGGACATTTGAAAAAAATTTATTTGACTTTAAAATTTTTTAAGAAATGAGTTTGGAAGTGGCTCCGTCTTAGACAGGAAGTGAGCCCCGGGTGCTCGTGGGAGATGTAGTCTCCACAGGACACAGAGCCTATCTCCGCGCCACCCGGTGGCGAAAAAACGCAACCGCCGCGCTGGTTCTCCGGCGGAAGGGAAGGAATCTGGCGGCTGCTCCCAGGCCAGAGTTCCAGGAGCGCAGTGTGGCGGGGCCGCCAGAGTCCCCGGGCTGGCGGCGGCGCGGACCCGCGTCCCGCCGTTCCGTTGAACCTGTAGGAGTATAGGTGAAGAGAGTCTCTCTCTGTACCTCTGTCTCGTTCCTTCTCCGCGGGGCGATCCCGCGCCTTTTGATTGAGATTTTCAAATGAACCTTAATGTCAGTTTACCTAGAAAAAAATGGGTAACTGAGAATTTGAAAAAATTTTATTTTCAAGTGTAATGCTTGAAAAAAATAATTTTTTTGGACATTTTAAAAATACTTTCTTTAAAATTTTTTTAAAAATTAGTTAAGTGAGATTTTGAAAAAAAAATTATTTTCAAGTGTAATGCTTGAAAAAAATAATTTTATTGGACATTTAAAAAATATTTATTTTACCTTAAATTTTTTTTAAAAGTTAGTTTGGAAGTGGCTCCATTTTAGACAGGAAGTGAGCACCGGGTGCTCATGGGAGATGTGAAAAGAAAATTTCGTCCGTTGAAATTTGACAAAAATTGATTTTAATTGAGATTTTTAAAAAATGTGCACCTCAGTTTACCTCGAAAAACATGGTTAAGTGAGATTTTGAAAAGAATTTCACTCCCGAGTGTCGCGCTTGACGACAACCGGATGACACCGCGTCGGCGGCGCCCGCGTGCGTGGTGATCCGTCACGGTGACGGCAGGGAAAACCCGGAGGAAGAACGGGGTCCTGTGGACGCTGTGCGTCCAAAACGCGAGCAACGCGTAGGGCGGCGTGTGTGGCGCGAGCCACTAAACGTGGTGAAATACGTCACACGTCGTAAAATAATACACACTTCCTGTGTCCCCACAGTCACTTCCTGTCGTCACTTTCTATCCCTCAGTGTCACTTCCTGTCCACCCAGGGCCACTTACTGTCCACCAAGGGACACTTCCTGTCCACCCAGGGTCACTTCCTGTCTACCCAGGGTCACTTCCTGTGCACCCACGGTCCCTTCCAGTCCCTCCAGAGTCACTTCCTATCCCCAACAGTCACTTCCTGTCTCCCCAGGATCATTTCCTGTCCCCGTACCGTCCCTTCCTCTCTCCACTCACCTACTTCCCGTCCCCCCGCCCACTTCCCGTCCCGCCCCGCCCACTTCCCGTCACCCCGCCCGTCACTCACACATAGACACCAGGTGGCTGTAGCTGACTTTATTGCCCCCACCCGCGCCCACTTCCTGTTTGAGACATCACTTCCTGTCCCCTGTGACATCACTTCCTGCCTGTAACTCCTCACTTCCTGGCGGCGATATCACTTCCTCTTCTCTTCCTGCCTCATTTCCTCCCTGCTGATGTCACTTCCTGTCCCCCGACTGCAAACTGAGGTCGCTTCCTGCCTCTGACTCCCCACTTCCTGGTTGTGATGTCATTTCCTTTCCTCTCTCCGGCCGCTGAGGTCACTTCCTGCCCCACGGTCTGCGACCCTACGGCACAGGAAGTGACCCCGGGAAAAGGAAGTGCCCTCCCCCAGCCCCACGCCCCACTTCCTGCCTCAGCCCTGGATGCCGACCTCACTTCCTGTCCCACTTCCTGTCTGTGACGTCACCTCTGACCCCACTTCCCCGCCGCGGGCATCGCTCCGCGCCCCGGCCCCGCCCCCCCGGGCGGCCATCATGGCGTGGTAGGGGCCCCGCGGACGCCGCAGCCGCAGGCGGTAGAACCCCGCGCGCGCGGTCAGACCCCGGTACTCGGCCTCCGTGCGCTCGCGGCCCCGGGCCTGCAGCAGCATCGTGAGCGACAGCAGCAGCGTCCGCGTCGGCCCCGCCCCGCCCGGGGACAGCACGCTCTCCACCAGCAGCACCGCGCCGCCTGCGGGGTCGGGGGTCAGGGGGCGGGGCCGGTAATCATGGTTACTCCCATGTGACCCCCGAGACACCTAGGTGACCCCTGTGAACCCCCGTGACCCCTATGTGTCCCCTGTGACTCCCATGACCCCATGTCACCCCATGTGACTCCATGACCCCCATGTGACCCCTCCGACCCCTAAGTGACCCTGTGATCCCCATGACCCCATGTGATCCCCGTGACCCCATGTGCCCCCCGTGACCCACAAATGACCCCTGTCACCTTCACGAAGCCCCGGTGACCCCATGACCCCCCTGTGACCCAGGTAAACCCTTTGACCTTCGTGACCCCCAAGTGACCATGGTGACCCGGGCTGACCCCCTGTGGCCTTCGGTGATCCTGGATGACCCCAGTTGACCTCATCTCGTATTCGGTGACCTCCTGTGACATCACTGACCTTCTTGGCACCCCGGTGACCTCCCGTGACCCCGGCTGACCCCAGCTGACCTCATCGACCCCAACGAGACCCCGGTGACCTCCCGTGACATCACTGACCCTCGTGGGACCCCGGTGACCTCCCGTGACCCCGGCTGACCCCAGCTGACCTCATCGACCCCAACGAGACCCCGGTGACCAACGTGTGACCCGGGCCACCCACATTGAACCCTGTGACCCCTGTCAGCTCCGGTGACCCCGGGGGACCCCGCCTCACCCAGGCGACCCCGCCCCGCCCCGCCCCGACCCGCCCACCTGGCCGCAGGGCGCCCCGCACGCGCCGCAGGAGCTCCACGCAGGCGGCGTCCGTCCAGTCGTGCAGGACGCGGGCCAGGATGTAGAGGTCGGCGGGCGGCAGCGGCGAGCAGAAGAAGTCGCCTGGGGGCGGGGCCGCGGGCGGGGTTCACGGTGATGTCAGACGCGCACACGGCGGCCACCAGGGTCTCATTTGCGTAAATTAGCGGCGGGGCGGCCTCATTTGCATACATTTGCATTGCACCCAGGGACTCCCGTGCATAATTTGCAAAAACTGCCCCTCATTTGCATAACACGTGGGGGTGGGGCTCATTTGCATGAATAGCAGCGAACCCCGGGGCCAATTTGCATAAATTAGCATAGGTCGCCGGGTCATTAGCATTAATTAGCATGCGGGGAAAGCCCGGGTCGGGTGCCGGGCTCATTTGCATAAATTTGCATAAATCTGAGGGTTTGCATCCCGCAGAGCCTGCTGCTCATTTGCATAAATCTGCATAATTTTGCATGGATTCGCACGAGCGCGCAGGGCCGTGATGATGTCACCCGGCGAGCCCCGCCCCTCGCCGCGCCCAGACGCCGACCCCGCGCCCACCTGACAGAAAGCGCACGCGAGGCTCCGCCCCGTCCTCGTCCTCCGCGGGGGCCGGGAAGTGGGCGCGGGCGGCGGCGACGACGTCGGGCGTCTCGAACACGGTGACCTCGCTGCCCGGGTAGAGGCGGGCGGCCACGCGGGCCAGCGCCCCGGACCCACCTGCGGTGGGCGGGGCGGCGGTGACGTCACTTCCTGTCTCCCGTGAGGTCGCTTCCTGTCTCCCGTGAGGTCACTTCCTGTCATGCCTGGCGTTTGAGGCCCGCCCACCATGAGGTTCACCCCGCCCTCCATGAGGTCACTTCTTGTCATCAACCTTGAAGTGATGTCACTTCCTGCCCTGGTGACGTCACTTCCTGTCTCCCGTGAGGTCACTTCCTGTCTCCCGTGAGGTCACTTCCTGCCCGGCAGGCCTGGCGAGTTAGGCCCGCCCACCATGAGGTCACTTCCTGTCATGAACCTTGGAGCTACGTCACTTCCTGAACCCTGGGGGCTCGGGGGTCAGGGTCCACCTGATTGTGACATCACTTCCTGTCCTTGTGAGCACTGGATCCTCCCCCCATGACATCACTTCCTGTCCCTGGTCTTGAGGATCGTGAGGTCGCTTCCTGTCTACAGTTGGGTGGACCCGCCCACCCCCGACGACGTCACTTCCTGTCCCTCTGTCGGACGCCCGGCCCTGGTGATGTCATCGCAGTCCCCAGGGGGGCCTGAGGTGGGCGGGGCTGGGGGGAGTGGGCGTGGCCGCTCACCGCCGAGGTCGCAGATGACCCTGAAGGGCGAGAGGTCGAAGGCCGCGAGGACCCGCCCCCCGCACAGGCTCCAGGTCTCCTGCAGGCCCCGCATGAACAGCAGGCGCTCGGCCTCCGACCTGTCAGTCACGAGGGGGCGGGGCCAGAAGGAGGGTGGGGTCCCCGTCACTTCCTGTCACCCCAGGGACACTTCCTGTACTCTGAGTCAATCACCCCAGAGCCACTTCCTGTTCCACAAGGGTCACATTCTGCACCAGAGATGTCACTTCCTGTGACCCCAGAGTCACTTCCTGCACCAGTGACGTCACTTCCTGTCCACCCAGAGCCACTTCCTGTCCCCCACTGTCACTTCCTTTCACACCACTGTCCTTTCCTGTTCCCCCAGAGTCACTTCCTGCACCAGTGATGTCACTTCCTGTCCACCTAGAGCCACTTCCTGTCCCCCATGTCACTTCCTGTCACCCCAGACTCACTTCCTCTACCACAAGGGTCACTTCCTGCACCAGTGATGTCACTTCCTGTCCCTCCATTGTCACTTTTTGTCCCCCCACTGTCACTTCCTGTTTCCCCAGAGTCACTTCCTGTGTCCCCAGTGTCACTTCCTGCACCGGTGACGTCACTTCCTGTCCCCCTACCCCCCGGGGGCGGGGCCGCGCGTCACCTGTAGATGGCGGTGAAGGGGTCGTCCGCGTCGACGCCCACGGCTCTCGCGTACTGGCTCCGCCCTTCCCTGCGGGAGGGGGCGGGACTGGGTCGCGTGACCCCGCCCATGCCGCCCACGCCCACCCTGGCCCCGCCCACCACGCCCGCACCCAGAGGAAGTCAAAGGTCGCAGGGGTCACTGGAGCGTCCCGGGGGCGGGGCTTGGGCAGGGCCTGGGTGCTGATGGGCGTGGCCCCATGCCTCCTGTGACCCCGCCCCCCAAGGCCCCGCCCACCTCACGCCGTCCGCCAGGTGCCCCCAGCAGAGGTAGGTGGTGCCCGCGAGGTAGAGCAGGAGGCTGCGCTGAGACAGGGGGCTGCCCGCGACCAGGAAGGCGGACGCCAGGGGGGAGTTGGTGTAGGAGGGGCCTGCGGGGGCGGGGCCGGGCGGAGACAGGAAGTCAGGGGGCGGGGCAGGCGAGACGTCACCGGGGACAGGAAGTCAGGGGGCGGGGCTGTGGTGACGTCACCGGGAACAGGAAGTGAGGGTTCACACCCCGCCCATTAGGCCCCGCCCAGTCCCTAGGGTCCTCTCCTCACGCGTCAATCATCCACCACCATGACCTGTGACCCCGGCCCCTGATGGGCTGTGACTGAGGCAGGAGGATGACTGTGAGTGCCCCCCAGGCCCCGCCCCCACCCAGGCCCCGCCCCGCTCACCACGCGGCCCCGCCCCCCTGCGCCTCCGCAGCAGCCCCAGCCCCGCGCAGGCGTCGAGCAGCAGCCGCGTCCCCCGGGGGCTCAGGCCCGACGACCTCGCCAGCGCCGCGGCGTCCACGGGGCCCAGGGCCGCGGCGTCGAACACGCGGAGGGCGCAGGCCGCGAACAGCACCTGGGGTCACGGGGTCAGTCAGTGGCGGGCATCCCCCTGGCTCACACAGTCACTCACAGTCATCCCCCTGCCTCACACAGTCACTCAGCGTCATCCCCCTGCCTCAGAAACTCACTCACAGTCATCCCCCTGCCTCACACAGTCACTCACAGTCATCCCCCTGCCTTACACAGTCACTCAGCGTCATCCCCCTGCCTCACACAGTCACTCAGCGTCATCCCCCTGCCTCACACAATCATTCACAGCCGCCCCCGCCTCACACAGTCACTCACCGTCATCCCCCTGCCTCACACAGTCACTCACCGTCATCCCCCTGCCTCACACAGTCACTCACCGTCATCCCCCTGCCTCACACAGTCACTCAGCGTCATCCCCCTGCCTCACACAGTCACTCAGCGACATCCCCCTGCCTCACACAGTCACAGTCATCCCCCTGCCTCACACCCACGGTCACCGCGGCCGCCCCTCGTCCACCTGGGAGGCCATGAAGCCATGCGCCAGGTCCATGAGGGCCCGGAAGTCGCGGTCCTGGCGGGCGGAGACCCCGGCCCGCGTCGCGCGGCCCCTGGGCATCGTGGGACCTGAGCTCTGCTGAGCCTGAGCCCCTGGCAAATCCGGATCAGACGGGAACGGGCGGGGCGGGGAGGGCGGCTGATCCGGATCAGGGCGGCTGAGCCCGGGGCACCTCCCCTCCCGGTGACGTCACTTCCTGTCTCCCCTGGGTCTGAGAGCCCTCGATGACATCACTTCCTGTCCCTGAAGCTTCGGTGGGTGGGAGTCCCGCCCCCGGATGACATCACCCCCGCCCCGCCCGCGCGCCCGTGACGGACACGCCCTCGATGACATCACTTCCTGCTTGTCCAGGACCAGCTGCTAGGTCCTCCTGTGATGATGTCACTTCCTGTCCCTGGGTCTCGGTCCACCCCTTTGTGACTGACAGCTGAGGCCACGGGAAGCCCCGCCCACCCCGAGACACCACTTCCTGTCTCCAGGCCCCGCCCCCGGCTGAGCAGAGAGAAAGAGCAGACGCCGGGGGTCACGGGGTCAAAACGCGTTTATTTCTCGCAGCCTCGTCAATCACGCCAGGCCCCGCCCCGGGCCCCGCCCCCAACAAAACTCACAGTGGAAAAAAAAAAAACCAAGATGGCTGCCCAGGCGTCTACGACATCATCCGGGCCGTGGGCGGGACTTCCTGCCCGTCACTTCCTGTCGCCCTACACGCGGGCGGGCGGCCATTACCGGCTCCAGGCGGGGCGGTGCCGTGGCGAGCGCGACCGCGAGCGTTCGTGGTCCCGGTCCTCGCGGTGGCGCCGCCCTCGCTTCCTGTCCCGCCCCCCGCGGTCCTTGTCCTTCTCGCGGCCTCGGCGGCGCTCGCGATCCCCGCCCTCCTCCTCCTCCTCGGCCCCGCCCCCCTCTCGCAGCTTCCGGGGCGGAGGTGGGCGTGGCTCCTTCCCACCGATGTCACGGTCACCTCCGCCGGTGGTGGTGGTGGCGGAGGCGGCGGCCGGGGGCGTGGCCTTGGCTGTGGCGTCATCGGGGACCCGGCCCAGGTCTTTTCCTGCTGCTCTGACTTCACTTCCTGTCTCCTCAGCGTCGCCTTTGCCGTCTTTGACGTCACTTCCTGCGCCCGCGCCACTTCCTGTCCCCACGACGTCACTTCCTGTCTGTTTCCCGCCACCTACGGGTGCCGTGGCGTCGCTTCCGGTCACCGCGAGGTCACTTCCCGCGCCGGGGGGGCCGCTTCCCGTCTCCGCGGCTGCCGCCCGGCCGCGGGCCACGCCCCTCAGCATGTCGAGCACGGGGCGGAGCAGGTCGTCGGCGCGGGCGGCGCGGTCCCCGGGGTCGGAGCCGGGGTCGGGGTCGCGGGGGTCGGCGCCGGGGTCGCCGGGGCGGCGGGCGAGCAGCAGGGCCACGAGGCGTTGGCGGAGCTCGCGCTCCCGACGCTGCAGCCCCAGCGCCCGCCGCTTCTCCTCCTCCACGCGGCGAAGCTCCGCCTCCTGCAGGCGCCGGCGCTCGGCCTCCCGCTCGCGGCGGCGCCGCTCCTCGGACTGGGCGCGCTCGCGGAGGCGCGCGGCCTGCGGGGTGGGCGGGGAGGGAGGGGGCGGGGTCAGTCAATCGGGCGTAAGCTCCGCCCACAGGGTCGCCTGAGTGAGACCGGGCCCCACCTGTCAATCACACACCTGAGCCCCGCCCCCTCGCTGAGCTGCTTCCAGGTCCCAGGCGTCAGCTGTCAATCAAGCCTAAGCCCCGCCCACAATGCCCAACCACGCCTACAGTGGACCTGTGCCTTAGCTGTCAGTCACTCGCCTAAGCCCCGCCCACAAGGCCCCCCCACCACCCTCCAGGTCCGCATCGAACCTGCCAATCAGGCCTCAGCCCCGCCCACGATACCCCAGGCGACCCACAGGGTCCCCTGCGTCAGTCTGGGTCTGAGCTGTCAATCACACACCTAAGCCCCACCCCCTCCCCATCTGCTTCCTGTCCCCCTGCGGAGCTGTCAATCAAGTCCAAGCCCCGCCCACAAGGCTCCAGCCCCTCCCTCAGGGGATCCTGCGTGACCTGGGCCCCACCTGTCAGTCACTCCCCTAAGCCCCGCCCACACCTCCCCTCCGCCCTCCGGTTCTAGGTCCCAGATGCCAATCAGGACTCGGCCCCGCCCACAGGGCCCACAGGGTCAGCCTGGGTCTGAGCTGTCACTCACACACCTAAGCCCCGCCCACCTCCCGGCTGCTTCCTGGGCCCAAGGTGTCACCTGTCAGTCACAGGACAGAGCCCCGCCCCTGCCCCACCTCTCACTCCCAAGCGCCGGCCCCGCCCACAGCGTCCATCTGCCACCCTGGGCCTGGCCTGTCAGTCACTCGCCTAAGCCCCGCCCACAAGGCCCCGAGGGTGACTTAGGTCTGAGGTGACAATCAGTCGCGTAAGCCCCGCCCACAAGGCCCCAGCCACGCCTACCGGGCCCACTGAGTCAGCTGGGGTCTGCGCTGCCAATCACACGCCAAAGCCCCGCCCCCTGGGTCCCCTCGGCGGCCTGGGCCCCACCTGTCACTCATGCGCTCACGTCCCGCCCCCTGCCCCACCCGCTTCCTGTCAGGGGGAGGTCCTGCCGGGGCCGGGTCATTCGCATATGCAAATCAGGCACAGGCCACGCCCCCAGACTCCCAGCCCGAGGCCCTCCCCTCGCTCATGAATATTCACAGCTCATTTGCATAGGGAGCCCAACCGGGCCCCGCCCTGCCCCTCGCACGGGCGCATTTGCATATATGCTAATTAACCAGCGGCTGAGGCCGGGCGATTTGCATAAAGGCCGGACCTCATTTGCATAACAGGAAACACGGAGGCGGGGCCCCTCACAGACAGGAAGTCCTGCCTACCACGTACAGGAAGTCACGCCCCCGGGCAGGAAATGGACACGCCGGGAGCCCCGCCCACACCGGAAACCCCACCCCACCCACCACCGGCAAACCCCGCCCGCCCGGGAGGCCCCGCCCACCTCGGCGCGGCCCAGCAGCTCGGCCACCAGGCGCAGCGACTGCAGGTTGCGCTGGGCGAGCAGGAGCCGCCGCTCCTCGGCGCGGACACGCCCCCTCAGCCGCCGCTGCTCCTCCGCCCGCAGCTTCTCCACGCGGCGCCGGCTCCGCCTCTGCTCCCGCGCCCGGGCCCGCTGCTCCCGGCGGCGCAGCTTCTCCTCCCGACGCCGCTCGCGCTCCTGCTCCTCGGCCTCGCGCTGCTTCCTGCGGGCGGGGCGGGGGCGGGGTCAGAGGTCGTGGGGTCACAGGTCGTGGGGTCACGGGGGTCACAGCTACGGACGAGGTCGCCCCGGAATGTCACAGAGGCCCCGCCCCTCCACGCCACTTCCTGTCTCCCTCCATCCCCGCCCCCTGCCGACGTCACCGCGACGTCATCGCCCGCGACCCCGCCCGACCCAAACGCCCGACGTCAGGGCCCGGGCCCCGCGTGACGTCGCCGACTACCCCGCCCCTCTCAGCCACTTCCTGTCCCCCGGGGAGGTCGCCTCCCGGCCCCGCCCCACACGACAGGAAGTGACGTCACCACCAGGAAGCGACCCGGAGGTCACCCGCCCGCCCTCGCGCGTGCCCCCACCCCGCCCCCCGCGTCGGCCCCGGGCCCCGCCCACCGCTCCTCCGCCCGCCGCCGCTCCTCGGCCTCGCGCTCCCTGCGCTTCTGCTCCTCGCGCTGCAGCTCGAGCTCCTGCAGCTTCTGCCGCTCCTGCGCCCGGCGCCGGATCGAGGCCTCGCTCAGGTGCTTGGTGGCGTCGAAGGTCACCTGGGGGTCACGCGGAGGGGGGGCGGGGTCAGCCGGGCGGGGCGGGGACGGCGGGAGGGGGCGGGGTCACGGGGGCGGGGACGACAGTTTTGGGAGCTGGGCTGGGGTCGCGGTGACGTCATCGCCACGGCCAGCGGGGCACACGGTCGGGGTGAGGGGTTCGTGGGCGGGGACGAGGGGCGGGGCCGGGGACGCGCGTGGGCGTGGCCGAGACCCCAATGACATCATCCCGCCCAGGGAAGTATTTCAGGGGTGGAGCAGGAAGTGAGGTGCGGGGGCGGGGCCTTGGGTGAGTGCCTAGGACAGGAAGTCAGCGGGCGGGGCCTGAGAACCGCAGGGGGCGGGGCTGGCTTGTGACGACGTCACCCCGCGTCCGTGGGAGGAGACACTGTGCCCGTGGGCGGGGCTTTGCCCACTGTGACGTCGTTCGTTGCCTCTCGAGCTCCGCCCCCTCTCCTAGGCCACACCCAAGTCGCTATTTTTAGCTCCTATGATGTCAGGCCCCACCCCTCCTGCCTGGACACGCCCACCTCAGTCTGCTCTTTCCTGATGCCCCGCCCCCACCACAAGCCCCACCCATCACCCGGACTCTAGGCCCCGCCCACATCCGTATTTCACAGCCCGATGACATCACAGGGTTTCTCCAGCCCCCATGTCATCCGCCAGGCCGCGCCCCCGAGACCCCGCCCCGGGTGCCCCGCCCACCTTGATGCCGCAGGCCACGGCCTTGCCGTCCTCGCCCTTGAGCATGAGCTTCATCCCGCGCAGGGCGGCCATGGCGCGCGCGAAGCCCGCGTACTCGCGGTACTGCACGTAGGCCTCGAAGTTAAGATGGCCGCCGAAGCTGAAGGTGTGGAAGCTGCGCCCGGCCATCTCCTCGCGGTAGGGGTCCAGCATGGGGATGTCGACGTGGCGGATCTCGCCGAACGCGCCGAACACCTGGCGCAGCACCGCCTCCGACGGACGCTCCGGCCCGGACCCCGACGCCGCCGACGCGGGACCCGGGGCCGACCCGGGCGCGAGGCGGGACGCGGTGGCGGCCGTGGGGGCGGCGGACCCGGCCGTGGCGGACGCGGTGGCGGGCGCGGCCGCGGCCTCGCGGGCGGCGAACCAGCGGCAGGGCAGCCCCTCGAGGTGGATGGTGTCGGGGCGCTCGCCGGGCAGCGCCTCGTTCATGTCGGCGGCGTCGCGGAAGAAGGAGTCCCAGTCGTGGCGGGAGGGGAAGTCGGCGCGGAACTCGGCGGCGCGGACGCGCAGGGCGTCGGCGAAGCCGCTGAGCTTGATGGTCTTGCCGTCCAGCGCGGCGAGCGCGGCGCGCACCAGGCCGCGGTTCTCCACCTCGCCCTCGAAGCGGATGAAGTCCAGCGTGCTCTTGGCGATGCGCAGCGCCGAGAAGGGCGCGTCCCGCGCGCCCGCCATCGCCTTCAGCCGCTCCATCACCTCCCAGTTCGAGATCGACTTCCCCGGCTGGCGCAGCGGCGGCAGCGACACCGAGATCGCCATCTTCGTGATCGGCTTCAGGTACAGGCCCAGCGCCGGGCACAGCGCCACCGCCTCCGACGGGTCGTGCACGATGGTGGCCGCCGACATGGCCGCGCCTGCGGGGGGGGCGGGGTGAGGAGGAGGCGGGCGGGTGACTTCCTGTTCCACTAGGGGTCACTTCCTGTCTCCTGGGGTCACTTTCTGCCTCCCATAGGGTCACTTCCTGTCTCCTGGGGTCACTTCCTGTCTCCTGGGGTCATTTACTTGCTCCCCTAGGGTCACTTCCTGTCTCCTCAGTCCACTCCCTGTCTCCTGGGGTCACTTCCTGCTTCCTGGGGTCACTTCCTGTCCCCTGGAGTCACTTCCTGTCCCCTGGGGTCACTCCCTGCATCTCCTGGGGTCACTTCCTGTCCCCTGGGGTAACTTCCTGTCCCCTGGGGTCACTCCCTGCATCTCCTGGGGTCACTTCCTGTCCCCTGGAGTCACTTCCTGTCCCCTGGGGTCACTCCCTGCATCTCCTGGGGTCACTTCCTGTCCGCTGGAGTCACTTCCTGTCCCCTGGGGTCACTCCCTGCATCTCCTGGGGTCACTTCCTGTCCCCTCGGGTGACTCCCAGCATCTGCCGGGGTCACTTCCTGTCCCCTGGAGTCACTTCCTGTCCCCTGGGGTCACTCCCTGCATCACCTGAGGTCACTTCCTGTGCCCTGAGGTCACTTCCTGTCCCCTGGGGTCACTCCCTGCATCTCCTTGGGTCACTTCCTGTCCCCTGGAGTTACTTCCTGTCCCCTGGGGTCACTCTCTGCATCACCTGGGGTCACTTCCTGTCCCCTGGGGTCACTTCATGTCCCTGGGGTCACTTCCTGCATCTTTTGGGGTCACTTCCTGTCCCTGGGGTCACTCCGTGCATCTTTTGGGGTCACTTCCTGTCCCTGGGGTCACTCCCTGCATCTCCTGGGGTCACTCCCTGCATCACCTGGGGTCACTTCCTGTCCCTGGGGTCACTCCCTGCATCTCCTGGGGTCACTTCCTGTCCGCTGGAGTCACTTCCTGTCCCCTGGGTCACTCCCTGCATCTCCTGGGGTCACTTCCTGTCCCCTGGGGTGACTCCCAGCATCTGCCGGGGTCACTTCCTGTCCCCTGGAGTCACTTCCTGTCCCCTGGGGTCACTTCCTGTCCTTTGGGGTCACTCCCTGCATGACCTGGGGTCACTTCCTGTGCCCTGAGGTCACTCCCTGCATCTCCTGGGGTCACTTCCTGTCCCCTGGGGTGACTCCCAGCATCTGCCGGGGTCACTTCCTGTCCCCTGGAGTTACTTCCTGTCCCCTGGAGTCACTCCCTGCATCTTTTGGGGTCACTTCCTGTCCCCTGGGGTGACTCCCAGCATCTGCCGGGGTCACTTCCTGTCCCCTGTAGTCACTTCCTGTCCCCTGGGGTCACTTCCTGTCCCCTGGGGTCACTCCCTGCATCACCTGGGGTCACTTCCTGTGCCCTGAGGTCACTCCCTGCATCTCCTGGGGTCACTTCCTGTACCCTGGAGTTACTTCCTGTCCCCTGGGGTCACTTCCTGTCCCTGGGGTCACTTCCTGCATCTTTTGGGGTCACTTCCTGTCCCTGGGGTCACTCTGTGCATCTTTTGGAGTCACTTCCTGTCCCTGGGGTCACTCCCTGCATCTCCTGGGGTCACTTCCTGTCCCCTGGGTCACTCCCTGCATCTCCTGGGGTCACTTCCTGTCCCCTGGGGTCACTTCCTGTCCCTGGGGTCACTCCCTGCATCTTTTGGGGTCACTTCCTGTCTCCTGGGGTCACTTTCTGCCTCCCATAGGGTCACTTCCTGTCTCCTGGGGTCACTTCCTGTCTCCTGGGGTCATTTACTTGCTCCCCTAGGGTCACTTCCTGTCTCCTCAGTCCACTCCCTGTCTCCTGGGGTCACTTCCTGCTTCCTGGGGTCACTTCCTGTCTCCTGGGTCCACTTCCTGTCTCCTGGGGTCACTTACTTGCTCCCCTAGGGTCACTTCTCATCTCCTCAGACCACTTCCTACCTCCCCTAGGGTCACTTCCTTCCTCTATTGGGGTCACTCCTGTCTCCTCAGTCCACTTCCTGTCTCCTGGGGTCACTTCCTGTCTCCTGGGGTCACTTACTTGCTACCCTAGGGTCACTTCCTTCCTCTCTTGGGGTCACTTCCTGTCTCCTGGGGTCACTTACTGCCTCCCTGGGTCACTTCCTGTCTACTCAGTCCACTTCCTGCCTCCCCAAGGGTGACTTCCTGTCTCCTGGAGTTACTTTCTGCCTCCTGTTAGGTCACTTTCTTCGTCTCTTGGGGTCACTTCCTGCATCCTCTGGGGTCACTTCCTGTCCCCTGGGGTCACTCCCTGCATCTCCTGGGGTCACTTCCTGTCTCCTGGGATCACTCCCTGCATCTCCTGGGGTCACTTCCTGTCCCATGGGGTCACTCCCTGCATCTCCTGAGGTCACTTCCTGTCCCTTGGGTCACTTCCTGTCCCCTGGGGTCACTCTCTGCATCACCTGGGGTCAGTTCCGGTCCCCTGGGGTCACTCTCTGCATCACCTGGGGTAACTTCCTGTCCCCTGGGGTCACTCCCTGCATCTCCTGGGGTCACTTCCTGTCCCCTGGAGTCACTTCCTGTCCCCTGGGGTCACTCCCTGCATCTCCTGGGGTCACTTGCTGTCCCCTGGGGTCACTCCCTGCATCTCCTGGGGTCACTTCCTGTCCGCTGGAGTCACTTCCTGTCCCCTGGGGTCACTCCCTGCATCTCCTGGGGTCACTTCCTGTCCCCTCGGGTGACTCCCAGCATCTGCCGGGGTCACTTCCTGTCCCCTGGAGTCACTTCCTGTCCCCTGGGGTCACTCCCTGCATCACCTGAGGTCACTTCCTGTGCCCTGAGGTCACTTCCTGTCCCCTGGGGTCACTCCCTGCATCTCCTTGGGTCACTTCCTGTCCCCTGGAGTTACTTCCTGTCCCCTGGGGTCACTCCCTGCATCACCTGAGGTCACTTCCTGTGCCCTGAGGTCACTTCCTGTCCCCTGGGGTCACTCCCTGCATCTCCTTGGGTCACTTCCTGTCCCCTGGAGTTACTTCCTGTCCCCTGGGGTCACTCTCTGCATCACCTGGGGTCACTTCCTGTCCCCTGGGGTCACTTCATGTCCCTGGGGTCACTTCCTGCATCTTTTGGGGTCACTTCCTGTCCCTGGGGTCACTCCCTGCATCTCCTGGGGTCACTCCCTGCATCACCTGGGGTCACTTCCTGTCCCTGGGGTCACTCCCTGCATCTCCTGGGGTCACTTCCTGTCCGCTGGAGTCACTTCCTGTCCCCTGGGTCACTCCCTGCATCTCCTGGGGTCACTTCCTGTCCCCTGGGGTGACTCCCAGCATCTGCCGGGGTCACTTCCTGTCCCCTGGAGTCACTTCCTGTCCCCTGGGGTCACTTCCTGTCCTTTGGGGTCACTCCCTGCATGACCTGGGGTCACTTCCTGTGCCCTGAGGTCACTCCCTGCATCTCCTGGGGTCACTTCCTGTCCCCTGGGGTGACTCCCAGCATCTGCCGGGGTCACTTCCTGTCCCCTGGAGTTACTTCCTGTCCCCTGGAGTCACTCCCTGCATCTTTTGGGGTCACTTCCTGTCCCCTGGGGTGACTCCCAGCATCTGCCGGGGTCACTTCCTGTCCCCTGTAGTCACTTCCTGTCCCCTGGGGTCACTTCCTGTCCCCTGGGGTCACTCCCTGCATCACCTGGGGTCACTTCCTGTGCCCTGAGGTCACTCCCTGCATCTCCTGGGGTCACTTCCTGTACCCTGGAGTTACTTCCTGTCCCCTGGGGTCACTTCCTGTCCCTGGGGTCACTTCCTGCATCTTTTGGGGTCACTTCCTGTCCCTGGGGTCACTCTGTGCATCTTTTGGAGTCACTTCCTGTCCCTGGGGTCACTCCCTGCATCTCCTGGGGTCACTTCCTGTCCCCTGGGTCACTCCCTGCATCTCCTGGGGTCACTTCCTGTCCCCTGGGGTCACTTCCTGTCCCTGGGGTCACTCCCTGCATCTTTTGGGGTCACTTCCTGTCCCTGGGGTCACTCCCTATATCTCCTGGGGTCACTTCCTGTCCCTGGGGTCACTCCCTGCATCTCCTGGGGTCACTTCCTGTCCCCTGGGGTCACTTCCTGTCCCTGGGGTCACTCCCTGCATCTTTTGGGGTCACTTCCTGTCCCCTGGGGTCACTTCCTGTCCCCTGGGGTCACTTCCTGTCCCTGGGGTCACTCCCTGCATCTCCTGGGGTCACTTCCTGTCCCCTGGGGTCACTTCCTGTCCCTGGGGTCACTCCCTGCATCTCCTGGGGTCACTTCCTGTCCCCTGGGGTCACTTCCTGTCCCTGGGGTCACTCCCTGCATCTCCTGGGGTCACTTCCTGTCCCCTGGGGTCACTTCCTGTCCCTGGGGTCACTCCCTGCATCTTTTGGGGTCACTTCCTGTCCCCTGGGGTCACTTCCTGTCCCCTGGGGTGACTCCCAGCATCTGCCGGGGTCACTTCCTGTCCCTGGGGTCACTCCCTATATCTCCTGGGGTCACTTCCTGTCCCTGGGGTCACTCCCTGCATCTCCTGGGGTCACTTCCTGTCCCCTGGGGTCACTTCCTGTCTCCTGGGGTCACTTCCTGTCCCCTGGGGTCACTTCCTGTCCCCTGGAGTTACTTCCTGTCCCCTGGGGTCACTTCCTGTCCCTGGGGTCACTTCCTGCATCTTTTGGGGTCACTTCCTGTCCCTGGGGTCACTTCCTGCATCTTTTGGGGTCACTTCCTGTCCCTGGGGTCACTCCCTGCATCTCCTGGGGTCACAGGGACGTCACACACTCAGGCCCCGCCCACAGAAACGTCACACTCAGGCCCCGCCCACAGAAACGTCACACTCAGGCCCCGCCCACAGAAACGTCACACTCAGGCCCCGCCCACAGAAACGTCACACTCAGGCCCCGCCCACAGGGACGTCACACACGCAGGCCCCGCCCACAGCGCTGTCGCTCACTCAGGCCCCGCCCACAGGGACGTCACACACTCAGGCCCCGCCCACAGGGACATCACACACTCAGGCCCCGCCCACAGCGATGTCGCTCACTCAGGCCCCGCCCCCAATCAGTCATAATTCACGTTCACTGGGAGCTCCGCCTCTTTCCGACCCTGCCCCGCCCCCTGGGCCGCCGCCCCGCCCCGCCCGGCCTCGTTTTCATCCCCGCGCCGCCGGGAGAAACCGGACAGATCAGGCCCGGCCGCCACTCACCGCCGCTAAGCCCCGCCTACGACTGCAGCCTGCGCTTCCGCCGCCGAAGCCGCCGCCGCCGCCGCCCGGGCCGAGGCCGCTGCGCTCCGTCCTCGCCGCCCGCGGGGCCCGCGTGACGCGCTTCCGCTTCCGGCGCCCCGACCCCGCCTCCGCCCGCCCGCGCGCCCGCCCGCCTCGCCGCTTCCGGTCCTCGCAACCCGCGCCGACGCGGCCGAAACGGCGGAGCGACGGGGCTTCCGGTGCCCTTGGCGCGGACCGGAAACGGCGGCGGGGAAGGCGCGGGTCGCGCAGGCGCAGGAGCTCCCGCCGCCGCCGCCTCGGACCGGACCCAAACCGCGGCTCCCGGGCCGCGGCGAAGCCTCGCGATGGCTCAGGCCGGAAGCGCCGCGCACTTCCGGTCTCCTCCGCCGCAGCCCCCGCGTGCCCGCCCCGGGGCGGTGCGACCGCGGCGCTCGCCGCTGACGTCACGGACGCGCCGGATCAGCCGCCGCTCGCGGTTTCCCGAGTCTCCGCCCCGCGGCCCCGGCGCTCACCGCTGACGTCACGGACGCGCCGGATCAGCCGCCGCTCGCGGTTTCCCGAGTCTCCGCCGCGCGGCCCCGGCGCTCACCGCTGACGTCACGGACGCGCCGGATCAGCCGCCGCTCGCGGTTTCCCTAATGTCCGCCGCGCGGCCCCGGCGCTCGCCGCTGACGTCACGGACGCGCCGGATCCGCCGCTCGCTCGCGGTTTCCCTAATGTCCGCCGCGCGGCCCCGCCCCCGCGGAGACGCCGCCGCCCCCGCCGCCGCTCGGCTTCCCGGCTCCAACTCTCGCGAGACGTCACGGTCGCGCGGTGGGGACTTCCGGGGCCGCGGCCTGGGACGGGAGCGGCGCCGCGCGCATGCGCAGTTCTCCGCCGCGCCGCTCCCGGTTCCGCCCGAGTCCCGGTCGGGTCCGCGTCGCCGCGGGGTGACGTCAGAGCTGCGCGACACGGCCTGGCCCGGGTTCCCGGCCGCGACCCCGGTCCGTGAGCGTCCGCGGCGGGGGGCGGGGCCGAGCGTGAGTGACAGGTGTGGTCCTGTGAGGACGATGCAGGCCGGGGGGCGGGGCCGAGCGTGAGTGACAGGCGGGGCCCTGTGAGGGCGACGCAGGCCCGGGGCGGGGCCGAGCGTGAGTGACAGGCGGGGTCCTGGGAGGGCGATGCAGGCCGGGGGCGGGGCCGAGCGTGAGTGACAGGCGGGGCCCTGGGAGGGCGACGCAGGCCGGGGGCGGGGCCGAGCGTGAGTGACAGGCGGGGCCCCGGGAGGGCGACGCAGGCCGGGGGCGGGGCCGAGCGTGAGTGACAGGCGGGGCCCCGGGAGGGCGACGCAGGCCGGGGGCGGGGCCGAGCGTGAGTGACAGGCGGGGCCCTGTGAGGACGACGCAGGCCCGGGGCGGGGCCGAGCGTGAGTGACAGGCGGGGCCCCGGGAGGACGATGCAGGCAGGGGGCGGGGCCGAGCGTGAGTGACAGGCGGGGCCCCGGGAGGGCGATGCAGGCCGGGGCGGGGCCGAGCGTGAGTGACAGGCGGGGTCCTGTGAGGGCGACGTAGGCCGGGGGCGGGGCCGAGCGTGAGTGACAGGCGGGGCTCCGGGAGGACGACGCAGGCCAGGGGCGGGGCCGAGCGTGAGTGACAGGCGGGGTCCTGTGAGGGCGATGCAGGCCGGGGGCGGGGCCGAGCGTGAGTGACAGGCGGGGCCCTGGGAGGGGGACGCAGGCAGGGGGCGGGGCCGAGCGTGAGTGACAGGCGGGGCCCCGGGAGGGCGACGCAGGCCGGGGGCGGGGCCGAGCGTGAGTGACAGGCGGGGCCCCGGGAGGGCGATGCAGGCCGGGGGCGGGGCCGAGCGTGAGTGACAGGCGGGGCCCTGGGAGGGCGATGCAGGCCGGGGGCGGGGCCGAGCGTGAGTGACAGGCGGGGTCCTGGGAGGGCGACGCAGGCCGGGGGCGGGGCCGAGCGTGAGTGACAGGCGGGGCCCCGGGAGGGCGACGCAGGCCGGGGGCGGGGCCGAGCGTGAGTGACAGGCGGGGCCCCGGGAGGGCGACGCAGGCCGGGGGCGGGGCCGAGCGTGAGTGACAGGCGGGGCCCCGGGAGGGCGACGCAGGCCGGGGGCGGGGCCGAGCGTGAGTGACAGGCGGGGCCCCGGGAGGGCGACGCAGGCCGGGGGCGGGGCCGAGCGTGAGTGACAGGCGGGGCCCCGGGAGGGCGATGCAGGCCAGGGGCGGGGCCGAGCGTGAGTGACAGGCGGGGCCCTGTGAGGGCGATGCAGGCCAGGGGCGGGGCCGAGCGTGAGTGACAGGCGGGGCCCTGTGAGGGCGATGCAGGCCAGGGGCGGGGCCGAGCGTGAGTGACAGGCGGGGCCCTGTGAGGACGATGCAGGCCGGGGGCGGGGCCGAGCGTGAGTGACAGGCGGGGCCCCGGGAGAGCGACGCAGGCCGGGGGCGGGGCCGAGCGTGAGTGACAGGCGGGGCCCTGGGATGGCGACGCAGGCCGGGGGCGGGGCCGAGCGTGAGTGACAGGCGGGGCCCCGGGAGGGCGACGCAGGCCGGGGGCGGGGCCGAGCGTGAGTGACAGGCGGGGCCCTGGGAGGACGACGCAGGCCGGGGGCGGGGCCGAGCGTGAGTGACAGGCGGGGCCCTGGGAGGGCGACGCAGGCCGGGGGCGGGGCCGAGCGTGAGTGACAGGCGGGGCCCTGGGAGGGCGACGCAGGCCGGGGGCGGGGCCGAGCGTGAGTGACAGGCGGGGACCTGGGAGGGCGATGCAGGCCGGGGGGCGGGGCCGAGCGTGAGTGACAGGCGGGGTCCTGTGAGGGCGATGCAGGCCGGGGGCGGGGCCGAGCGTGAGTGACAGGCGGGGCCCTGGGAGGCGACGCAGGCCGGGGGCGGGGCCGAGCGTGAGTGACAGGCGGGGCCCTGGAGGGCGATGCAGGCTTTGATTGTGTGAGGCAGGGGGATGACACTGAGTGACTGTGTGCTGCAGGGGGATGACTGTGAGTGACTGTGTGAGGCAGGGGAATGAATGCGAGTTATTGTGAGAGGCAGGGGGATGACTGTGAGTCAGTTTCTGAGGCCTGGGGATGACTGTGAGTCAGTTTCTGAGGCAGGGGGATGAATGCGAGTGACTGTATGAGGCAGGGTGATGAGTGTGAGTAAGTTTCTGAGGCAGGGGGATGACTGTGATTCAGTTTCTGAGGCAGGGGGATGAATGGGAGTGACTGTGTGAGGCAGGGTGATGACTGTGAGTGAGTTTCTGAGGCCGGGGGATGACGCTGAGTGACTGTGTGAGGCAGGGGGATGACTGGGAGTGAGTTTCTGAGGCAGGGGGATGACTGTGAGTGACTGTGAGGCAGTGGGATGACTGGGAGTGAGTTTCTGAGGCAGGGGGATGACTGTGAGTGACTGTGTGAGGCAGGGGGATGACTGGGAGTGAGTTTCTGAGGCAGGGGGATGACTGAGTGACTGTGAGGCAGGGGGATGACTGGGAGTGAGTTTCTGAGGCAGGGGGATGACTGTGAGTGACTGTGTTCTTCATATTTATATTTATATATATTTAAATATATTCATACATTGACATATTTATATTTACATAAATTTATATTTACACATGTGCATACAAATTATTTTATTTTACATATCTACGTTTATTTTTTTATATTTTATTTTATTTTATATGTATACATTTAGCGCGTATTTATTATCAAATTATATATATATAATAAATTATTTTAAATATTTTAAATATATATATGTTTTAAAGTAACGTATTATATTATATATATTATATTATATATGACTAATGTATAATATACGAATATATTATATATTAGATATTATTATGTATATTATATATTTAAATATAGTTATATTTATATGTTTATATATGTATATTATATACGTATTTAAATATAGTTATATTTACACATTTATATGTTTATATTTACGTATATTATATTTATATGGATGTGTGTATGTATAATTTTATTTTATTTTATTTTATATATACACATTTATATGTTTTAGGGTAAGGCATGATTCATATTCTGTTTGATAAAATATCTGAAAATGATTCATGACGTGCGCAACGCATCACAAAATGATTTTCTGATTAATTTATTTTCCCCGCGTCGCCGCGTGCGTGACGTCCATCGAATAAAACCAATTTTTTATTGTCACAAATTGAAAAAAAAATCAGAATTTTAACTTTAAAACGTGTTTGTGTTATTATTATCATGATTATTATTATTATTTCCCAATATAGAGAACCGTGGCCGCGTCTTCTGTTCTGGGGGAAAAAAACTAATTAATTAATTTAATTTAAAATATTACTGCTGTGATTCTTATTGCTGTTCTACATTTTGGCAGCGATTTTTCCCCCCGATTTCTTATATAATAATAATATTTATATAATAATATATAATTACATAATTATAATATTATAATTATATAATTATTAATAATAACAATTATAATAATTAATAATAATATAATTAATATAATTACTATTATTAATTATTATGTTATATTAATATAATTAATATAATCATTAATATAATTAATATAATATATATAATATAATAATGAATAATAATAATTATAATAATATATAATTATATAATACTAAAAAAAAAGTACGTAGCCTGGTGACGTGCCCTCAGGCCGCCGTGAAAATAATATCGTAATAAAATCAAATCTGGTTAAAAGTTTTTAATCGGTTCAAAAAAACCCAGGATTAAACATTAAAAAAAAATCAAAAATTAAGTTTTAATTAATTAATTAATTATTATTATTATTATTATTTTTTTTGGCACACGAATCCGACGACGCGCGACGCGCGCTCGCCCTGCCCCGGAGGAGGAGGAGTCGCGCAGCGATGAGTAATAAAAAAATTAAAAATTAATTAATAAAAAAAGATATGAGGAAGAAATAAAGTAAGGTAATAAATAATAAAACAGATTATTAAAAAGCATATATATGTGCATTTATGGATTGATCTGTGACGCGACATTAAGTTTCGCAGCGCAACGCGGCCCAGGAAATAATGATAATAATAATAATAATAATAATGTGGAATATAATAATTATAATATATAATGTATAATAATGATAATGTATAATAATAATATAAATTATATTTCATAAATAATGTATAATGTATTATAATAACAACATATAAGATGATATATAATATAATATATAATAATATACAAAATACAATAATATAATAACAACATATAATATAATATAATATATAATATATAATAATATATAATAATGTATATTATAATAACAACATATAATATATAATATATAATGATATATAAAATATAATATATAACATATAATAACATATAATAATGTATAATATATTATAATAACAACATATAAACGATATATAATAATTATAATATATAATGTATAATAATGATAATATATAATAATATAAATTATATTTTATAAATAATGTATAATGTATTAAAATAACAACATATAAGATGATATATAATATAATATATAATAATATATAAAATATAATAATGTATAATCATGTATAATATATTAAAATAACAACATATAATATGATACATAGTATAATATATAATAATATACAAAATACAATAATATAATAACAACATATAATATATAATATATAATAATATATAATAATGTAAAATATATTTTAATAACAACATATAATATGATATATAATAAAATATACAATAATATATAAAATACAATAATATAAAATAATGTAAAATATATTAAAATAACAACATATAATATAATATATAACATAATATATAATAATATATAAAATACAATAATATATAACAACATATAATATATAATAATATATAAAATATAATATTATATAATAATGTATAATGTATTATAATAACAACATATAATAGATAATAATGAAATATAATATATAATATTATAATAATAACATATAATATATAATATAATATATAATAATACATAATATATGATAATGATAATATATAATAATGAAATATAAAATATAATAATATATAATCATGTATAATATATTATAATAACAACATATATAATAATGTATGATATATAATAATAATGAAATACGTAATAATTTATAATATTTTATTTTTATGTTTTTTATTCATCTCTTTAATTATTTTACTTTATTTTTTATTTACAGATTTTTTTTTATTTCCCCGCCCTGCGCACCGCAGTCCATCGCGGTCACTCCCCTGCCTCCGTCGCTCCCTCCAGGCCTCACAGGCCTCACTCGCGGTCACTCCCCTGCCTCCGTCGCTCCCTCCAGGCCTCACAGTCCTCACTCGCGGTCACTCCCCTGCCTCCGTCGCGCCCTCCAGGCCTCACAGGCCTCACTCGCGGTCACTCCCCTGCCGTCGTCGCGCCCTCCAGGCCTCACAGGCCTCACTCGCGGTCACTCCCCTGCCTCCGTCGCGCCCTCCAGGCCTCACAGGCCTCACTCGCGGTCACTCCCCTGCCTCCGTCGCTCCCTCCAGGCCTCACAGGCCTCACGTCACGACCCACAAATAAAGAGTTTTAGAAATTAAAGTTTTTTTTATTTTTTTTGGTTTTTTCGGGAAGGGGCGGGGCCAGTGGTGGGGAGGGGGCGGGACTTAAATCTGAAACCATTTATTAAACCTTGAGCTGTCACTCAAGCCGAAGTCCAGCCACGCCCACAGGGTCCCACAGTCATCCCCCTGCCTCACACAGTCACTCACAGTCATCCCCCTGCCTCACACAGTCACTCAGCGTCATCCCCCTGCCTCACACAGTCACTCAGTGTCATCCCCCTGCCTCACACAGTCACTCACAGTCATCCCCCTGCCTCACACAGTCACTCAGCGTCATCCCCCGGCCTCACACAGTCACTCAGCGCCATCCCCCTGCCTCACACAGTCACTCAGCGTCATCCCCCTGCCTCACACAGTCACTCAGCGCCATCCCCCTGCCTCACACAGTCACTCACAGGCATCCCCCTGCCTCACACAGTCACTCAGCGCCATCCCCCTGCCTCACACAGTCACTCACAGTCATCCCCCTGCCTCACACAGTCACTCAGCGCCATCCCCCTGCCTCACACAGTCACTCACAGTCATCCCCCTGCCTCACACAGTTACTCACAGTCATCCCCCTGCCTCACACAGTCACTCAGCGTCATCCCCCTGCCTCACACAGTCACTCACAGTCATCCCCCTGCCTCACACAGTCACTCACAGTCATCCCCCTGCCTCACACAGTCACTCACAGTCATCCCCCTGCCTCACACAGTCACTCACAGTCATCCCCCTGCCTCACACAGTTACTCACAGTCATCCCCCTGCCTCACACAGTCACTCAGCGTCATCCCCCTGCCTCACACAGTCACTCACAGTCATCCCCCTGCCTCACACAGTCACTCACAGTCATCCCCCTGCCTCACACAGTCACTCACAGTCATCCCCCTGCCTCACACAGTCACTCACAGTCATCCCCCTGCCTCACACAGTCACTCAGCGTCATCCCCCTGCCTCTCACAGTCACTCAGTGTCATCCCCCTGCCTCACACAGTCACTCACAGTCATCCCCCTGCCTCACACAGTCACTCACAGTCATCCCCCGGCCTCACACAGTCACTCAGCGTCATCCCCCTGCCTCACACAATCACTCACAGTCATCCCCCTGCCTCTCACAGTCACTCAGCGTCATCCCCCTGCCTCACACAGTCACTCACAGTCATCCCCCTGCCTCACACACTCACTCACAGTCATCCCCCTGCCTCACACAGTCACTCACAGTCATCCCCCTGCCTCACACAGTCACTCACAGTCATCCCCCTGCCTCACACAGTCACTCAGCGCCATCCCCCTGCCTCTCACAGTCACTCAGCGTCATCCCCCTGCCTCACACTCACAGTCACAGTCATCCCCCTGCCTCACACAGTCACTCACAGTCATCCCCCTGCCTCACACAGTCACTCAGCGTCATCCCCCTGCCTCACACAGTCACTCACAGTCATCCCGCTGCCTCTCACAGTCACTCAGCGTCATCCCCCTGCCTCACACAGTCACTCAGCGTCATCCCCCTGCCTCACACAGTCACTCAGCGCCATCCCCCTGCCTCACACAGTCACTCAGCGTCATCCCCCTGCCTCACGCAGTCACTCAGCGTCATCCCCCTGCCTCTCACAGTCACTCACAGTCATCCCCCTGCCTCACACAGTCACTCAGCGTCATCCCCCTGCCTCTCACAGTCACTCAGCGTCATACCCCTGCCTCACACAGTCACTCAGCGTCATCCCCCTGCCTCACACAGTCACTCACAGTCATCCCCCTGCCTCACACAGTCACTCACAGTCATCCCCCTGCCTCACACAGTCACTCAGCGTCATCCCCCTGCCTCACACAGTCACTCACAGTCATCCCCCTGCCTCACACAGTCACTCACAGTCATCCCCCTGCCTCAGAAATTTACTCACAGTCATCCCCCTGCCTCACACAGTCACTCAGCGCCATCCCCCTGCCTCACACAGTCACTCACAGTCATCCCCCTGCCTCACACAGTCACTCAGCGTCATCCCCCTGCCTCACACACTCACTCACAGTCATCCCCCTGCCTCACACAGTCACTCAGTGTCATCCCCCTGCCTCTCACAGTCACTCAGCGCCATCCCCCTGCCTCACACAGTCACTCACCGTCATCCCCCTGCCTCACACAGTCACTCAGTGTCATCCCCCTGCCTCACACAGTCACTCAGCGTCATCCCCCTGCCTCTCACAGTCACTCACAGTCATCCCCCTGCCTCACACAGTCACTCAGCGTCATCCCCCTGCCTCACACAGTCACTCAGCGTCATCCCCCTGCCTCTCACACTCACAGTCACAGTCATCCCCCTGCCTCACACAGTCACTCACAGTCATCCCCCTGCCTCACACAGTTACTCACAGTCATCCCCCTGCCTCACACAGTCACTCAGCGTCATCCCCCTGCCTCACACAGTCACTCAGCGTCATCCCCCTGCCTCACACAGTCACTCACAGTCATCCCCCTGCCTCACACAGTCACTCACAGTCATCCCCCTGCCTCACACAGTCACTCAGTGTCATCCCCCTGCCTCACACAGTCACTCAGCGTCATCCCCCTGCCTCTCACAGTCACTCACAGTCATCCCCCTGCCTCACACAGTCACTCAGCGTCATCCCCCTGCCTCACACAGTCACTCACAGTCATCCCCCTGCCTCACACAGTCACTCAGCGTCATCCCCCTGCCTCTCACAGTCACTCACAGTCATCCCCCTGCCTCACACAGTCACTCAGCGTCATCCCCCTGCCTCACACACTCACTCACAGTCATCCCCCTGCCTCACACAGTCACTCAGTGTCATCCCCCTGCCTCTCACAGTCACTCAGCGCCATCCCCCTGCCTCACACAGTCACTCACCGTCATCCCCCTGCCTCACACAGTCACTCAGTGTCATCCCCCTGCCTCACACAGTCACTCAGCGTCATCCCCCTGCCTCACACAGTCACTCAGCGTCATCCCCCTGCCTCACACAGTCACTCACAGTCATCCCCCTGCCTCACACAGTCACTCACAGTCATCCCCCTGCCTCACACAGTCACTCACAGTCATCCCCCTGCCTCACACAGTCACTCACAGTCATCCCCCTGCCTCACACAGTCACTCACAGTCATCCCCCTGCCTCTCACTCGCGGCCACTCCCCTGCCGTCGCTCCCTCCCTCCCATCCTGAGTCCACCGCCGCCATCCCCCTGCCTCACACCCGCGCGGTCCCCCGCGGCCCCGCCCTTCGTCTCTGCGTCCGCTCGCGCGCCCGGCGCAGCCCCGCCCACCCCGCGGCTGACGTCATCGCCCCGCCCCCGCCGCCGCCGCCGCCGCCGCCGCCGCGTCCGCCATTTTCTGCGGCGCGCGGGGGATTCTGGGAAAAACCGCGGCTGCGTGCGGAGCCCGGGCCCGGGGCCTCCTCGGCCGCTGCGCCCGCCCCGCCCCCCGTGACCCCCGTGACCCCGGGGTCGGAGGCCGCAGCCAGGTACGCGGCGGGGGCGCGGGGCTGCGGCAGGGGGATGGCGGCGAGTGACGGCTGCGGCCGGGGGATGCCCGCGAGTGACGGCGGTGTGAGGCCGGGGGATGGCGGCGAGTGACCGCGGCGGTGTGAGGCCGGGGGATGCCCGCGAGTGACGGCGGTGTGAGGCCGGGGGATGCCCGCGAGTGACGGTGTCTGAGGCCGGGGGATGCCCGCGAGTGACCGCGGCGGTGTGAGGCCGGGGGATGCCCGCGAGTGACGGCCGTGTGAGGCCGGGGGATGGCGGCGAGTGACGGCCGTGTGAGGCCGGGGGATGCCCGCGAGTGACGGCGGTGTGAGGCCGGGGGATGGCGGCGAGTGACGGCGGTGTGAGGCCGGGGGATGCCCGCGAGTGACCGCCGTGTGAGGCCGGGGGATGCCCGCGAGTGACCGCCGTGTGAGGCCGGGGGATGCCCGCGAGTGACGGTGTCTGAGGCCGGGGGATGCCCGCGAGTGACGGTGTCTGAGGCCGGGGGATGCCCGCGAGTGACGGCCGTGTGAGGCCGGGGGATGCCCGCGAGTGACGGCCGTGTGAGGCCGGGGGATGCCCGCGAGTGACGGCGGCGGTGTGAGGCCGGGGGATGCCCGCGAGTGACGGCGGTGTGAGGCCGGGGGATGCCCGCGAGTGACGGCGGCGGTGTGAGGCCGGGGGATGCCCGCGAGTGACGGCCGTGTGAGGCCGGGGGATGAACACACTGGACCCAGGGAAGGAGGGAGCGAGCCACGGCAGGGGGATGCCCGCGAGTAAAAACAGTGACTGTGTCTGTGTTGGGAGTGAGAAGCTGAGGCAGGGGGATGACGGGAGTGATGGCGTCTGAGGCAGGGGGATGACGGGAGTGATGGCGTCTGAGGCAGGGGGATGACAGGAGTGATGGCGTCTGAGGCAGGGGGATGACAGGAGTGATGGCGTCTGAGGCAGGGGGATGACGGGAGTGAGGAGCTGAGGCAGGGGGATGACGGGAGTGAGGAGCTGAGGCAGGGGGATGACGGGAGTGAGAAGCTGAGGCAGGGGGATGACAGGAGTGATGGCGTCTGAGGCAGGGGGATGACAGGAGTGATGGCGTCTGAGGCAGGGGGATGACGGGAGTGAGGAGCTGAGGCAGGGGGATGACGGGAGTGAGGAGCTGAGGCAGGGGGATGACGGGAGTGAGAAGCTGAGGCAGGGGGATGACGGGAGTGATGGCGTCTGAGGCAGGGGGATGACAGGAGTGATGGCGTCTGAGGCAGGGGGATGACGGGAGTGATGGCGTCTGAGGCAGGGGGATGACGGGAGTGATGGCGTCTGAGGCAGGGGGATGACAGGAGTGATGGCGTCTGAGGCAGGGGGATGACAGGAGTGATGGCGTCTGAGGCAGGGGGATGACGGGAGTGAGGAGCTGAGGCAGGGGGATGACGGGAGTGAGAAGCTGAGGCAGGGGGATGACGGGAGTGAGAAGCTGAGGCAGGGGCATGGCCGTGAGTGAGGGTGTCTGAGGCAGGGGGATGACCACGGGCCTAAGCTCCGCCTCCCACGTCACCCGCGTCTCTGCCCCGCCCCCAGGTGCCCCGCCCCCACCCCGCTGACCCCTGACCCCGGCAACATGGCTGCCGCCGACCTCACAGGGCCCCGCCCAGCCTGAGAGGTGAGCGACGGCCCCGCCCCCTGCGCGCAGGCCACGCCCACAGCGACAGGAAGTGCCCGCCCCCACCCCGCCCCCGTGACACAGGCGCTGATTGACAGGCGACCGGGGTGGGCGGTGACGTCACCGGGAGTCAGGGCGGGCGGCGTCATCGGTGGTGACGTCATCGCCCTCTCCACCCCCGCCCCCCGCAGGCCCCGCCCCCGGACAGGAAGTGGGTGGAGCCGCCGACCGTGTCCAACGCCGTAATTGACGGGCGCCCCGCCCCGCCCCACCCACCCGCCCAGACTCTGCGGCGACGTCACCGGAAGTGGCCGCGCCTGAGCCGGACGTGGCCGGAACGGACAGGAAGTGACCTCGCCCCAGGCCCACGGTTTCCGTGGCGCCGCAGGAAGTGACCTCGGGCGGGGCCGGAAGCGACCGGGTCCCCGGCGGACAGGAAGTGACGTCGCTGTGACCGGAAGGCGACCCCCCGACCCCCCCCCACCCACCCCGCCCGCCGTCACCGGAAGTCCCCGCCCCGCCCCGCCGCCATGCCGGGCCCCGCCCCGGCCCGGGCCCTCGTGGGCCTGGCCTTCGCCCTGGCGTCCGCGCAGCCGTCCCCGCCCCCGCCCCCGCCGTTCCCCGTGGTGGCCACGAGCTACGGGCGCCTGCGCGGGGTGCGGGCGGCGCTGCCGGGCGACGTCCTGGGCCCCGTGACGCAGTTCCTGGGCGTGCCCTACGCGGCCCCGCCCACCGGCGAGCGCCGGTTCCAGCCGCCCGAGCCCCCGTCCTCCTGGGCCGGCGTCCGCGACGCCACGCGGTTCGCGCCCGTCTGCCCGCAGCACCTGGACGAGCGCGCGCTGCTGCGCGACCGCCTCCCCGCCTGGTTCGCCGCCAACCTCGACGCCGTCGCCGCCTACGTCCAGGACCAGAGCGAGGACTGCCTCTACCTCAACCTCTACGTGCCCGCGCCCCCGCCCGGCGGTGAGTCGCCGCCCGCCCACCCCGGGTCACTTCCTGTTTCCCTTGGGGCACTTCCTGTCCCCAAAGGGTCACTTCCTGTCCCCTAGACTCACTTCCTGTTTATCTAGGGTCACTTCCTGTCCCCAAAGGGTCACTTCCTATCCCCTAGACTCACTTCCTGTTTCCCTAGGGTCACCTCCTGTCCTCCCAGAATAACTTCCTGTTTCCTTAGGGTCACTTTCTGTCCCCCAGGGGTCACTTCCTGTTCACGCGGGGTCACCTACTGTCCCCAAAGGGTCACTTCCTGTCCCCTAGACTCACTTCCTGTTTCCCTAGGGTGACTTCCTGCCCACCCGGCGTCACTTCCTGTCCCGTAGACTCACTTCCTGCTTCCCTAGGGTCACTTCCTGTCCTGTGAGACTCAGTTCCTGTTTATCTAGGGTCACTTCTCGCCCACCCGGGGTCACTTCCTGTTTCCCTCGGGTCACTTCCTGTCCCGTAGACTCACTTCCTGTTTCCCTAGGGTCACTTCCTGTTCCCGTAGACTCACTTCCTGTTTCCCTAGGGTCACTTCCTGTTCCACCCACCCACCCCGCCCCGGGTCAGTTCCTGTGGCCGTGATGTCACTTCCTGTCCCCACTTCCTGTGAGGGCGAGTCCCCGCCCCCGGGGGTTCTGGGCCCACCCACTTCCTGTGCTGACGTCACTTCCTGTGCTGACGTCACTTCCTGTGCTGAAATCACTTCCTGTGCTGACGTCACTTCCTGTGCTGACCCCGGGGCTCATTTGCATGAATCAGCATCTCATGAATATCCGTCGCCTCCGGCCCCGCCCCCTCTGCCTGCTCCGCCTCATTTGCATGCAGCTCATTAATATTCGCGGCCGCCCCGCGTGGGGGGCGTGGCCCCGCCCCAGCTCCGCCCACCCGCGTCTCCCCCCGCAGCTCCCGCCGATTTGCATCCCCGTGGCTCATTTGCATAACCGCGTCCCGCCCGCCTCATCTGCTTATGCCCCGCCCGCCGAGCTCATTTGCATACATTAGCATGCGCGCCCAGGTACGTTTCCTCCTCCCCCTCATCTGCATATTCATCAGTCATTTGCATATCGCTGGGCCTCATTGGCATGCGGGCGCGGTCAGGGAGGCGGGGCTCGGTGGCCGGCGGGGCTCGTTTGCATAAGTGGGTGGGGCCCGCCGACTCCCAGCCCCGCCCGCATTTGCATAAATCGGGGAAACTCACGCAGCTCATTTGCATCCGGGCCCCGCCCACGCCCGCGCGCGACTCCTTGGCCGACGCCCGCTCCCCGGGACCCGCCCCCCTTGGCCTCATTTGCATAAATCTGCATGCCAGGCCCCTCCCTCCCGCCCTCGCCGTGGCTCATTTGCATGCGGCCGCTGCTCCGCCCCCCAGCGACTCCCATCATCCTCCGCTCCCCGCGTCCCCGCCCTCCCTCCACCCCCCGCGGCGACATCGCCCCCTGAGCGCGGTCACCCGCCGACACCGCGCCCTTCCACCCGGGTCCTCGTGTCGGGGGGCGGGGCCCGGGCCTCACACAGTAAAGAGCGGCGAGGAGCCAACAACACGGCGCCGCCGCGGGGACGGAGTTTTCGTTAAATTCTTATTTTTTTTTTGCGGTTTTTCTTCTTTTTCCGTCCCCTCGGGCGTCCACGGCGGCGGCGGCGGCGGCATCGTCCCGGACGCGAGGCCCCGCCCCCCTCGCCGCCGGTCCCTGTCCGTCCGTGCCCGCGTCGTAAACGCGGCGAGCGCGGAAAAATTAAATTCCCAGGATTTTTTTTTTCCCGTTCATTTTTTTTTTCCCCGTCATGGCGGCGGCGAGGGCGGCGGCGATGGCGGCGGCGGCGAGGACAGCGGCTTCCGGTCCCGTTTTCATTTTTTTTTTTTTTAATTCCTCCCTCCACCCCCCCCCCCAATCCCGGCGACCCTGACCCCAGGAGCCAACGGTAAGAAAATGGCCGACGATGTCACCGGCAGCGACCGCGGTGACGACCAAGGTAGACGGTTTTTTTTTTTTTTTTTTGTGAAAAATTTTTTTTTTCTTCGTGTTTTTTTTTTTTTTTTTTTTTTTTTTTTTTTGTGAATTTTTTTCCCCAAATTTTTTTTTTTTTGATTTTTATTTATTTTTTTTTTTTGGATAAATTTTGATTTTTTTTTTATTTTCCGTGGAATTTGCGATTTTTTTCCCCCCCTTCCTAAAATTTCGGGAAATTTTTTTTTCTCCCCGGCAATTTTCCGTTCTGTTCTTGCAGATCTTGCCCTTCTCTTCGCGGCGCGCCGCGTGGCGCCGCACCCGTGCTTCGCGCTCCCTCCTCCGTGTCTCCGCTCTCTTCCGTGGGGGGGGGGGGGGAAAGAGGTGAAAAGAATTTGAACCTCATTTTTTAAAAAATTAATCGCGAAACTGCGGAATCTCGCCGCCGCGACACGGAAAAAAAATAAAAAATAAAATAAACTTTTTTTTTTATTTTAATTTTTTTTAATTAAATTTAAATTTTTTTGAATTTAATTTGTCTGCCGCGTCGCTACGTTTCCTGCTCACGGGAAGGACGTGAATCCGTCTTCATGCATCTGTCGTTTATTACGTTTATTATTATTATTTATTCATTTTAATTTAAATATTGTTTTTTTTAATCTAATTTTTAAGAAACGGCGCCGTGGATTTTCGTTGGATTTTTTTTTTTCATGTGAAATTTTCCTTTTTAGGAAATTTTTGAAAAATTCAAAATACAAATTATTTTTCCCAAACCCGCGGGATTTGGGGACGATTTTTTTTTTTTGAAAATAATGATAATGACAATAATCGTGACATTCATAATAAAATCACCGCTGTGTTTTAAATTTAATTTTCTAAATAATTTTTATGGCCTGGACGCGGCTACGGCCATTTATATTTTATCGCAATATTAATAACAATGAATAATCATGTGTTATAATTTTAATTTTGGGAAGGAGGTTTTTTAATTAATGAGCGATGCATGAACTATTTTTAATTTAATTTTTAAAATTATTTTTCATTACCAGCGTGGAAGGACGCGGCTCGGGTCGTTTATATTTTATAATAAATAATAATGTTAACGATAATTAATTATAATTATTATAATGAAAACAAAATAATAATAATGTTAATAATAATTAATTATAATAATTATAATAAAAAAATAATAATGTTAATAATAATTAATTATAATTATTATAATGAAAAAAACAATACAATAAAAATAATAGTAGTAATAATAGTAATTAATAATATTATTAATAATAATTAATTATAATTATTATAATGAACAAATAACTATAAATAATTATATAATTAATATAATATAACACTGCGTAAACAATCAATAACTAAATAACAATGATAAATACTCAATAATAAATAATAATAACAAAATATTTTAAATTTTAATTTTGAGGTTTATTTTATTTTATTTTTTTTTCCCTTGCACGGACGCAGGGACTTTGACCTGACAGGAAGTGAGAGTTTGCCGACAGGAAGTGCGGCCTCCCGACAGGAGCGGACGGGGACCGCGGCGCGCGAGGGACGTCGTGACGCCAAATAATTATATAAATATCATCTAAAATATAAAATATAATGAATGAACAGAAAGCGTCGTGAAACGCTCTCTGTGGCGGTGTCCGCGCGCCCTGCACGGCGAGGAGCGAAGCCTCAGGGCGCGCCCGGCACCCGGCGTCCGCGGCGATGAATAAAATGACGCCGCGACAATAAAAAATAACACGTCAGGCATAATAATAAAAATAATAATAGAAAAAAATCAACTTTTAAAAAAAAAATTTCCCGAAACCGCGTGACCCCGCGACCGCGACACGGGAAAAGAAAATTAATAAACTGAATATTTTTTGTGACTGAGGCTGAAATGTGTTAGGGAAACTACGCGAACTTTGATGTATTTATTATTCATTAAAAATATTTTTTTATATAAAATATTGTTTTTTTTTCACGTTTTTGGGAGATTTCCGCGCCGATTTTATTTGAATTTATTTTATTTTTTTGGGATTTTTTTTTTGAGAAAATTTTGAGGTCAAAATATTATTTTTTTTTCCAAAAAATAAAATTTTTTTATTAAACCCTGAAATCTGATTTTTTTTTTCCCACCCTGTGATTTTTTTTTTTTTCAGTCCCCTTCCCGGGGCCGAGCGCCAACCTCGGCGTCTTCCCCGCGGGACCCCGGGGCCTCGTGGGCGGGATTTCCGTTTTTACACTTTTTAAATTTATTTTTTAATGATTCATAATTGATTAATTAATTATAAATTATAATTAATATTATAATTACAATCAATATGATTAATTAATGTAATTATTCAAGTATCAATAAAAATTTTTAAATTAATTTATTTCTCAATGGACGGGGAGCCAGGGTCTCTGCTGACCTCGGATCTGAGGCAGGGGCATGGCTGCCTTGGGTCAGTGCTGTTTTTTTTTTATTTTTTTGGTTTTTTTGGGGGGGGTCTGTGAGGGAACGGCGTTTTTTTTCGGGAGATTTAAATTTCGGGGTGAATGTGATGGGAGGTTGAACAATAAAAATAACGCGGGACGCCGCGTCCAGCGCGTGCCAGGAGTGAGAAGCTGAGGCAGGGGGATGACAGGAGTGATGGTGTCTGAGGCAGGGGGATGACGGGAGTGATGGTGTCTGAGGCAGGGGGATGACGGGAGTGATGGCGTCTGAGGCAGGGGGATGACAGGAATGAGAAGCTGAGGCAGGGGGATGACAGGAGTCAGAAGCTGAGGCAGGGGGATGACGGGAATGAGAAGCTGAGGCAGGGGGATGACGGGAGTGAAGGCGTCTGAGGCAGGGGGATGACGGGAGTGACGGAAATAACAACAATAATTTTAATATTTCAAATTTAAATTAATTTTTTCTTCTGCCCAGACAGACGCGGCCGTGGCGGTTTCCATTGAATCCATGGTAATTAATAATCATAAAAATAAAAGTAAATAGTAATAATAAATAAATAATAAATAAATAAATAGTAATAAAAAATCAATAATAAGTAAATAAATAATAATAATAAAAATAAAAGTAAATAATAATAATAAATAAATAATAAATAAATAGTAATAAAAATAAATAATAATAAATAATAATAATAAATAAAAGTAAACAGTAATAGTAAATAAATAATAAATAAATAAATATTAATAATTAATAATCATAATAAAAATAAAACTGTTTCTTCTCTCCCCCACGGAGGCGGCCATGCTCATTTATTTTTTTTCCTCAAAAAATGATTTCTTTCGTGTCATCCACAGTGTGATGTCATAAGAATGACATCGCTAAAAACAAAAAATAAAAACGTGTAAGAAACAGGTACTGCGCGATAAAGGAATCATAAATAAAGTCGCCACGGCGGAAACGACGCGCACGGTCATGGCGGCGATGTTTTATTCATTTATTTATTTTTTATTTATTTTTTATCGTATTGATTATTTATTTCATTATATATTATTTCGAGTGACATACTTTTATTTTGAAAACCTATGATTTTATTATGCGACACACAGTCACTAACAGTCATCCCCCTGCCTCACACAGTCACTCACAGTCATCCCCCTGCCTCACACAGTCACTCACAGTCATCCCCCTGCCTCACACAGTCACTCAGCGTCATCCCCCTGCCTCACACAGTCACTCACAGTCATCCCCCTGCCTCACACAGTCACTCACAGTCATCCCCCTGCCTCACACAGTCACTCAGCGTCATCCCCCTGCCTCACACAGTCACTCACAGTCATCCCCCTGCCTCTCACAGTCACTCACAGTCATCCCCCTGCCTCACACAGTCACTCACCGTCATCCCCCTGCCTCACACAGTCACACACCGTCATCCCCCTGCCTCTCACAGTCACTCACAGTCATCCCCCTGCCTCTCACAGTCACTCCCGGATGCGCGCGGCCTTGGTCGAGGTGGGGACGGCGGCGCGAATTTGGACCTGGGGATTTTTTTTTTTTTAAATATTTCGGTGTTTTATTTTACCCGAATTGTTCTCCTGTTGTTCGACCCTGTGTACGCGGTGATTTATGTCACATATGAATTTTACCGTGGGGTCGGGCGCCGCCCAGGCCGGTTTTTCTGCCGTGGACGTTTTATCTCCGTGACGCAATTTGTACGGAAACACGGCGGAAAACATTGAAAAAAATTTTTTTAAACTTAATTGAAAGTTTTTTAATCTTTAAAAATTTTTTAAAAAATTAAATAAAAATTAAATAAAAAAATTAAAAATTAAATTAAATTAAAATTAAATTTAGATAACATTTTTTAATATTTAAAAATTTTTTAAAAAATTAAATTAAATAAAAATTAGATTAAAAAAATTAAAAATTAAATTAAAATTAAATAATGTTTTCAATTTAAACTCCTTTTTAATTTAAGTTTAAATTTTTAATTAAGTTTCCCTTTTCTCACGCTATCCTATTTTTGGCAAATTCGGGCTTCGTTAAACGAATTCTCGTAAAGAATTTTCGTACTGATTTATACGTAAAATAATACAACCACAACGTGATGTCACACGGCGACGATAAACAACAACGGACGCCATCGGACGCGGCGACGGGAGTTTACATTTAATGACAATAATAATAATAATGTTGATCGAAATTAAAAATAAATTAATAAAAAAAAATTAAGGTAAAATAAAAACCCGAAACACGTAAAAAACGAAAACTCGGCGTTTTCCCGTCTAAGGGAAATCACGTGAATTTCTCTCTTTTTTTTTTTTAAATTAATTTTTTATTTTCTTTTCTTTTTTCTTTTTAATTTTTTTTCTTATCGAAATTTAAATATTGGGTTTTTTTTCTTTTTCAAATTTTTAAGAATCGACCACGCGGGATTTTTTTTTTTCCGAATTTCTTTTATTTCTTAAATAAATTTAATTTTTAACTTTTTTGAGAATAAAAATCTCCCAACGCCAAAAATTAAGGATTTTATTTTTCAAAAAAAAAAAAAATTTTTTTTTAAACACCGCGCGAAATCGCGATTTTTTTTTCCCCCGCTTTTCCGTCCCCGCGACGCCCGCGAACCTTGGCGTCCTCCCCGCGCGGCCCCGGGACGCAGGGTCCCCTGCGGACCTCGGATCTGAGGCAGGGGCATGGCTGCCTTGGGCCAGGGCTGTTTTTTTTTTTTTCAGGGCTGCGGACGACAAACGTGGACAGGAAGTGGGACCGGAAGTGGGGGTGGGGATAGGAAGTGCCGGGCTCTCATGGGATCGGGGAGTGGGCGGGGCCTGGGGGGGCGGGGGCGGGACTGCACCCGGCAGGAAGTGGGGGCAGGAAGCGAGATCAGGGGAGAACAGGACAGGAAGTTGGGTCTGGAGTGGGCGGGGCCTCGACTGGACCTGGCGGGAAGTGGGACCGGGAGTGGCATGGGAGACAGGAAGTAAGACAGGAAGTGGCCCGGCCCACGGTGGGCGGGGCCGTCATGGCCTGGGGAGTGGGCGGGGCCTGGCCTGGGTCCGACAGGAAGTGGGTGTGGCCGACTGAGAGTCGAACAGGAAGTGGGTTTCAGACCGGAAGTGGGACTGGAAGTGTGTGGGCGTGGCTGGTTGCTGACCCCGCCCTCCCCCCCTCTCTCACGCAGACCCCCGTGACCCCGGCGCGGGCGGGGCGGCGGCCGCGGCGAGGAGGCCGGTCATGGTTTACATCCACGGCGGCTCCTACATGGAGGGCACCGCGAACATCGTGGACGGCAGCGTCCTCGCCAGCTACGGCGACGTCATCGTCGTCACCGTCAACTACCGGCTCGGCGTGCTCGGTGGGCGGGGCCGGGCGACGGGGGGGGGGCGCGGGGTGGGCCAGGGGGCGGGGCCGGGCGCTGGTGGGGGGGCCGGGCGCCGGGGGGGCGGGGCATGTGAGGGCGTGGGGTGGGGCGGGGTGCAAGGCTGGGCGGGGGCGGGTGAGGGGGGCGGGGCCCGGCACCGCGGGGGGCGGGGCCGGGCACGCGAGGGCGTGGGGTGGGGCGGGGCCTCGAACCGGGGCCTCGCTTGCTCACAACCTCCCGACCCCACCCGGCCCGGCCACGCCCACCGCGTCCCACCTTCCTGTGACCCCCGTGCCCTCCCGTGACCCCCGTGCGACACTTGACCTCGTGTGACCCCCACGTGACCCCACGACCTTTACATGACCCTGAGCCCCCGAGCGACCCCTGATTGACCCCGTGACCCCCGTGACCCCACGACCTCAGCGTGACCACGAGCGCCCCCCCAGAGGACCCCCGAGCGGCCCCGTGACCCCCCCGTGACCCCCGCGACCCCGCAGGCTTCCTGAGCACGGGCGACCAGGCCGCCAAGGGCAACTACGGGCTGCTGGACCAGATCCAGGCGCTGCGCTGGGTGGGGGAGAACGCGGGCGCCTTCGGCGGGGACCCCGACCGCGTCACCGTCTTCGGCTCGGGCGCCGGCGCCTCCTGCGTCAGCCTCCTCACGCTCTCGCACTACTCGGAGGGTGAGCGCGGGGCCCCGGGGTGGGGGTCGGGGGTCGCGGGGCGGGGTTTTCGGGGTCGTGGGGGGGGGGCGTGGCTCACGCCGCTGCCGCTGCAGAGGATCCCGGGGGGTGAGTGTGGTGGGCGGGGCCTTTGGAGCCCCGCCCCTGCCCCAAGGCCCCGCCCTTCCTCTCCCTGCGGCCCCGCCCCGTGTGATGTCGTCCGCTTCAATGTCCTGTCTCCCGTGTCCCCGCCCACCGACCCCGTGACCTGTGACCCCGTGAGGACACGGCCCCGCCTCCCCTGCCCGACCACACCCGTCTGGCTCCGCCCATCCGCTCATGACATCATCCCTGGCCCTTTGTCTCTCCCTCCCCTGTGACCCCGCCCTCTGTCCCTGTCACCCCATGACCTCTGACCCTTGTGACCCCACCCCCTTCCCACTCACCCCGTGACCCCGTGACCCCACCCTCCTATGATGCCTGACCCTGACCCCTGCGACCCCACTCCCATCCCCGTCCCTGACCCCTCGCCCCGTGACCCCTGACCCCGCAACCCCGCCCACACAGGCCTGTTCCAGAAGGCCATCATCCAGAGCGGGACGGCGCTGTCGAGCTGGGCGGTGAACTACCAGCCGGCCCGGTACGCGCGGGCGCTGGGCGAGCGCGTGGGCTGCGCGACCCCCGACCCGGGGTCGCCGGGGCCGCCGGGGTCGTCGTCGCCGCCGCCGGGGTGGGACTCGGCGTCGCTGGTGTCCTGCCTGCGGGGCGTGGCGGCGGGCGAGCTGGCGCGGGCCCGGGTGACGCCCGCGACCTACCACGTGGCGTTCGGGCCGACGGTGGACGGCGACGTCATCCCCGACGACCCCCAGATCCTGATGGAGCAGGGCGAGTTCCTCAACTACGACATCATGCTCGGGGTCAACCAGGGCGAGGGCGCGCGCTTCGTCGACGGCCTCGGGGGCGGCGGCGGCCACGGCGGCCATGACGGCGGCTACGGCGGCTACGGCGGCGGCTACGGCGGCGACGGCATCGAGGACGACGAGGTCCAAGATGGCGGCGTCCCGGACGGCGGCGGCGTGTCGGCGGGCGAGTTCGACCTGGCGGTGTCCGGCTTCATCGACGACCTCTACGGCCGCCCCGAGGGCCGCGGCGACGCCCTGCGCGAGACGGTCAAGTTCATGTACACCGACTGGGCCGACCGCGACAGCCCCGAGGCGCGGCGCAAGACGCTCGTGGCGCTGTTCACCGACCACCAGTGGGTGGCGCCCGCCGTGGCCACCGCCGACCTCCACGCCCGCTACGGCTCCCCCACCTACTTCTACGCCTTCTACCACCGGTGCCACGGCGGCGGGGGGGGGCGGTGGCGGGGGCGGCGTGGACGGGGTCCCCGGCGGGGTCGCGGGCGAGGAGGCCCGGCCGGCCTGGGCGGACGCGGCCCACGGCGACGAGGTGCCCTACGTGTTCGGCGTCCCCATGGCCGGGCCCGGCGACGTCTTCGGCTGCAACTTCTCGCGCAACGACGTCATGCTCAGCGCCGTCGTCATGACCTACTGGACCAACTTCGCCAAGACGGGGTGAGCGGGCGCGGCCGACGCGGGTGGGGCCGGGGGTCGCGGGGCTCACGGGTTCGGGTCCCAGGGTCGTGGGTGGGGTCCCGGGGTTCTCGGTGGGTGTCAGGGTCACGGGGTCAGGTATGGGGTCACGGGGTCAGATTTCGGGTTTGGGGGTCACGGGGTCAGATCCTGGGGTCGGGGGTCACGGGGTCACGGGACTCCTGGGTTCAGGTCCCAGGGTCGTGGGTTCACGTCCTGGGGTCAGGGTCGGGGGTCACGGTTTCAGGCTCCCCGCGTTGGGGTCACCGGGTCAGGTCTGGGGGTCAGGAGTTTGGGTCCCGGGTGTGGGTTGGGGTCACGGGGTCACGGGGTCAGGGCCGCAGGGGTTGTCAGTCGGGTCAGAGGTCGAAGCTGCAGGAGAGTGGGCGGAGCCCGCGGGGTGAATTTGAGGCCGGGAGGGGCGGCTCATGAATATTCACGGGGCCTCATTTGCATGCGCGGCCGGGCCGAGGGCGGAGCCTGAGGGGGCGGGGCTCACGAATATTCATCGTTGCTCATTAGTATGCGTGACATCACTCAGGCCCCGGGGCGGGGGTGGGTGGGTGGGCGGGGCCCCGTGTCTGTTCGTGGCGGGCGACAGCGGGCGGGGCCGGGGGGTCGCGGGCCCGGCTCTGACGTCGGCTTCCTGTCCGCCTCCCTCCCGACCCCCGTGTGACCCTGCGACCCCCGACCCCGCCCCGACCCCCTCTTTCCCCCCCACCGGCCCCACCCGTGACCCCCAACCCCCTACTCCCTGACCCCCAATGACCCCTGTGACCCCTCCACGACCTCCGCGACCCCGCCCCGCCCCCCGCCCCCGCCCCACAGGGACCCGAACCAGCCGGTGGCGCAGGACACGCGGTTCGTCCACACCCGCCCCAACCGGTTCGAGGAGGTGGCCTGGGCCAAGTACGACCCCCGGGGGCAGCTGTACCTGCACATCGGGCTCCGCCCCCGCGTGCGCGACCACTACCGCGCCGCCAAGGTGGCGTTCTGGCTCGAGCTGGTGCCGCACCTGCACGGCCTGGCGGCCGACCCGGGCGCCTACCTCAGCGCCGCCGCCACGCGGGCCGCGCCCGCCCCGGGCGACCCCGACCGCGACCCCGGAGGCGGCGGCGTCGGAGGAGGAGGAGGCCGTCGACGCCCGCGCCCCGCCACGCGGCGCCCCGCGGTGATGACGTCGTCGTCGTCGTCGTCGATGACGTCATCGTCGGGGATGATGTCATCGTCAGGGTCGTCGGGGTCGTCGGGGTCGCCGGGGTCGGCGGCGTCCGCGGTGCTGATCGAGACGCGGCGCGACTACTCGACGGAGCTGAGCGTGACGATCGCGGTGGGGGCCTCGCTGCTCTTCCTCAACGTCCTCGCCTTCGCCGCGCTCTACTACAAGAAGGACAAGCGCCGCCACGAGACGCACCGGCGCCCGCCCCCGCCGCGACCCCCGCGGGCCACGCCCGCCGCCGCCGCCGCCGCAACCGACCGCGACCCGCGACCCGACCCCGGGCGCGGCGGGGATGGCGGCGCGGCGATGGTCACGGCGATGGCCGCCGCCGCCGCCGCGGAGGCGTCGGTGGGGGGGCTGGGCCGCGACGGCGTCGGCGGGGTCGCGGGCCTGCGCCTGGCCTGCCCGCCCGACTACGCGCTGACCATGCGGCGCTCGCCCGACGACGTCCCCCGGGCCGGGGCGGGGCCCGGCGCCATGACGCTCATCCCCGGGGCGCTGGGCGGGGCCGGCGGTGGCGGCACCGTGCATGGGTTCAACGCCTTTGGGAGCGGGGTGGGCGTGGCCGGGGTCGCCGGGGTCGCCGGGGTCGCGACCTCGCAGGCCGGGGCTGGGCTGCCCCATGGACACTCGACCACCCGGGTATAGCGTGGCGGGGGCGGAGCCCGGACTCCTGGTTAGCCCCGCCCACCCGGCCCCCGAGGCCCCACCCCCCACCGCTCGAGTCCTGGGGCTCCGCCTTGCCTATGTCATGGGATGACATCACCGCCCTGACCACGCCCCTTTCCGCGCCCCGGACCTGAGTTTGACCGCGGGGGGCGGGGCCAGGGCAGGCGGAAGGTGACGAGGAACCGGACAGAACCGGATGGGACCCCATTGAGGCCGAGGAAACCGGATGGAACCGGATTCAGCCGGGCGGAGCCGGGCCCGACCTGAGCTGCCCGGTGTGGGTGGAACCGGATGAAACCGGCCCGGACCCGAGAGGCCCGGACTGAGCAGGACCGAGCCGGTCGGTGTGGACTGAACCGGACCGGACCCGACCGGGCCGGGCGACACCGGATGGATCCGGATCCGACTGGGCTGAGCCCGGACCTGACGTCACCAGATCCGCCCGGGCTCAGCTGGATCCGACCGGACGGAGCGGGGTTTGGCGTGGACCCAGGACGCAGCCGGGTGGGGACCGGGACGGACCGGGCAGAACCGGATCGGGCCGCGTCCACCTGGGCAGAACCGGATTTTACCGCCCGGGACAGGAAGGGGCCGACGGGAACCGGGTGTGGCCGGGTGGAGCCGGATGAGGCCGACGACGGGAGCCGCGTGAGCGGACGGAACCGGAACGGACCGGATGCATCCGGACGCGACCGGAGTCGCCGCCCACGGCCCCCGGGGACGCGGGCGGCGGCCATTTTGCATTTCATCGTCCGCGAGACTCACGGCCGAGGCGGGGGTGGGGTGGGGGCGGGGGAAGGGGCGGAGTCTTATTTTTTATCAGGATTCGGATCTCGCCGTTTCCTCCCTCGCCGCCCGGGACCGCGGCGACGCCGGGCAGAGCCGGGGACGCGGATTCGCGCACGGTTTTACCTTCCTGGTTTTTATTTTATTTTATTTATTTTTTAATTAATTAATTTATTTTTATTTATTTATTTTTTTTTTCATTTTTTAAAATTGATTTATTCTTATTTTTTTTTAATTTTTATTTTTTCATTTTTAAATCATTTTTAGCGCCGCCGCGGCGCACGGGCGCGTCCGGGTATTTCTTTCTTTTTTTTTTTTTTTTTTTTAAATCGCCCAAATTTGAAATTTTGATTTTTAAATTCTTTAATTTCTTTTTCGTGGTGAAAAAATATTTTTTTTTTCTGGTGGGAAAAGGGAAATCGTGGAATTCCAGGGATTTGAGTTCCCGGCGTCCTCGGAAAAAAAAAAACCTTCACCCGTGGACGCAAAACCCGGGTTTCCGGTTTTCCCTCGGAGACGTCCACGCGAGGCCAACGTCTCTGTGCATCTTATTTAAAATTTATGTACATTTTTCTATTTTTTGTTAATTTTACTTTTTTCTTCTTTCGTTTTGCAATTTTAATTAATTTATATTTTATTTTTTTTCCATTTTAATTAATTTATATTTTGCTCTTTTTTGCAATTTTAATTAATTTATATTTCCTTTTTTTGCCATTTTAATTAATTTATATTACCTTTTTTTGGCATTTTAATTAATTCGTATTTTCCTTTTTTTCAATTTTAATTAATTTATATTTTCCTTTTTTTTCAATTTTAATTAATTTATATTTTCCTTTTTTTGCAAGTTTAATTAATTTATATTTCCTTTTTTTGCAATTTTAATTAATTTATATTTCTTTTTTTAGCATTTTAATTAATTTATATTTCCTTTTTTTTCAATTTTAATTAATTTATATTTCCTTTTTTTTCAATTTTAATTAATTTATATTTTCTTTTTTTTCCAATTTTAATTAATTTATATTTCCTTTTTTTTCAATTTTAATTAATTTATATTTTCCTTTTTTTCAATTTTAATTAATTTATATTTCCTTTTTTTGGCAATTTTAATTAATTTATATTTCCTTTTTTTCAATTTTAATTAATTTATATTTCCTTTTTTTTCAATTTTAATTAATTTATATTTCCTTTTTTTCAATTTTAATTAATTTATATTTCATTTTTTTTCCATTTTAATTAATTTATATTTTGCTCTTTTTTGCAATTTTAATTAATTTATATTTCCTTTTTTTGGCAATTTTAATTAATTTATATTTCCTTTTTTTCAATTTTAATTAATTTATATTTCCTTTTTTTTCAATTTTAATTAATTTATATTTCCTTTTTTTCAATTTTAATTAATTTATATTTCCTTTTTTTTCAATTTTAATTAATTTATATTTTCCTTTTTTTCAATTTTAATTAATTTATCTTTCCTTTTTTTTCCAATTTTAATTAATTTATATTTCCTTTTTTTTCAATTTTAATTAATTTATATTTCCTTTTTTTTCAATTTTAATTAATTTATATTTTCTTTTTTTTCCAATTTTAATTAATTTATATTTCCTTTTTTTTCAATTTTAATTAATTTATATTTTCCTTTTTTTCAATTTTAATTAATTTATATTTCCTTTTTTTTCCAATTTTAATTAATTTATATTTCCTTTTTTTCAATTTTAATTAATTTATATTTCCTTTTTTTTCAATTTTAATTAATTTATATTTCCTTTTTTTCAATTTTAATTAATTTATATTTCCTTTTTTTCAATTTTAATTAATTTATATTTTCCTTTTTTTCAATTTTAATTAATTTATCTTTCCTTTTTTTTCCAATTTTAATTAATTTATATTTCCTTTTTTTTCAATTTTAATTAATTTATATTTCCTTTTTTTTCAATTTTAATTAATTTATATTTCCTTTTTTTTCCAATTTTAATTAATTTATATTTCCTTTTTTTTCAATTTTAATTAATTTATATTTTCCTTTTTTTCAATTTTAATTAATTTATATTTCCTTTTTTTGGCAATTTTAATTAATTTATATTTCCTTTTTTTGGCAATTTTAATTAATTTATATTTCCTTTTTTTCAATTTTAATTAATTTATATTTCCTTTTTTTTCAATTTTAATTAATTTATATTTCCTTTTTTTGAATTTTAATTAATATATATTTCCTTTTTTTGCCATTTTAATTAATTTATATTTTCCTTTTTTTGCCATTTTAATTAATTCATATTTTCCTTTTTTCAATTTTAATTAATTTATATTTCCCTTTTTTTGGCATTGTAATTAATTTATATTTTCCTTTTTTTCAATTTTAATTAATTTATATTTTCCTTTTTTTCAATTTTAATTAATTTATATTTCCTTTTTTTGCCATTTTAATTAATTTATATTTTCCTTTTTTTGCCATTTTAATTAATTTATATTTTCCTTTTTTCAATTTTAATTAATTTATATTTCCCTTTTTTTGCCATTTTAATTAATTTATATTTCCTTTTTTTGCCATTTTAATTAAATTATATTTTCCTTTTTCCTTTTTTTGCAATTTTTATTAATTTATATTTCCTTTTTTTTGGCATTTTAATTAATTTATATTTTCCTTTTTTTTCAATTTTAATTAATTTATATTTCCTTTTTTTCGATTTTAATTAATTTATATTTTCCTTTCTTTGCCACTTTAATTAATTTATATTTTCCTTTTTTTCAATTTTAATTAATTTATATTTTCCTTTTTTTGCCATTTTTATTAATTTATATTTTCCTTTTTGTCAATTTTAATTAATTTATATTTTCCTTTTTTTGCAATTTTTATTAATTTATATTTCCTTTTTTTTGGCATTTTAATTAATTTATATTTCCTTTTTTTTGCCATTTTAATTAATTTATATTTCCTTTTTTTCAATTTTAATTAATTTATATTTTCCTTTTTTTGGCAATTTTAATTAAATTATATTTTTCCCTTTTTTCCCATTTTAATTAATTTATATTTTCTTTTTTCGCAATTTTAATTAATTTATATTTTCCTCTTTTTTTCAATTTTAATTAATTTATATTTCCTTTTTTTCGATTTTAATTAATTTATTTTCCTTTCTTTGCCATTTTAATTCATTTATTTTTTTTCCTCGGCTTTCGTGCGGCTTCCGGGAACGATGGGGAAAAAGGGCGGGAAAAAAAAATCAGAAATTTAAAAAAAAAATTAATAAATAAATGAATAAACAGACCACGCCCCCCGCTCGGGTCCCGCCCCCGGGCTGACGTCACCACGGGCTGACGTCACGCACCAATAAAACAATAAAAAAAAAAATAAACACAGAAAAAAGCCGCACCCGTCCCGGGTGACGTCAGCGGCGGGGGGCGGGGTCCGGGGTGGGCGTGGCCGGGGTGGTGGGCGGGGCCGGGGAGCTGTCATTTAAGGAAGAGAGGGAAAAATCCGAGTTTAATTAAAGATTAATTACAAATGGCGTCCGTGTCCGCTGGCGGGGGCGGGGCCTGGGGAGGGCGGGGCCTCGGGGGGGCGGAGCCCGCCCGCCACTTCCTGTCCCACCCCTGAGGCCCCACCTGCCACTCCCGCACTGACCGGGCTTCCCCCCGAAGTGCGGGCCACGCCCCGGGCCACGCCCACATGCTAATGAGGCTCCGCGTATTCGAGCGCTGGGGGCGGGGCTATGCTAATGAGGCGCCCGGGTGACGTCGCGGCATGCTAATGCGCCGTCCCTGTGCGCCACGCCCACCCCTGCGGAGCCCTGGTGATTGACAGGCGGCCGTGGGCGGAGCTTGGGTGACCTGCGGCCCAGGGAAGCCGCCACGCGGCCGTTATGCTAATGAGGGGGCGGGGACGACCCTCCTGGCGCCGCCCCCCAGCCCGTCACTCACTCACCCCGGGCCGGCAGGGAGGCGGGACTCAGCTGTGAGGGAGCCAGACCGGAAGTAGATGCCGCCGCCCCAGGCTCCGCGGTCCTGCGGAGCGGCGTCACTTCCGCCGCCGTGACCCCGCGCTGACCCCGGGCCCGCAGCTGTCACTCACCGGGCGCGGCCACGCCCACCCCGCCGTGGCCACGCCCCCCGCGCCCCGCGTCGGTCGCCCGTGAACCTCGCGGGACCCCGGGGGTGACGCGGCTGTCAGTCAGCGCGCCCGCCCCGCCCCCTGACGTCACCCCGAGCCCCAAAGCAGCCCCATGTCCGTCCATCACCGCCGCGTTGCCCGGCGACCTGCGGCCCCGCCCCTGACGTCACTCGGAGGCCGCGAGTCCGTCCGTCACCGCCCGGCCCGGCCCGCTGACGTCACCGCGACCCCCTGACCCCGCCCCGCCGCTGTCAATCACGGCCCCCCCACCCCCAGTGTCTCCCTCGCGGCCGCGTTGCTCGGCGACCGTCGGCCCCGCCCGCTGACGTCACCGCGAGCCCCGCCTCCGCCCCGGACGCTGTCAATCACGGCCGCGCGGGGCCTCGGTTTCCGCCGCGAGACTTCCCCCCGCCCCCTGACGTCACCGCGAGCCCCGGGCGGGGATTCCCCGGCCTGACCCCGCCCCCTGACGTCACCGCGAGCCCCTGGGCTCGGATTCCACGGCCTGACCCCGCCCCCTGACGTCACCGCGAGCCCCGGGCGCGGATTCCCCGGCCTGACCCCGCCCCCTGACGTCACCCGCAGCCCCGGGCGCGGAGTCCCCGGCCTGACCCCGCCCCCTGACGTCACCGCGAGCCCCGGGGCGCGGATTCCGCGGCCTGACCCCGCCCCCTGACGTCACCCGCAGCCCCGGGCGCGGATTCCGCGGCCTGACCCCGCCCCCTGACGTCACCGCATCCCCGGGCGCGGATTCCCCGGCCTGACCCCGCCCCCTGACGTCACCGAGAGCCCCGGGCGCAGATTCCGCGGCCTGACCCCGCCCCCTGACGTCACCCGCAGCCCCGGGCGCGGATTCCGCGGCCTGACCCCGCCCCCTGACGTCACCGCGAGTCCCGGTCGCGGATTCCCCGGCCTGACCCCGCCCCCTGACGTCACCGCGAGCCCCGGGCGCGGATTCCCCGGCCTGACCCCGCCCCCTGACGTCACCCGCAGCCCCGGGCGCGGATTCCCCGGCCTGACCCCGCCCCCGCGCGATGATTGACACGCGCGATGTAAACAAGGCCGGGCCCCGCCCCCGCGCGCGTGACCCGTGACCCCGCGACCCGTGACCCCGCGACCCCGTGACCCGCGCGTATAAACAGCCGCGGGCCAGGCCGGCGGCGCCCAGAACCCTCGGACCGCAGTGAGGACCGCGCCGACCCCGCGCTGACCCCGCGCTGACCCCGCCGGGACCCCGCGCTGACCCCACGCCGACCCCGCCGGGACCCCTGACCTCCCGCCGCGACCCCGACCCCGCCGCCGCCGCCGCCGCGCAGCCGCGGTGAGAGAGGGAGCCGCGGGGCATCACGGGAGGGAAGCCGGAGGCAGGGGGATGGCCGCGATGGGCCGGCGGCCAGCGCGAGGGAGGGAGCGACGGCAGGGGGATGGCCGCGATGGGCCGGCGGCCAGCGCGAGGGAGGGAGCGACGGCAGGGGGATGACCGCGATGGGCCGCCACCGCGAGGGAGGGAGCGACGGCAGGGGGATGGCCGCGATGGGCCGCCAGAGCGAGGGAGGGAGCGACGGCAGGGGGATGGCCGCGATGAGCCGCCAGAGCGAGGGAGGGAGCGACGGCAGGGGGATGGCCGCGATGGGCCGCCGGCGCGAGGGAGGGAGCGACGGCAGGGGAGAGCCGGGCAGTGAAGGGAGTGCGGCAGGGGGATGGCCCGGAGTGAGCTGAGTCGCAGGCGGAGGCAGGAGGATGCCTGTGAGTCCACAGCGTGAGGCAGGGGAGTGACGGGGAGTGAGGCGGGAAGGGAGGGAGGGAGCGACGGCCGGGGGATGACCGCGAGTGTGAGACCCACGAGTGTGGGGCAGGGGGATGGCTGTGAGTGTGAGGCAGGGGGATGACTGTGAGTGTGAGGCAGGGGGATGGCTGTGAGTGTGAGGCCGGGGGATGACCGCGAGTGTGAGGCAGGGGGATGGCTGTGATGGGCAGGTGACGCTGAGGCAGGGGGATGACTGTGATGGGCGGGTGAGGCTGAGGCAGGGGGATGACTGTGATGGGCAGGTGAGGCTGAGGCAGGGGGATGGCTGTGAGTGTGAGGCAGGGGGATGGCTGTGAGTGTGAGGCAGGGGGATGGCTGTGATGGGCAGGTGAGGCTGAGGCAGGGGGATGGCTGTGATGGGCAGGTGAGGCTGAGGCAGGGGGATGGCTGTGAGTGTGAGGCAGGGGGATGACTGTGATGGGCAGGTGAGGCTGAGGCAGGGGGATGACTGTGATGGGCAGGTGAGGCTGAGGCAGGGGGATGACTGTGATGGGCAGGTGAGGCTGAGGCAGGGGGATGGCTGTGAGTGTGAGGCAGGGGGATGGCTGTGAGTGTGAGGCAGGGGGATGGCTGTGATGGGCAGGTGAGGCTGAGGCAGGGGGATGGCTGTGATGGGCAGGTGAGGCTGAGGCAGGGGGATGGCTGTGAGTGTGAGGCAGGGGGATGGCTGTGATGGGCAGGTGAGGCTGAGGCAGGGGGATGGCTGTGATGGGCAGGTGAGGCTGAGGCAGGGGGATGGCTGTGATGGGCAGGTGAGGCTGAGGCAGGGGGATGGCTGTGATGGGCAGGTGAGGCTGAGGCAGGGGGATGGCTGTGAGTGTGAGGCAGGGGGATGGCTGTGATGGGCAGGTGAGGCTGAGGCAGGGGGATGGCTGTGATGGGCAGGTGAGGCTGAGGCAGGGGGATGGCTGTGATGGGCAGGTGACGCTGAGGCAGGGGGATGGCTGTGATGGGCAGGTGAGGCTGAGGCAGGGGGATGGCTGTGATGGGCAGGTGAAGCTGAGGCAGGGGGATGGCTGTGATGGGCAGGTGAGGCTGAGGCAGGGGGATGGCTGTGATGGGCAGGTGAGGCTGAGGCAGGGGGATGGCTGTGAGTGTGAGGCAGGGGGATGGCTGTGATGGGCAGGTGACGCTGAGGCAGGGGGATGGCTGTGATGGGCAGGTGAGGCTGAGGCAGGGGGATGGCTGTGATGGGCAGGTGAGGCTGAGGCAGGGGGATGGCTGTGATGGGCAGGTGAGGCTGAGGCAGGGGGATGGCTGTGATGGGCAGGTGAAGCTGAGGCAGGGGGATGGCTGTGAGTGTGAGGCAGGGGGATGGCTGTGATGGGCAGGTGAGGCTGAGGCAGGGGGATGGCTGTGATGGGCAGGTGAAGCTGAGGCAGGGGGATGGCTGTGATGGGCAGGTGAGGCTGAGGCAGGGGGATGGCTGTGAGTGTGAGGCAGGGGGATGACTGTGAGTGTGAGGCAGGGGGATGGCTGTGAGTGTGAGGCAGGGGGATGACTGTGAGTGTGAGGCAGGGGGATGGCTGTGAGTGTGAGGCAGGGGGATGGCTGTGATGGGCAGGTGACGCTGAGGCAGGGGGATGACTGTGATGGGCAGGTGAGGCTGAGGCAGGGGGATGACTGTGATGGGCAGGTGAGGCTGAGGCAGGGGGATGGCTGTGATGGGCAGGTGAGGCTGAGGCAGGGGGATGACTGTGAGTGTGAGGCAGGGGGATGGCTGTGATGGGCAGGTGACGCTGAGGCAGGGGGATGGCTGTGATGGGCAGGTGACGCTGAGGCAGGGGGATGGCTGTGATGGGCAGGTGAGTGTGAGGCAGGGGGATGACTGTGAGTGTGAGGCAGGGGGATGGCTGTGATGGGCAGGTGACGCTGAGGCAGGGGGATGACTGTGATGGGCAGGTGAGGCTGAGGCAGGGGGATGGCTGTGAGTGTGAGGCAGGGGGATGGCTGTGAGTGTGAGGCAGGGGGATGGCTGTGATGGGCAGGTGAGGCTGAGGCAGGGGGATGGCTGTGATGGGCAGGTGAGGCTGAGGCAGGGGGATGGCTGTGAGTGTGAGGCAGGGGGATGGCTGTGATGGGCAGGTGACGCTGAGGCAGGGGGATGGCTGTGATGGGCAGGTGAGGCTGAGGCAGGGGGATGGCTGTGATGGGCAGGTGAGGCTGAGGCAGGGGGATGGCTGTGAGTGTGAGGCAGGGGGATGGCTGTGAGTGTGAGGCAGGGGGATGACTGTGAGTGTGAGGCAGGGGGATGACTGTGAGTGTGAGGCAGGGGGATGGCTGTGAGTGTGAGGCAGGGGGATGGCTGTGAGTGTGAGGCAGGGGGATGGCTGTGATGGGCAGGTGAGGCTGAGGCAGGGGGATGGCTGTGATGGGCAGGTGACGCTGAGGCAGGGGGATGGCTGTGATGGGCAGGTGACGCTGAGGCAGGGGGATGACTGTGATGGGCAGGTGAGGCTGAGGCAGGGGGATGACTGTGATGGGCAGGTGAGGCTGAGGCAGGGGGATGACTGTGAGTGTGAGGCAGGGGGATGGCTGTGATGGGCAGGTGAAGCTGAGGCAGGGGGATGACTGTGAGTGTGAGGCAGGGGGATGGCTGTGAGTGTGAGGCAGGGGGATGGCTGTGATGGGCAGGTGAGGCTGAGGCAGGGGGATGGCTGTGATGGGCAGGTGAGGCTGAGGCAGGGGGATGGCTGTGATGGGCAGGTGACGCTGAGGCAGGGGGATGCCGGTGAGTCCACACTGCGTGACCCCCGGGTGAGGCCCTGTGACGTCAGAGGCCGCCGTGGGCGTGGCCCGGCGATGACCGACAGCGCCGACCCCGCCCCGCCCCCAGGCCATGCCCAGGCCCCGCCCCCTGCTGCTCGCCGTCCTGGCCGCGGCGCTCGCTGACGTCACCGCCGCCGCCGCCGCGGGCCCCGCCCCTCGCCCCGCCCCCCGGCCGCCCAACTTCCTGCTCATCATGGCCGACGACCTCGGCATCGGCGACCTCGGCTGCTACGGCAACGACACGCTCAGGTGTGACGTCAGGGGGCGGGGCCCGCGGGGGTGACGTCACCCCGCACACGGACAGGGAGTGAGGTCATCAAGCGACGTCATCGCCGAGCGGGGGGGGGGCGGGGGGGGGGAAGGGACGTCAGCTCTCAGACAGGAAGTGGCACGCAGACCGGAAGTGAGGCCTCGCGGGGACAGGAAGTGAGGTCATCGCCGAGCAGGGGGTGACATCAGACCACGGACAGGAAGTGGGGCCTGGCACAGGGACAGGAAGTGAGGTCACGCGGACAGGAAGTTGGGGCCTCACGGGGACAGGAAGTGACGTCACACTGATAGCAAGTGAAGTCACACGGACAGGAAGTGAGCCCTCATGGGGACAGGAAGTGAGGTCAGCCAGACAGGAAGTGAGGTCATCGCCGAGCTGGGGGTGACGTCAGACCACAGACAGGAAGTGGGGCCTCATGCGGGACAGGAAGTGAGGTCACGCGGACAGGAAGTGGGGCTTCACAGGGACAGGAAGTGACGTCACGCGGACAGGAAGTGGGGCCTCAGCGGGCAGGAAGTGACCCCGCGACCCCCGCAGGACGCCGCACCTCGACCGCCTGGCCCGCGAGGGGGTGAAGCTGACCCAGCACCTGGCGGCCTCCCCGCTCTGCACCCCCAGCCGCGCCGCCTTCCTCACGGGGCGCTACCCGCTGCGCTCAGGTGACCCCGCCCCGCGACCCCCGCCTGACCCCGCGACCCCGGTGACCCAGCCCCACCCCACCCCGACCTCGTGACCCCACCCCGACCCCGTGACCCCTGCCTGACCCCCATGACCCAGTCCTGATCCCGGTGACCCCGCCCTGACCCCTGTGACCCCTGCCTGACCCCATGACCCCGGTGACCCAGCCCCACCCCACCCCGACCTCGTGACCCCGCCCTGACCCCGTGACCCCTGCCTGACCCCATGACCCCGGTGACCCCTGCCTGACCCCCATGACACTGCCCTGACCCGCGTGACCCTGCCCTGACCCCTGTGACCCCACCCCGACCCCGTGACCCCTGCCTGACCCCCATGACCCCACCCCGACCCCATGACCCCGCCCTGACCCCCGCGACCCCCGTGACCCCCCGCAGGCATGGCGGCGCACGGCCACGTGGGCGTGTACCTGTTCACGGCGTCATCGGGGGGCCTCCCGCCCAGCGAGGTCACCATGGCGCGGCTGCTGAAGGGGCGGGGCTACGCCACGGCGCTCATCGGTGAAGGGCGGGACCTAGGGAGTGGGGGGGGGGAGGTTGTGGGGGGTGGGGCTGGGGGTGGTGGACAGGAAGTGATGTCAGCCAGCACCGTGGGAAGTGACTGCGAGGGACAGGAAGTGACGTCACTCCCACAGGAAGTAACTCTAGGGAGCAGGAAGTGAGCCCGGAGGTGACGGGAAGTGGCTATCGTTGGACAGGAAATGACGCTGAGGGACAGGAAGTGACGTCACAGCCCCCTGAAAGAGTGACTGTCGGTGACAGGAAGTTTCCACCTGTGGACAGGAAGTGACTTTAGGGTGACAGGAAGTGGCTATCATTGGACAGGAAGTGACATCACAGCCCTGATAAAGTGACCCTAGGGGACAGGAAGTAGCTTTAGGGGAACAGGAAGTGACCCCGGGGGGACAGGAAGTGACTTTAGGGGAACAGGAAGTGACCCCGGGGGGACAGGAAGTGACTTTAGGGGAAAAGGAAGTGACCCCGGGGGGACAGGAAGTGGCTTTAGGGGAAAAGGAAGTGACCCCGGGGGGACAGGAAGTGACTTTAGGGGAACAGGAAGTGACCCCGGGGGGACAGGAAGTGGCTTTAGGGGAACAGGAAGTGACCCCGGGGGGACAGGAAGTGACTTTGGGGGAACAGGAAGTGACTTTGGGGGAACAGGAAGTGACCCCGGGGGAACAGGAAGTGACATTGGGGGAACAGGAAGTGGCTTTGGGGGAACAGGAAGTGACCCCGGGGGGACAGGAAGTGGCTTTAGGGGAACAGGAAGAGACTTTGGGGAACAGGAAGTGACATTGGGGGAACAGGAAGTGGCTTTGTGGGAACAGGAAGTGACCCTGGGGGGACAGGAAGTGACATCAACCCCCACACACCGCGACTCTAGCGGCCGGGCGGTGACGTCACGCACACAGGAAGTGACCCCCGGCCCCGACCCGCCCCGCCCCGCCCCGCCCGCAGGGAAGTGGCACCTGGGCCTGAGCTGCCGCGCGGCCACCGACTTCTGCCACCACCCCCTGCGCCACGGCTTCGACCGCTTCCTGGGGGTCCCGACCACCAACCTGCGCGACTGCCGGCCGGGGGCGGGCACCGTGTTCGGCCCCGCCCTGCGCTGGTTCGTGGCCCCGCCCCTGGCGGCGCTGGGGGCGGCGCTGGCGGCCATGGCGGCGGCGCGGTGGGCGGGGCTGGCGCGGGTGCCCGGCTGGGCCCTGGCGGGCGCGGCGGCGGCCATGTTGGCGGTGGGCGGGGCCGCGGCGGGCTTCCTGCTCGGCTTCCGCCCGGCCAACTGCTTCCTCATGGACGACCTCGCGGTGGCGCAGCGGCCCACGGACTACGGCGGCCTCACGCGGCGCCTGGCGGACGAGGCCGCGCGCTTCATGCGGAGGTGGGGCGGGGCGGGGGCGGGGTGGGCGGGGTCGGGGTTGGGGTGGGCGGGGTCGGGGTGGGCGGGGCGGGGTGGGCGGGGTTGGGGCGGGGTCGGGGTGGGCGGGTCCCCAGTCCCACTTCCGGTTTTTCGCTGTCCCCGCCCACCGCGCCTGGAGTGGGAGGCGGGACTTCCCGTCGGCGGACGATGACGTCATCGGGTGACGTCAACGCCCGGTTTTGACGCTGACCCCTGACCTCGTGGAGGCCTGGACCCCGCCCCCTGACCCACTTCCTTCCCTTCCCCGCCCACCGTCGGGGGGGGGTGGGGTGAGACTTCCTGTTCCCCCCCCCACCCGTGGCGATGATGTCATCTGGTGACCCCCGGCCCCGCCCACAGGAACCGGGCCCGCCCCTTCCTGCTCTTCCTCTCCTTCCTCCACGTCCACACCGCCCACTTCGCCGACCCCGGGTTCGCGGGGCGGAGCCTGCACGGGGCCTACGGCGACAGCGTGGAGGAGATGGACTGGGGCGTGGGTGAGGCGGGGTCGCCGTGGGGGGGCGGGGGGGTGGGGCGTGGGGCGGGGCCGTGCGGGGTCGGCTCGGGGTCGTGGGGTCGGTGTGGGGGGCCCTCGGGGTCACGGGGTCAACCTGGGGTCGCGGGGTCGCCGGAGGTCACGGAGCCGAGCGCGGGGGTCGTGAGGTCAACCTGGGGTCGCACGGGTGGGGTCCCCAACCCCGCGTCCGACTCCGCCCCCGCCCCCAACCTTGACCCCTTGACCTTGGGACCCCACTCAACATCCCATGACCCTGACTCTGACCCCGCCCCCAACCTTGACCCCAGACCTCACGCCCGACCCTGCGACCCCCGACCGTGACCCCGTGACCCCGACCCCTGACCTCACGCCCCACACACCCCCGCCCCACCCCGTCACCCGGTGACCCCGCCGCTGACCCCCGACCCCGCAGGCCGCGTGCTGGCGGCGCTGGACGAGCTGGGCCTGGCCCGCGAGACGCTCGTCTACTTCACCTCCGACCACGGGGCCCACGTGGAGGAGCTGGGGCCGCGCGGGGAGCGCATGGGCGGCAGCAACGGCGTCTTCCGGGGTGAGCGGGGCGGGGCCCGGGGCTCGCGGGGTCACGAGGGGGTCACGGGGGTGGGGTCGGGGTCAAGGATGGCGGCGCGGGGGGGCGTGGCCCGGGGTGTGGGCGTGGCGGGACGTGGCCTCGCACCCCGTGACCCCCCTGGTGACCCCGTGACCCCCGGTGACCTACCGCGACCCCGCAGGCGGGAAGGGCAACAACTGGGAGGGCGGCGTCCGCGTCCCCGGCCTCGTGCGCTGGCCCCGCGAGCTCCGCCCCGGCCGCGTCGTCGAGGAGCCCACGAGCCTCATGGACGTCTTCCCCACCGTGGCGCGGCTGGCGGGGGCGGAGCTGCCCGGAGACAGGTGAGGGGGGGCAGGGGCGGGGTCAGGGGTCAGGAGTTACTGGTCAGGGTCTGGAGTTGGGGTCAGGGTCAGGGGTCAGGGTCTGGGGTCAGGGTGTGGGGTTGGGGTCGGGGTCAGAGGTCGGGGTCTGGAGTTGGGCCAGGGGTCAGGGTCTGGGGTCAGGGGTCAGGGGTCAGGGTCTGGAGTTGGGGTCGGGGTCAGGGTCTGGGGTCAGGGTCTGGGGTCAGGGGTCAGGGGTCAGGGCGTGGGGTCGGGGTCGGGGTCTGGAGTTGGGGTCAGGGGTCAGGGCGTGGGGTCGGGGTCAGGGGTCAGGGTCACCGGGGGTGGGCGTGGTCTCCGCGGAGCCCGACGATGTCATCAGCGCGGAGGCCTGAGGTGGGCGGGGCCCACATGGAGCCAGGGGCGGAGGTGGAGCTTGCGGGCCCCGCCCGCCTGTAACGTCAGTGGGAAGCCCCGCCCACCCAGCCCCGCCCCGCCCCGCCCCCCGCAGGGTGATTGACGGCCGGGACCTGATGCCGCTGCTGCGCGGCGACGCCCAGCGCTCGGAGCACGAGTTCCTGTTCCACTACTGCAACGCCCACCTGCAGGCCGTGCGCTGGCGCAACGGTGGGCGCGGGGTCCCGGGGGCGGGCGGGCGGGGCCGGGGCGCGGCGCTTCCTGTTCTGCCCCCCGGGGTCGGAGGTCACGTTTTTATTTTAATTTTTGTTGTCATTGATTTCCTGCTGCTTTTTACATATGGGTGAACCCAGGGCCCAACTTCACGTATCTGGTTTATTTTTTTTTAACACAGCCGTGGGGTGGGGTTAGGGGCTGGGGTCAGGGTCAGGGGGCGGGGATCGGTTTTCTGATCCGGGTCAGAGGTCAGAGGTCGGCAACCTGGGCAGGGGGGATGGGAAACAACGGCACGGAACTTTTTTTTTTTTTTTTTTAGTATTTTTAGTTTTTTATTTGTCATTGATTGCTCACTGCTCTTTGCATATGGGTGAACCCTGGGCCATTCATCACATGTTGCACAGATTTTTTTTTTCTTACGCCACCCCGGGGTTGGGTCTGTGTTCGGGGTCTGGGTTTATCTTTCCCCTATATTTTTATTTTCTCATTGTCATTCTTTGCTTGCTGCTGTTTGCGTATGGGTGAATCCTGGGCCAAACATCCCATACATCAGCCGTAATTTTTGTTTTTGTCAGATCCTCGGTGAGGGGGTCGGGGTCGGGGTCGGGGTCAGGAGGGAGGGGGTTGGGTTCCTCATCCAGGTCAGAGGTCGGCGACATGGGCAGGGGGCCTGGAGAGGAGACACAACGACACAGCCATTTTTGTTTTTTTTTAAATATTTTTCCTCTATTGTCATTGATCGCTCACTGCTCTTTGCGTATGAGTGAACCCTGCGCCCTTTGACACGTCTTGCACAGATTTTTTTTTTCTTTTTCTGTGCGATCCCCGCGTTGGGTCCGGGGTCCGGGGGTCGCCCGCCGAGGTCAGGGGTCAGCACGAGGAGGGAGGAGCAGGCACGCGTGGGCTTCTCTTCCCCGATATTTTTTGGTTTTTATTTTTTCTTGTCATTGATTTCTCGCTGCTGTTTGCTTGTGGGAGGACCTCGGGTCAGAGTTTTGTTTTTTTTTCCGGTCCTCGCGCGGCGGCCGCGTCCCCGGGCCCCGCCCTCTGACGTCCCCGCCCCGCCCTCCCCCCCCCCCGCCCCGCAGGCAGCGCGGTGTGGAAGGCCTTCTACTTCACGCCCAGGTTCTCGCCCGCGGGCTCGGGCGGCTGCTTCCCCACCCACGTCTGCTTCTGCGCCGGCCCCGCCCACGTCGCCGCCCACGACCCCCCCCTGCTCTTCGACCTCGCGCGCGACCCCGGCGAGCGCCGCCCCCTGACCCCCGAGGCCGAGCCCCGGCACCGCGAGGTCCTGGCCGCCATCGACGCCGCCGCCCGCGCCCACCGCGCCCGGCTCCGCCCCGCGCCCGACCAGCTCGCCCCGCGACACCTGGTGTGGAAGCCGTGGCTGCAGCTCTGGGGCGGGGCCGGGGGCGGGGCCGGGGGCGGGGCCGGGGGCGGGGACCACGCCCACCACGGGGGGAGCCACGCCCACGGAGACCCGGGCCACGCCCACCACGACGCAGGCCACGCCCAGGAGAGAGGCGATGACGTCATTGATGGCCCAGGCCACGCCCATGACAGACCTGATGACGTCACCGAAGGCGGAGGCCACGCCCAAGTCAATGCAGGCCACGCCCACGACGACCGAGTCGGTGACGTCATTCATGTCACCGGCCACGCCCACCACGACGCAGGCCACGCCCAGGACGGAGGCGACGACGTCACCGACGGCGCAGGCCACGCCCACAGGACAGGCAGAGGCCGCGAAGACGCAGGCCACGCCCACGGCGGGGGCCACGCCCACCAGGCTGAACTCTGACCCCGACCCCGACCCCGCCCCCTCCCCCGAGACCCGCCCTCCCCCCCCCACCCCCAACCGGACCATGAAGGTGCGATGACGTCATCATCGACCTCAGCCACGCCCACCGATCAGTGTTAACAATAAAGGCGCCGAGCCCGGGCCCACGAGCGGGGTGTGGTTCCTTCCCGGAGGCAGGGGGATGGCGCTGAGTGACTGTGTGAGGCAGGGGGATGACGCTGAGTGACTGTGTGAGGCAGGGGGATGACTGTGAGTGACTGTGTGAGGCAGGGGGATGACTGTGAGTGACTGTGTGAGGCAGGGGGATGACTGTGAGTGACTGTGTGAGGCAGGGGGATGACGCTGAGTGTCTGTGTGAGGCAGGGGGATGACTGTGAGTGACTGTGTGAGGCAGGGGGATGACTGTGAGTGACTGTGTGAGGCAGGGGGATGACTGTGAGTGACTGTGTGAGGCAGGGGGATGACTGTGAGTGACTGTGTGAGGCAGGGGGATGACTGTGAGTGACTGTGTGAGGCAGGGGGATGACTGTGAGTGACTGCGTGAGGCAGGGGGATGACGCTGAGTGACTGTGTGAGGCAGGGGGATGACGCTGAGTGACTGTGTGAGGCAGGGGGATGACGCTGAGTGACTGTGTGAGGCAGGGGGATGACGCTGAGTGACTGTGTGAGGCAGGGGATGACTGTGAGTGACTGTGTGAGGCAGGGGGATGACTGTGAGTGACTGTGTGAGGCAGGGGGATGACTGTGAGTGACTGTGTGAGGCAGGGGGATGACGCTGAGTGACTGTGTGAGGCAGGGGGATGACTGTGAGTGACTGTGTGAGGCAGGGGATGACTGTGAGTGACTGTGTGAGGCAGGGGGATGACTGTGAGTGACTGTGTGAGGCAGGGGGATGACTGTGAGTGACTGTGTGAGGCAGGGGGATGACGCTGAGTGACTGTGTGAGGCAGGGGGATGACTGTGAGTGACTGTGTGAGGCAGGGGGATGACTGTGAGTGACTGTATGAGGCAGGGGGATGACTGTGAGTGACTGTGTGAGGCAGGTGGATGACGCTGAGTGACTGTGTGAGGCAGGGGGATGACGCTGAGTGACTGTGTGAGGCCGGGGGATGACGCTGAGTGACTGTGTGAGGCAGGGGGATGACGCTGAGTGACTGTGTGAGGCAGGGGGATGACGCTGAGTGACTGTGTGAGGCAGGGGGATGACGCTGAGTGACTGTGAGAGGCAGGGGGATGACTGTGTGTGACTGTGTGAGGCAGGGGGATGACGCTGAGTGACTGTCTGAGGCAGGGGGATGACTGTGAGTGACTGTGTGAGGCAGGGGGATGACTGTGAGTGACTGTGAGAGGCAGGGGGATGACTGTGAGTGACTGTGTGAGGCAGGGGGATGACACTGAGTGACTGTGAGAGGCAGGGGGATGACTGTGAGTGACTGTGTGAGGCAGGGGGATGGCGCTGAGTGACTGTGTGAGGCAGGGGGATGACGCTGAGTGACTGTGTGAGGCAGGGGCATGACTGTGAGTGACTGTGTGAGGCAGGGGGATGACTGTGAGTGACTGTGTGAGGCAGGGGGATGACGCTGAGTGACTGTGTGAGGCAGGGGGATGACTGTGAGTGACTGTGTGAGGCAGGGGGATGACGCTGAGTGACTGTGTGAGGCAGGGGGATGACGCTTAGTGACTGTGTGAGGCAGGGGGATGACTGTGAGTGACTGTGTGAGGCAGGGGGATGACGCTGAGTGACTGTGTGAGGCAGGGGGATGACTGTGAGTGACTGTGTGAGGCAGGGGAATGACTGTGAGTGACTGTGTGAGGCAGGGGGATGACGCTGAGTGACTGTGTGAGGCAGGGGGATGACTGTGAGTGACTGTGTGAGGCAGGGGGATGACGCTGAGTGACTGTGTGAGGCAGGGGGATGACGCTTAGTGACTGTGTGAGGCAGGGGGATGACTGTGAGTGACTGTGTGAGGCAGGGGGATGACGCTGAGTGACTGTGTGAGGCAGGGGGATGACGCTGAGTGACTGTGTGAGGCAGGGGGATGACTGTGAGTGACTGTGAGGCAGGGGGATGACGCTGAGTGACTGTGTGAGGCAGGGGGATGACTGTGAGTGACTGTGTGAGGCAGGGGGACGCCGTTTCCGGCCGAGACTCCATCTCCCGTCGGCCCCCGCGGCGCCGCCACGCACACTTCCGGTCTGGACCGGAACCGCCTCGTTTCGGGACCCGCGCGCGGACCACATCTCCCGTCAGCCCCCGCGCCCGCAGCAGGCCGCGCGCACTTCCTGTCGGCCAGGGACCCACTTCCGGTTCGGGCCGGAAGTCGCGCCGCGGCGGCCGCGGGGGACGCCGGGAGCCGTCGTTCGGGCCGCGGCGGGGCCCCGTGAGTGGGCGGAGCGAGTGACGTAAGCGCGGCGGGGGCGGGGCCGCGGGCGGGGGCGGGGCCTGCGTGGGCGCCGTGGCGGGAAAACCGGTCCGAGCCGGATCCGAAGCCCGCGTGCAGGGAGAACCGGCCCCGACCGGTCCGACCCGCCCGGCCCCGCCCCCTCGCGGCAGGCCCCGCCCCGGCCACGCCCCCCGGCCCAGCTCAGACCCGCGCGGCGCCCAGGACGGAACCGGCTGCAGCCGGCGGCGGACAGCGCGGGACGCACGGGGTCAGGGGTCAGGGGCGGGGCCGCGGGGTCGCGGAGGGGCCCGCGAGTGTGGGGCAGGGGGATGGCTGTGAGTGTGAGGCAGGGGGATGGCTGTGATGGGCAGGTGACGCTGAGGCAGGGGGATGGCTGTGAGTGTGAGGCAGGGGGATGGCTGTGATGGCCAGGTGACGCTGAGGCAGGGGGATGGCTGTGAGTGTGAGGCAGGGGGATGGCTGTGATGGGCAGGTGAGGCTGAGGCAGGGGGATGGCTGTGATGGCCAGGTGACGCTGAGGCAGGGGGATGGCTGTGATGGGCAGGTGAGGCTGAGGCAGGGGGATGACTGTGATGGGCAGGTGACGCTGAGGCAGGGGGATGGCTGTGATGGGCAGGTGAGGCTGAGGCAGGGGGATGGCTGTGATGGGCAGGTGACGCTGAGGCAGGGGGATGGCTGTGATGGGCAGGTGACGCTGAGGCAGGGGGATGGCTGTGATGGGCAGGTGAGGCTGAGGCAGGGGGATGGCTGTGATGGGCAGGTGAGGCTGAGGCGGGGGGATGACTGTGATGGGCAGGTGACGCTGAGGCAGGGGGATGGCTGTGAGTGTGAGGCAGGGGGATGGCTGTGAGTGTGAGGCAGGGGGATGGCTGTGAGTGTGAGGCAGGGGGATGGCTGTGAGGCTGAGGCAGGGGGATGACTGTGAGTGTGAGGCAGGGGGATGGCTGTGATGGGCAGGTGAGGCTGAGGCAGGGGGATGGCTGTGATGGGCAGGTGAGGCTGAGGCAGGGGGATGGCTGTGATGGGCAGGTGAGGCTGAGGCAGGGGGATGACTGTGAGTGTGAGGCAGGGGGATGGCTGTGACGCTGAGGCAGGGGGATGACTGTGAGTGTGAGGCAGGGGGATGGCTGTGATGGGCAGGTGACGCTGAGGCAGGGGGATGACTGTGAGTGTGAGGCAGGGGGATGGCTGTGAGTGTGAGGCAGGGGGATGACTGTGAGTGTGAGGCAGGGGGATGGCTGTGATGGGCAGGTGAGGCTGAGGCAGGGGGATGGCTGTGATGGCCAGGTGACGCTGAGGCAGGGGGATGGCTGTGAGTGTGAGGCAGGGGGATGGCTGTGATGGGCAGGTGAGGCTGAGGCAGGGGGATGGCTGTGATGGACAGGTGAAGCTGAGGCAGGGGGATGGCTGTGATGGGCAGGTGAGGCTGAGGCAGGGGGATGGCTGTGAGGCTGAGGCAGGGGGATGGCTGTGAGTGTGAGGCAGGGGGATGGCTGTGATGGGCAGGTGAGGCTGAGGCAGGGGGATGACTGTGAGTGTGAGGCAGGGGGATGGCTGTGAGTGTGAGGCAGGGGGATGACTGTGAGTGTGAGGCAGGGGGATGGCTGTGATGGGCAGGTGACGCTGAGGCAGGGGGATGGCTGTGATGGGCAGGTGAGGCTGAGGCAGGGGGATGGCTGTGAGTGTGAGGCAGGGGGATGGCTGTGATGGGCAGGTGAGGCTGAGGCAGGGGGATGGCTGTGATGGGCAGGTGACGCTGAGGCAGGGGGATGACTGTGAGTGTGAGGCAGGGGGATGGCTGTGATGGGCAGGTGAGGCTGAGGCAGGGGGATGGCTGTGATGGGCAGGTGACGCTGAGGCAGGGGGATGACTGTGATGGGCAGGTGAGGCTGAGGCAGGGGGATGACTGTGATGGGCAGGTGACGCTGAGGCAGGGGGATGGCTGTGATGGGCAGGTGACGCTGAGGCAGGGGGATGGCTGTGAGTGTGAGGCAGGGGGATGACTGTGAGTGTGAGGCAGGGGGATGGCTGTGAGTGTGAGGCAGGGGGATGGCTGTGATGGGCAGGTGAGGCTGAGGCGGGGGGATGGCTGTGAGTGTGAGGCAGGGGGATGGCTGTGATGGGCAGGTGAGGCTGAGGCAGGGGGATGGCTGTGATGGGCAGGTGAGGCTGAGGCAGGGGGATGGCTGTGATGGGCAGGTGACGCTGAGGCAGGGGGATGGCTGTGATGGGCAGGTGAGGCTGAGGCAGGGGGATGGCTGTGATGGGCAGGTGAGGCTGAGGCAGGGGGATGGCTGTGATGGGCAGGTGAGGCTGAGGCAGGGGGATGGCTGTGAGTGTGAGGCAGGGGGATGGCTGTGATGGGCAGGTGACGCTGAGGCAGGGGGATGGCTGTGATGGGCAGGTGAGGCTGAGGCAGGGGGATGGCTGTGAGTGTGAGGCAGGGGGATGGCTGTGATGGGCAGGTGAGGCTGAGGCAGGGGGATGGCTGTGATGGGCAGGTGAGGCTGAGGCAGGGGGATGGCTGTGATGGGCAGGTGACGCTGAGGCAGGGGGATGGCTGTGAGTGTGAGGCAGGGGGATGGCTGTGATGGGCAGGTGAGGCTGAGGCAGGGGGATGGCTGTGATGGGCAGGTGACGCTGAGGCAGGGGGATGGCTGTGATGGGCAGGTGAGGCTGAGGCAGGGGGATGGCTGTGATGGGCAGGTGAGGCTGAGGCAGGGGGATGGCTGTGATGGGCAGGTGACGCTGAGGCAGGGGGATGGCTGTGATGGGCAGGTGAGGCTGAGGCAGGGGGATGGCTGTGATGGGCAGGTGACGCTGAGGCAGGGGGATGACTGTGAGTGTGAGGCAGGGGGATGGCTGTGATGGGCAGGTGACGCTGAGGCAGGGGGATGACTGTGATGGGCAGGTGAGGCTGAGGCAGGGGGATGGCTGTGATGGGCAGGTGACGCTGAGGCAGGGGGATGGCTGTGATGGGCAGGTGAGGCTGAGGCAGGGGGATGGCTGTGATGGGCAGGTGAGTGTGAGGCAGGGGGATGGCTGTGATGGGCAGGTGAGGCTGAGGCAGGGGGATGGCTGTGAGTGTGAGGCAGGGGGATGACTGTGATGGGCAGGTGACGCTGAGGCAGGGGGATGGCTGTGATGGGCAGGTGAGGCTGAGGCAGGGGGATGGCTGTGAGTGTGAGGCAGGGGGATGGCTGTGATGGGCAGGTGACGCTGAGGCAGGGGGATGGCTGTGATGGGCAGGTGAGGCTGAGGCAGGGGGATGGCTGTGATGGGCAGGTGAGGCTGAGGCAGGGGGATGGCTGTGATGGGCAGGTGAGGCTGAGGCAGGGGGATGGCTGTGATGGGCAGGTGACGCTGAGGCAGGGGGATGGCTGTGAGTGTGAGGCAGGGGGATGACTGTGATGGGCAGGTGACGCTGAGGCAGGGGGATGGCTGTGATGGGCAGGTGAGGCTGAGGCAGGGGGATGGCTGTGAGTGTGAGGCAGGGGGATGGCTGTGATGGGCAGGTGACGCTGAGGCAGGGGGATGGCTGTGATGGGCAGGTGAGTGTGAGGCAGGGGGATGGCTGTGAGTGTGAGGCAGGGGGATGGCTGTGATGGGCAGGTGAGGCTGAGGCAGGGGGATGGCTGTGATGGCCAGGTGACGCTGAGGCAGGGGGATGGCTGTGAGTGTGAGGCAGGGGGATGGCTGTGATGGGCAGGTGAGGCTGAGGCAGGGGGATGACTGTGATGGGCAGGTGACGCTGAGGCAGGGGGATGGCTGTGATGGGCAGGTGACGCTGAGGCAGGGGGATGGCTGTGATGGGCAGGTGAGTGTGAGGCAGGGGGATGGCTGTGATGGGCAGGTGACGCTGAGGCAGGGGGATGGCTGTGATGGGCAGGTGAGGCTGAGGCAGGGGGATGGCTGTGAGTGTGAGGCAGGGGGATGGCTGTGATGGGCAGGTGAGGCTGAGGCAGGGGGATGGCTGTGATGGCCAGGTGAGGCTGAGGCAGGGGGATGGCTGTGAGTGTGAGGCAGGGGGATGGCTGTGATGGGCAGGTGAGGCTGAGGCAGGGGGATGACTGTGATGGGCAGGTGACGCTGAGGCAGGGGGATGGCTGTGATGGGCAGGTGACGCTGAGGCAGGGGGATGGCTGTGATGGGCAGGTGACGCTGAGGCAGGGGGATGGCTGTGATGGGCAGGTGACGCTGAGGCAGGGGGATGGCTGTGATGGGCAGGTGAGTGTGAGGCAGGGGGATGGCTGTGAGGCTGAGGCAGGGGGATGGCTGTGATGGGCAGGTGACGCTGAGGCAGGGGGATGGCTGTGATGGGCAGGTGACGCTGAGGCAGGGGGATGGCTGTGATGGGCAGGTGAGTGTGAGGCAGGGGGATGGCTGTGAGGCTGAGGCAGGGGGATGGCTGTGATGGGCAGGTGACGCTGAGGCAGGGGGATGGCTGTGATGGGCAGGTGACGCTGAGGCAGGGGGATGACTGTGAGTGTGAGGCAGGGGGATGGCTGTGACGCTGAGGCAGGGGGATGACTGTGAGTGTGAGGCAGGGGGATGGCTGTGATGGGCAGGTGACGCTGAGGCAGGGGGATGACTGTGAGTGTGAGGCAGGGGGATGGCTGTGATGGGCAGGTGACGCTGAGGCAGGGGGATGACTGTGATGGGCAGGTGAGGCTGAGGCAGGGGGATGGCTGTGAGTGTGAGGCAGGGGGATGGCTGTGATGGGCAGGTGAGGCTGAGGCAGGGGGATGGCTGTGATGGCCAGGTGACGCTGAGGCAGGGGGATGGCTGTGAGTGTGAGGCAGGGGGATGGCTGTGATGGGCAGGTGAGGCTGAGGCAGGGGGATGACTGTGATGGGCAGGTGACGCTGAGGCAGGGGGATGGCTGTGATGGGCAGGTGAGGCTGAGGCAGGGGGATGGCTGTGAGTGTGAGGCAGGGGGATGGCTGTGATGGGCAGGTGACGCTGAGGCAGGGGGTTGGCTGTGGCGTGGCGAATGACGTCATCACCCCAGCTCCCCCCTCCCTCCCCCCCCTCTCTGTCCCCCACAGGAAGTCCCGCCCACAGGAAGCCGACGTCATGGCCGCGCCCGGGAGTGACGGGTGAGCCACGCCCACCGCCGGCCCGCGATTTGCATCACGGCGCGGGGGGCGTGTCCGGGGCGGCGGCCATGCTAACGAGCCTCATTTGCATACGGCCCCTCCCCCGCCTATGCTAATGAGCTCGGCGATTTGCATGTCTCCCGCTGGGGGCGTGGCCATGCTGATGACGTCACCCGCGTCGCCCAAGCCTCCGCCCTCCTCATTTGCATATCAATGACATCACGGGAGTCCAGCATCTCATTTGCATAACGCCCTCCTCATTTGCATGCCGGTCCGCCCCGCCCGAGGCTCATTTGCATATCCCCGAGCCCCGCCCCCACGCACCCGAGCCCCTCATTTGCATGTCCCCGCCCCCGCAGGCCCCGCCCCCCGGCCCGGCCGGGCTTCCTCTTCGCGCTGCTGCTGTCGCTGTCCCTGCCCCGCGGCTCCGCCCCCCAGCGCCCGGGGGCCCCGCCCCCCGACCCGGAGGCCACGCCCCTCGACCCGCCCCCGCCGCGGCCCAACTTCCTGCTCATCATGGCCGACGACCTCGGCCTCGGGGACCTCGGCTGCTACGGCAACGGCACGCTCAGGTGTGACGTCACTTCCTGCCCCGCCCCCGACCCCCGCCGGGGCCCCGCCCACGGCCGTCGGCCCCTCCCCGCGGGCCGTGGATATCCAACAGCTCGTTTGCATATCCCCGCCCCTGGGCCGACGTCATCAGCGTACGCGCGCTCATTTGCATAAATTTGCATGCGGCTGGCGAGGGGGCGGAGCCTCGTGATTGGCATGGCCCTTGATTTGCATACGGAGGGCCCCGCCCCCTTCCCCGTGCCTCGCGAACGTTCACGGCCCTGACCTGCATAGCCCCGCCCCCGCCTCGTGACCCCACCCCCCAGCCCCAACCCCCGACCCCGACACCGACCCCTGAGCCCCACCCACTCCCCACGCCCCGCCCCCAGGACGCCCAACATCGACCGCCTCGCCCGGGACGGCGTCCGCCTCGCGCACCACCTGGCGGCCGAGGCCGTGTGCACGCCCAGCCGCGCCGCCTTCCTCACGGGGCGCTACCCGGTCCGCACGGGTGAGCGGGGCCACGCCCCCACTTCCTGTCCACGCCCGGCCGCTGCCACTTCCTGTTCCGCTAAATCCACTTCCTGTTCCCCCAGACCCACTTCCTGTTGCCCCAAACCAACTTCCTGTTCCCCCAGACCCACTTCCTGTTGCCCCAAACCCACTTCCTGTTGCCCCAAAACCACTTCCTGTTCCCCCTGACCCACTTCCTGTTCCCCCAGACCCACTTCCTGTTCCCCCTGACCCACTTCCTGTTCCTCCAAACCCACTTCCTGTTGCCCCAAAACCACTTCCTGTTGCCCCAGACCCACTTCCTGTTGCCCCAGACCCACTTCCTGTTCATAAAACCCACTTCCTGGCCCCCACACCCACTTCCCTGCCCCACCCCTGGCTCCGCCCCACCCCGCTGACCCCGCCTCCGCCCCGCCCCCCCCGCAGGGATGACGTCGGGCAACGGGCACCGCGTGCTGCAGTGGGCGTCGGGCGCGGGCGGCCTCCCCCCCGAGGAGCTGACGTTCGCGCGGGTCCTGCAGGGGCGGGGCTACGTCACGGGGCTCGTGGGTGAGCGGGGCCGGGCGGGGCCGCGGGGGCGGGGCCGAGGGTGGGGTCGCCGATGACGTCATGGCCGCCGGTGGGCGTGGGCCAGCGACGTCACTTCCTGTGGGCGGGCAGGACAGGAAGTCAGGCTGCGGGGCCCACCCAGGGTCACAGGAAGTGGCTCCCGCCCGACAGGAAGTGGGGTTGCCAGACAGGAAGTGAGGTCACCAGGCCGTAAGTGATGAAATCCATGGCGGGGGGGGGGGGGTGAGACAGGAAGTGACCTCACTGCCCCCGCCCGTGACAGGAAGTGGGTCCCGCGCGACAGGGACTGGGGCCCCCACACAGGAAGTGACGTCGTAAGTCGCAGGAAGTGAGTTTTCTCGACAGGAAGTGAGGTCACCAGGCCATGGGCGATGAAATCCAGGGCAGGAAGCGGGCGCCCCAGACAGGAAGTGACCTCACCGCCCCCGTCCCACCCCCCCCCCGCAGGGAAGTGGCACCTGGGCCTGAACTGCGAGACGTCGTCCGACCTCTGCCACCACCCCCAGCGCCACGGCTTCCACCACTTCCTGGGGCTGCCGCTCGGCCTCATGGGAGACTGCGCGGTGGAGGGGGCGGAGCCGGGGGCGTGGCCGGGGCCGTCGCCCTCCGAGAAGCGGGCGGGGCTGGAGCGGCGCCTGCGCGGGGCGGGGCGGGGTCTGGCGGCCGTGGCGGCCGTGGCGGCGGCGGCGGCGGCGTGGGCGGCCCGGGGGCGTGGCCGGGAGCGGGGGCGAGGCCCGGGCAGGCGGGTGTGGCCGTGGGCGTGGGCGGCCCTGGCGTTGGGCGTGGCCGCGGCGGCGCTGTGGGCGGGGTCGGGGGCGGTGGGCGTGGCCGTGGCGCGGCTCGACTGCTTCCTGATGCGCAACGGCAGCGTCGTCCAGCAGCCCGTGCGGCTCGCGGGCGTCACCGCGCTGCTGCTGCGCGAGGCCGAGGACTTCCTGCACCGGTGAGCGGGGCGGGGCGGGGCGGGGTGGGGATCACGGGGCGGGGTGGGTATTGGAGCTAAGGCAGGGGGATGACGGTGAGTGAAGAGTGTGACGCGGGGGGATGACAGCAAGTGTGAATCTGAGGCAGGGGGATGACTGTGAGTGAAGAGTGTGATGCAGGGGGATGACAGCAAGTGTGAATCTGAGGCAGGGGGATGACTGTGAGTGAAGAGTGTGATGCAGGGGGATGACAGCAAGTGTGAATCTGAGGCAGGGGGATGACTGTGAGTGAAGAGTGTGATGCAGGGGGATGACAGTGAGTGTGAATCTGAGGCAGGGGGATGACCACAAGTGTATGGCTGAGGCAGGGGGATGACTGTGAGTGAAGAGTGTGATGCAGGGGGATGACAGCAAGTAGATTCCTGAGGCAGGGGGATGACTGTGAGTAAAGAGTGTGATGCAGGGGGATGACTGCGAGTGTGAATCTGAGGCAGGGGGATGACCACAAGTGTGGGGCTGAGGCAGGGGGATGACTGTGAGTAGAGTGTTTATCCGGGGGTCTGACAGTGAGCGTGAATCTGAGGCAGGGGGATGACCTTGGATGGATTTCTGAGGCGGGGGGATGACCACAAGTGAGGAGCTGAGGCAGGGGGATGACCGGGAGTGTGAATCTAAGGCAGGGGGATGTCCGTGACTGACCAAACCCGCCCCCCCCCCCCCGGCAGGCACAGCCACGCCCCCTTCCTGCTGCTGGTGTCGCTGCTCCACGTCCACACCCCGCTGGTGACGTCGCCCGCCTTCCGTGGCCGCAGCGCGCACGGGCGCTACGGGGACAACGTGGAGGAGATGGACTGGGTTGTGGGTGCGTCGCGGGGTCGGGGGTCGCGGGGTCGGGGGTCGCGGGGTCGGGGGTCGCGGGGTCGGGGCCGGTGGGTGGGGCCGTGGAGGGCGGGGCTCCACGGAGCGACATCGCCCCCCGCGACCTCTGACCTGGCCGGTGACCCCGCCCCGTGACCCCTGACCCCGCGACCCCGCAGGCCGCATCATGGCCGCCCTGGACCGTGAGGGCCTCGCCGGCCGCACCCTCGTCCACTTCACGTCCGACAACGGCGCCTGGCTCGAGGCCCGGGCGGGCGGGCAGCGGCTGGGCGGCTCCAACGGCGTCTTCCGGGGTGAGCGGGCACTTCCTGTCCCGCCCCAGGCACTTCCTGTCCCGCCCCAGGCACTTCCTGTCCCGCCCCTGCACTTCCTGTCCCGCCCCAGGCACTTCCTGTCCCGCCCCAGGCACTTCTGTCCCGCCCCTGCACTTCCTGTCCCGCCCCTGCACTTCCTGTCCCGCCCCAAGCACTTCCTGTCCCGCCCCCGCACTTCCTGTCCCACCCCAGGCACTTCTGTCCCGCCCCTGCACTTCCTGTCCCGCCCCAGGCACTTCTGTCCCGCCCCTGCACTTCCTGTCCCGCCCCTGCACTTCCTGTCCCGCCCCAGGCACTTCCTGTCCCGCCCCAGGCACTTCCTGTCCCGCCCCAGGCACTTCTGTCCCGCTCCAAGCATTTCCTGTCCCGCCCCTGCACTTCCTGTCCCGCCCCAAGCACTTCCTGTCCCGCCCCCGCACTTCCTGTCCCACCCCAGGCACTTCCTGTCCCGCCCCTGCACTTCCTGTTCTGCCCCTGCACTTCCTGTCCCGCCCCAGGCACTTCCTGTCCTACCCCCACACTTCCTGTCCCGCCCCAGGCACTTCCTGTTCTGCCCCTGCACTTCCTGTCCCGCCCAAGGCACTTCCTGTTCCGCCCCTGGACTTCCTGTCCCGCCCCAGGCACTTCCTGTCCCAGCCCCGCACTTCCTGTCCCACCCCCGCACTTCCTGTCCCGCCCCACCACTTCCTGTCCCCGGGAACCCACTTCCTGTGCAGCCATCGTCCCTTCCTGCCACCCCAGCTCCACGTCCTGACCCCGCCCCTGACCCTGAGGTGACCCCCTGACCCCGCCCCCGACCCTGAGGTGACCCCCTGACCCCGCCCCTGACCCTGAGGTGACCCCCTGACCCCGCCCCCGACCCTGAGGTGACCCCCTGACCCCGCCCCGTGACCCCGCAGGCGGCAAGGGCATGGGCGGCCTGGAGGGCGGCATCCGCGTCCCCGCCCTCTTCCGGTGGCCGCGCGTCCTGCCCCGGGGCCGCGTCGTCGAGGAGCCCACGAGCCTCATGGACGTCTTCCCCACGGTGCTGGGGCTGGCGGGCGCGGCCCTGCCCGGGGACCGGTGAGGGCGGGGCCGGGAGTGAGAGCGGGAAGTGAGGGCGGGGCAGGAAGTGAGGGTGGGGCAGGGAGTGAGGGCGGGGCAGGAAGTGAGGGCGGGGCAGGGGGTGAGAGCGGGGCAGGAAGTGAGGGTGGGGCAGGGAGTGAGGGCGGGAAGTGAGGGCGGGGCAGGAAGTGAGGGTGGGGCAGGGAGTGAGGGCGGGGCAGGAAGTGAGGGCGGGGCGGGGGGTGAGGGCGGGGCAGGGGGTGAGGGGCAGGGGCGGGGCCTGGCGGGGGATGACGTCATCCCGCAGACGGACAGGAAGTGAGGCGTCGTGAAGTTCACACAGGAAGTGACCTCAGAACCCAGACAGGAAGTGGGGAGTGCGGGCCAGGTCGGAGCCGGTGACGTCACCCAGGAAGTGATGTCACCCTCGCCACCACCCAGGAAGGCGTGGGCGGAGTCAGGGAGGCAGTGGGCGGGGCCAGGCGGGACGTCAGACAGGAAGTGGGGTCGGGGTCACGCACGGGAAGTGACCTCCACCCCTGCCCGCGGCCGGCCCCGCCCCGCAGGGTGATTGACGGGCGCGACCTGATGCCGCTGCTGCGGGGCGGGGCCGGGCGCTCGGCCCACGAGGTCCTGCTCCACTACTGCGAGGTTTTCCTGCACGCGGCCCGGCTGGTGCAGCGCGAGCGTGAGTGACGCGGGGCGGGGCGGGCGGGGCCCGGGGGGCGGCCCGGGCGGGGGCTGGGCCGGTGTCCCGACCGCGGGGGTCACTTCCTGTCTCCCTCCGCCCACTTCCTGGTCACTTCCTGTCTCCCCGTGTCACTTCCTGTGCCCGCGTGGCCACTTCCGGTCCGACCGTCGTCACTTCCTGTCCATTCCCCGCCCCCTGAGGTCACTTCCTGTCCATTCCCCGCCCCCCTGAAGTCACTTCCTGTCTACTTCTTCCCTCTGTGAGGTCACTTCCTGTCCCGCCCCTCCCACTTCCTGGTCACTTCCTGTCACTGACACCACTTCCTGTCAGTCCCCGGCCGTCCTGGTCCGCTCCCCGCCCCCCCACGTGACCTCACTTCCTGTCCCGCCCCCGACCCCGCCCGCAGGCGGGAAGGTGTGGAAAGTGCACTTCGCGACGCCGACCTTCGACCCCCCGGGCTCGGGCTCCTGCGCGGGGCCGGACGGTGGCCATGATGGCGGCGACGGCGAGGAGGAGGCGGGCGCGGCCCCCCAGGCCCGGCTGTGCCCCTGCGTGGGCGCCGCGGTGACCCCGCACGACCCCCCGCTGCTGTACGAGCTGACCTCCGACCCGGGGGAGGCGCGGCCGCTGTCGCCGGGGGCGGAGCCGGGGCTGGCGGCCGTGGTGTCGCGCGTGAGGCAGGAGCATGACCGCGTGTGGCGCTCGCTGAGCCAGGCCAAGCAGCAGCTGGGGTCGCTCTACGTCCTGCCCCGCCCGTGGCTGCAGCCCTGCTGCTGGGGGCGGGGCGCGGGGGGCGGGGCCTGCGCCTGCGACCTCGGCCCGGGGGGCGGGGCCGGGGCCGGCGACGCGGGGCGGGACTTCCTGTGAGGGCCGGGGACCGGAATCGGAGGTGGAGGGGGAAGTGGGGCGGGACTTCCTGTGGGACCGGAAGTGGTGTCCATTGGCCCCCCCCAGGGGGTTGTGGGCGTCACAGGAAGTGGAACCGGAAGTGGGGGCGGGACTTCAGGTGCAACAGGAAGTGGAGGGTTTTGGAGGCGGGGACAGGAAGTGGGGTCGGGGTCGGGGCCTGGCTGGGGTTTCTGGGGGCTGCGGTGTCGAATGGGGAGTGGGGGGCGGGACTTCCTGTTTCATTTAACCGAATAAAAGTAAAATGAAAATGGCGGCCTGGTCCCGCCCCCCCCTACTTCCTGCTTCTATGATTGACATGCGACGCCCGGACCCACCCACCCCTCATGGACGCACACAGACAGGAAGTGACGTCATCACCGCTTTATTCCTCCTCCCCTCCCCCTCCCCGAGGGCGATGACATCACAGGGGTCGCGGCGAGGTCACCGTGGGGTCATCACAGGGCGGCCATGATGTCGTCCTCACACCGGCTGCGACTCTGAGGGGCGGGGAGGGGGCGGGGTCAGGGTGGAGGTGGGAGCCACGCCCACCCCGGAGCCCCCAGGGTCACTTCCTGTCCCCCAGGGTCACTTCCTGTCCCCCCACAGTCACTTCCTGTCCCCCCACAGTCACTTCCTGTCCCCCCGGGTCACTTCCTGTCCCCCCACGGTCACTTCCTGTCCCCCCACGGTCACTTCCTGTCCCCCCACAGTCACTTCCTGTCCCCCAGGGTCACTTCCTGTCCCCCCACGGTCACTTCCTGTCCCCACACAGTCACTTCCTGTCCCCCCACAGTCACTTCCTGTCCCCCCACAGTCACTTCCTGTCCCCCACGGTCACTTCCTGTCCCCCCACGGTCACTTCCTGTCCCCCCACGGTCACTTCCTGTCCCCCACAGTCACTTCCTGTCCCCCCACGGTCACTTCCTGTCCCCCCACGGTCACTTCCTGTCCCCCCACAGTCACTTCCTGTCCCCCCACAGTCACTTCCTGTCCCCCCACGGTCACTTCCTGTCCCCCCACGGTCACTTCCTGTCCCCCCACAGTCACTTCCTGTCCCCCCACAGTCACTTCCTGTCCCCCACGGTCACTTCCTGTCCCCCCACGGTCACTTCCTGTCCCCCCACGGTCACTTCCTGTCCCCCACAGTCACTTCCTGTCCCCCCACAGTCACTTCCTGTCCCCCCACAGTCACTTCCTGTCCCCCCACAGTCACTTCCTGTCCCCCAGGGTCACTTCCTGTCCCCCTGTCCCCCAGGGTCACTTCCTGTCCCCCTGCGTCACTTCCTGTCTCACCACGGTCACTTCCTGTCCCCCCACGGTCACTTCCTGTCCCCCCACGGTCACTTCCTGTCCCCCAGGGTCACTTCCTGTCCCCCACAGTCACTTCCTGTCCCCCCGGGTCACTTCCTGTCCCCCCACGGTCACTTCCTGTCCCCCCACGGTCACTTCCTGTCCCCCCACGGTCACTTCCTGTCCCCCCACGGTCACTTCCTGTCCCCCAGGGTCACTTCCTGTCCCCCCACAGTCACTTCCTGTCCCCCCACAGTCACTTCCTGTCCCCCCACAGACACTTCCTGTCCCCCCACGGTCACTTCCTGTCCCCGTGTGTCACGTCCACTCCCACATCCCTGGTGGGCGTGACTCACCGCGGCCCCGCCCCAGGCAGGCCCCGCCCCTGTGCGACCGGATGTACCCGGCCCCGGCGCCGAGCAGGGCGAGGACGACGACGGAGACGACGGGGGCCACGATGGACGCCACGGGGCCTGCGGGCGCGGCTGGGAGGCGGGGGGCGGGGCCGGCGAGTGACGGGCGGGCGGCCACGCCCACTCCCTGTCACCGCTGACCCCACTTCCCATCCGGGCCCCGCACTTCCTGTTCCCCAGACCCACTTCCTGTCCCACACCAGGCACTTCCTGTCCCCCCAGATCCACTTCCTGTTACCCCGATGACATCACCCACGACGCCCGCCAACCCCCCGCCCATCCCCGTGGCCACTTCCTGCCCCGCCCTTCCGTCACGGAGGCCCCGCCCCTCCCGGGCCCCGCCCACCCACTACCTGTCCCGCCGCCGTGGCCGTGACTTCCGCCTGTGGGGGGTGGGAGGAGAGACAGGAAGTGACGTCGCAGGGAGGGGCGGAGCCAGCGGGAGACTGACAGGCAGCCCCGCCCCCTCCCCGCCGTCCTCACCGTGGGCGTCGCCGCCGTAGCTCCCCGGGTGGGCGTCGCCGTCACTTCCTGTCCGCGAGGAGAGGGCGGGGCGGGGGGCGGGGCTAGGCGTTACATCACCGAGGCCGATTTGCATATTCATGAGGACGGCCCCGCCCCGCCCGTCTCCTCTCATGAATATTCCGTGGCTCATTTGCATAAATCACGAAGGCCCCGCCCACTCCCAGGCCTTTTTGTGGATTTGCATAAAATTTGCATAAATTAAGCGTGAATTTCAAACCAGGCCCCTGACCCGGCAAACCGGTCGCAGCCGGCTCGGCGACGGAAACAGGAAGCTCCGCCCCCGACAGGAAGTGCCCGCCCCCAGGCCTCGCCACGCCCCCCACTCACCTCCCCATCCGTCCAGATCGCCGTGGGGCTGCGGCTGTGGGCGGGGCTGCGGCTGTGGGCGGGGCTGCGGCTGTGGGCGGGGCCTCGGGGGCTGCGGGCGGGGCCTCGGGGGCGGGTAGACGTCTACGCGGGATGCGACAGGAAGTGACCTCACTCAGCACCAGGAAGTGCCGGCTCCCGGATGCCGACGTCACCCCCCCCCGCCCGCGGCCCCGCCTCTTCCGGTTCCCAGGCCCCGCCCCCCTGTCGGCGCTGACTCACGTCCGGGGTCGTGGGGGTCGCGGGGCGGGTCCTGGGGCAGCCGCGGGTAGAGGCCTGCGGGGGCGGAGGGGACACGGGGTCGGGGTGGGGTCACGTGGGCGAAGCCGGGGGCGGGGCAGGGGCGGGGCCGGGGTGACGTCACTCACCGCCGCCCCCGGGCCTCGGCGTGGATTCTGGGTAAGAGAGGAAAATAAAAAAAATTTAACCGGAGCCAAGATGGCGTCCGCAGGCCCCGCCCCGCCCCGTTCCCATGATGCCCCAGGCGCTCACCACCGGCGTCGTCCAGGGCGTCCGCGAGGTCGAAGTCGCCATTGTCGCCTGCAGGGGGGTGGGGTGGGGTCGGGGGTCAGGGGTCACCGCACGGGGCAGAGGCAGGGGGATGACTGTGAGTGTGAGTGTGGGGCAGGGGGATGACTGTGAGTGAGTGTGAGGCAGGGGGATGACTGTGAGTGTGAGGCAGGGGGATGACTGTGACTGTGAGGCAGGGGGATGACTGTGACTGTGAGTGTGAGGCAGGGGGATGACTGTGAGTGTGAGTGTGAGGCAGGGGGATGACTCTGAGTGTGACTGTGAGGCAGGGGGATGACTGTGAGTGTGAGTGTGAGGCAGGGGGATGACTGTGACTGTGAGTGTGAGGCAGGGGGATGGCTGTGACTGTGACTGTGAGGCAGGGGGATGACTGTGAGTGTGAGGCAGGGGGATGACTGTGAGTGTGAGGCAGGGGGATGGCTGTGATGGGCAGGTGACGCTGAGGCAGGGGGATGGCTGTGATGGGCAGGTGACGCTGAGGCAGGGGGATGGCTGTGATGGGCAGGTGACGCTGAGGCAGGGGGATGGCTGTGATGGGCAGGTGAGGCTGAGGCAGGGGGATGGCTGTGATGGGCAGGTGACGCTGAGGCAGGGGGATGGCTGTGATGGGCAGGTGACGCTGAGGCAGGGGGATGGCTGTGATGGGCAGGTGACGCTGAGGCCGGGGGATGGCTGTGATGGGCAGGTGAGGCTGAGGCAGGGGGATGGCTGTGATGGGCAGGTGACGCTGAGGCAGGGGGATGGCTGTGAGTGTGAGGCAGGGGGATGGCTGTGAGTGTGAGGCAGGGGGATGACTGTGAGTGTGAGGCAGGGGGATGACGCTGAGTGACTGTGTGAGGCAGGGGGATGACTGTGAGTAACTGTGTGAGGCAGGGGGATGACGCTGAGTGACTGTGTGAGGCAGGGGGATGACGCTGAGTGACTGTGAGAGGCAGGGGGATGACTGTGAGTGACTGTGAGAGGCAGGGGGATGACTGTGAGTGACTGTGTGAGGCAGGGGGATGACTGTGAGTGACTGTGTGAGGCAGGGGGATGACTGTGAGTGTGAGGCAGGGGGATGACTGTGACCGTGAGAATGTGGGGCAGGGGGATGACTGTGAGTGTGACTCACCCACCCGCCCCACCCCAACCCGGCCAGACCTGCTCTGCCTGACTCTGGGCTCCCACCTGATGCCGACCAAACCGGTTTGACCCAGCTCCGCCCACCCACGCAGCTCAGCCCGTGCCGGCCCAGACCTGTCGGCTGCGGCTGCTGCCGCTTCAGTTTCTCATGGGGTTTGGGGGGGGCAACCCCGGGGCCTGAGGTCAGGGGTCAGGGCCTGGGGCCTGGGGTCAGGGGTCACCCGGGGTCGCCCGGGGGTCAGGGCCCCAGGGTCTGGGGAGAAAACCTTGTTGTTTGTTGCCCGCTGCTCTTTACTTGTGAAGGACCCTGGCGTTTTCTCTCCTCTCCCCGGGGTTCTCGGGCCGCAGGGCGGAGGGCGGGGTTGGGGGGGCGTGGCCAGACGGCCTGTCAGTCACCCCGGGGGCCCGCGTGGGAACCGGATTGGGGCGGCTCAGGCCGGACTCACCCAGGACCCGGGAGAGGAGGACGCAGCCTAGAAGCAGCAGCCGCGGGGTCGGGGCCGCCATCGCCGTGGGTGACATCACGGGGTGTGCGAGAGTGACAGCTGGGGGAGGCCACGCCCACCACGGGCAGACAAACCGGATCTGGCTGGACGGGGGCGGCCTGGGTGGGGCGGGGTGGGAGGATCCTGCCGGCCCCGGGGCATCTTGGGAGTGGGGACGGGTTAGGCCACGCCCCCTGTGAGGTAACAGGAGAACCAGGAAGGAGGAGGAGCTGAGGCAGGGGAGTGACCCTGAGTGCGGCTGGGGTGGAGGAGGAGCTGAGGCAGGGGAGTGACCCTGAGTGCGGCTGGGGTGGAGGAGCTGAGGCAGGGGAGTGACCCTGAGTGCGGCTGGGGTGGAGGAGGAGCTGAGGCAGGGGAGTGACCCTGAGTGCGGCTGGGGTGGAGGAGAGGAGGAGCTGAGGCAGGGGAGTGACCCTGAGTGCAGCTGGGGTGGAGGAGGAGCTGAGGCAGGGGAGTGACCCTGAGTGCAGCTGGGGTGGAGGAGGAGCTGAGGCAGGGGAGTGACCCTGAGTGCGGCTGGGGTGGAGGAGAGGAGGAGCTGAGGCAGGGGAGTGACCCTGAGTGCGGCTGGGGTGGAGGAGTAGCTGAGGCAGGGGAGTGACCCTGAGTGCGGCTGGGGTGGAGGAGAGGAGGAGCTGAGGCAGGGGAGTGACCCTGAGTGCGGCTGGGGTGGAGGAGAGGAGGAGCTGAGGCAGGGGAGTGACCCTGAGTGCAGCTGGGGTGGAGGAGAGGAGCTGAGGCAGGGGAGTGACCCTGAGTGCAGCTGGGGTGGAGGAGGAGCTGAGGCAGGGGAGTGACCCTGAGTGCGGCTGGGGTGGAGGAGGAGCTGAGGCAGGGGAGTGACCCTGAGTGCGGCTGGGGTGGAGGAGGAGCTGAGGCAGGGGAGTGACCCTGAGTGCGGCTGGGGTGGAGGAGAGGAGGAGCTGAGGCAGGGGAGTGACCCTGAGTGTGGCTGGGGAGGAGGAGGAGCTGAGGCAGGGGAGTGACCCTGAGTGCGGCTGGGGTGGAGGAGGAGCTGAGGCAGGGGAGTGACCCTGAGTGCGGCTGGGGTGGAGGAGAGGAGGAGCTGAGGCAGGGGAGTGACCCTGAGTGCGGCTGGGGTGGAGGAGAGGAGGAGCTGAGGCAGGGGAGTGACCCTGAGTGCGGCTGGGGTGGAGGAGAGGAGGAGCTGAGGCAGGGGAGTGACCCTGAGTGCGGCTGGGGTGGAGGAGAGGAGGAGCTGAGGCAGGGGAGTGACCCTGAGTGCAGCTGGGGTGGAGGAGGAGCTGAGGCAGGGGAGTGACCCTGAGTGCGGCTGGGGTGGAGGAGGAGCTGAGGCAGGGGAGTGACCCTGAGTGCAGCTGGGGTGGAGGAGGAGCTGAGGCAGGGGAGTGACCCTGAGTGCAGCTGGGGTGGAGGAGGAGCTGAGGCAGGGGAGTGACCCTGAGTGCGGCTGGGGTGGAGGAGAGGAGGAGCTGAGGCAGGGGAGTGACCCTGAGTGCGGCTGGGGTGGAGGAGGAGCTGAGGCAGGGGAGTGACCCTGAGTGCAGCTGGGGTGGAGGAGAGGAGGAGCTGAGGCAGGGGAGTGACCCTGAGTGCGGCTGGGGTGGAGGAGGAGCTGAGGCAGGGGAGTGACCCTGAGTGCGGCTGGGGTGGAGGAGAGGAGGAGCTGAGGCAGGGGAGTGACCCTGAGTGCGGCTGGGGTGGAGGAGGAGCTGAGGCAGGGGAGTGACCCTGAGTGCAGCTGGGGTGGAGGAGAGGAGGAGCTGAGGCAGGGGAGTGACCCTGAGTGCAGCTGGGGTGGAGGAGAGGAGGAGCTGAGGCAGGGGAGTGACCCCGAGTGCGGCTGGGGCGGGGGCGGGACTTCCTGTGACGTCACCGCCCCGCCTACCCTGAGTGACGGACGCACAGACTCCGGGATACAAAACCCCGCCTTTATTTCCGGCCCCGCCCCCGGCCTCCAGGCCCCGCTCCTTCCTGTCCGAGCTGAGGCAGGGGGATGCCCGCGATGGCTCCGTCTCTGGGGAGGCCACGACGTCAGCGGGGTCAGGGGGGCGGGGCCTGCGGCAGCTCCGACGTCACCGATGCGGAGGCGAGGGGGCGGGGCTGGCGGGCGGTGACGTCGCGGCGGGGGGCGGGGCCGAAGCGTTTGCGTCTCCAGGGGGCGCCGGGGGGCGGGGCCGGTGACGTCGCGGCGGGAGGCGGGGAGCGCGTATGCAAATGAGCAGCGTCAGCGATGCCTGAGTGGGCGTGGCCATGACGTCATCTACACGGGGGCGGAGCCTGCGGGGAGGGAGGGGGCGGGGGAGCAGGAAGTGAGGGGGCAAAGCCCGCGAAGCCCCGCCCTCCCCACCCGGCGACGTCGCCGCCCCGAGGCTCGCAGGCCCCGCCCACGGCAGGCCCCGCCCCTGTCCCGCTATGATGATGATGATGACGTCACTGTTGCCCAGGGGATGCATGACATCACCGGTTTTTCCTGGGAAGCCCCGCCCCTCGCTCCGGTCCAGGCCCCGCCCCCAGGATCCATGACGTCATGGCAGAGACGCCGAGGCTCCGCCCACCGCAGCGACGTCGCCGGGGTGGACAGGAAACCCCGCCCCCTGCGGCCCGCGACCCCGCCCCCGTGACCCCCGCGGTGACCACGCCCCCTGCGGCCCGCGACCCCGCCCCCGTGACCCCCGCGGTGACCCCGCGGCGACCTCACCGCCCTCCCGGAAGCACAGGCGCCGCCTCTGATAGGCCACGAAGCTCGAGACCGCGCCCGCCACGGCGGCCACCACGGCCGCGACCACGCCCGGGACCAGGCCCTGCGGCGACCCTGGGGGCGGGGACAGGAAGTGACGTCACGGGGAGGCGGGGCCGCCCGCGGGGATGAGTGTCGGGGCGTCCGGGGCGGGACTTCCTGTCCCCTACCTTCCGGCTCCGCCCCGCCGCCGCCATCATGGCCGCTCCCGCGTCGCCCGGCTCCGCCTCCTCCTGGGTGGGCGGGGATTTCCCACAATGCCCTGAGCCCCGACCCCGGCCCCTCCCACCCACCCCCCCCCCGTCAGGCTGGGCGGTGACGTCACCGGGGAGGGGCCGGACCGTGACGTCATCGCGGGTGGGGCCCCGGACAGGAAGTGGGCGTGGCCGCCCTCACTCACTCACCCTGTCCCGCGGCGTCCGCCAGGTCGGTGTCCGAGATCCCGCCTGCGGGGTGGGGTGGGCGGGGCCGGATGACGTCACCGCGAGCGAGGGCGGGGCAGAAATCAGCATAAATTAGCACAGGGTGGGGGGCGAGCGGCGAGGGGGAGGGACAGGAAGTGACGTCACGGGCTGCGAGGTCCCGCGCGGGGAATTAGCATAAACGGGGCCTCATTTGCATGAACCCCGGAGCCGATTTGCATAAAGGCGGCGCCTCATTTGCATACTGCCGGGCTCATTAGCATAAGGCAGGGGGCGCGCTAGGCTCCGCCTCCCAGGCCTCATTAGCATAAACCATGGCTCCCCTCATTAGCATGCAGGCCCCGCCCCTCGTCAGCGCGCGGGCCCCGCCCACCTGAGTCTCCGTGCGTCCCGGGCGGCTTCGGGTCCGGCTGGGGCCGGTTCCCCGGCTTCTCGCCCGCGGCGCCTGCGGGGGGCGGGGACGGCACCGGAAGTGAGGCCTCCCATGATGCCCCGGGGCCCCGCCCCCCGACCCCGACCCCGCCGCGCTCACCTCGGCCGCCGCCATCGCCGCCATCGCCGGGCAGGGCGTCCTCCAGGTCGAAGCCTCCTGGGGGGGGGCGGGGCGGGGGGCGGGGTCAGCGCGGGAGCAGGAAGCGGGGGGGCGGGACAGGAAGTGAGCGGGCGGGAAACAGGAAGTGTGGGGTGGAACCGGAAGTGCCGACGGGAAGCGAGGGGACGTGAGCGGCGCACGCACAGGAAGTGCCCGGGAGGCCAACAGGAAGCGGGGACCCCGGGCCCCGCCCACCGTGACCCCGGGCCCCGCCCACCGTGACCCCGACGTCACCTGATGGCTTCTTGGGCGTTGGGGCCTTGGGCGTCGGCTTCGTGTCGGGGTCTGGGGGGGGGGACAGGAAGTGAGTGGGGCGGGGACAGGAAGTGTGGGCGGGGACAGGAAGTTGCCACTCATCTCATTTTTCTAGGTTAACTCGGGCTGATTTGAATATTCAGTTATGCAAATGAGACGTTTGCATAGCCCGGTGACGTCACTGCTCCTGTGATCATCAACCCCCCGATTTGCATATTGATTTGCATATGCAGTATCCTCCAGTGACGTCACTTCCGGGTTACTAATTCACTCGTCCCCAGATTTGCATAAGCCCCGCCCCTCCCCAGCGAGGACCCCGCCCCCCGGCCGCGCCCCACGTCTGCGTATTCGTCTATGCGCGGTGACGTCACTCTGCCCCCACGACGTCACTTCCTGTCACGCGGGGAGGGGCTGTGGGAGGGGCCTCACCGCCCAGGGCGTCGCCCAGGTCGAAGTCGCCGCCATCTCCGGCTGCGGGGGGCGGGGACAAAATCATGAATATGCAAATTAGCACCTCGTTTACATACCCAGGCTCCCGCATCTGCCCCGCCCCCAGACGTCAGGCTCAACCCCGCCCCCACAGGAAGCGAGGGGGAGGCGTGGGGTGGAGTCGCCCGTGGCCCCGCCCCCAGCCCCGCCCACCCCGGGCCGGGCTCTCCCGGCTGATTTGAATATGCAGATGAGCGCATTGACGTAGCCCTGGGCCCCACCCCCAGGCCGTAGCCTCGACTCCGCCCCTCTGGGCGGCGCCTGAGGAGGCCACGCCCCCAAACCACGCCCTCCACGCGCGAAGCCAAGTCCAGGCGCCCAAAGCCCCGCCCCGCCCCATTTGCATATGGAAATCGCAGAGGTGAAACGTCGGTTTTTTATCGTTGGCCCCGCCCCCTCCGGCCCCGCCCACCGCGATGACCTCACCGAGAACGTCCAGGCCTCAAGCCTGAATATTCCAGATCCGAGGTTGGGATTCCCCGGCCCCGCCCCTTCACTTCCGGTCGGACCGCGCTCGGCGGAAGCCCCGCCCACGACCCCTGCCCCCGCCGCTCCGCCTGAGGCTGGAAAGGAGCCGCGCCGGCCACGCCCATCCGCGCTAAACCCCGCCCCGCTGAGCGGGGAAACCCGGAAGTGACGCGGGCGCCGCCGCGCCGGGGAACCGGAAGTGGCGCCCGCAAGATTGAAATCCCGGCGCGGGCGTCCCCGGGGGCGGCGCGGGGGTTGCTGGGAGGCGAGGGCGGGGTCCGCCGGGGTCCCCCGGTCACTCACGGTCATCCCCCTGCAGCCGCGGCTCCCGGAACGGGGGCACTCGCGGCCACTCCCCGGCCGCAGCTCCGCCGCCAACCGCTCGCCCGAGTGCGCAGGCGCCGACCCAGCCCCGCCCCTCCGCCGCCAGGCCACGCCCACCCGGGGATTCCCCGGCCCCACCCACCACGCCCTGCGCCGCGGCCCGCGATAAACAGCGGGGGGGGGGGCGGGGGCCCGGAGGGGCGAGACGACGGCAGGGGATTGACCGGGACCGGGCAGACATGGAGGCGGGGGGTGGGGGGCAGGCAGGGGAGTGGCCGCGAGTTCCCGCGCGCCCGCAGAGCTACGGCCGGGGAGTGGCCGCGAGTTCCCGCGCGCCCGCAGAGCTACGGCCGGGGAGTGGCCGCGAGTTCCCGCGCGCCCGCAGAGCTACGGCCGGGGAGTGGCCGCGAGTTCCCGCGCGCCCGCAGAGCTACGGCCGGGGAGTGGCCGCGAGTTCCCGCGCGCCCGCAGAGCTACGGCCGGGGAGTGGCCGCGAGTTCCCGCGCGCCCGCAGAGCTACGGCCGGGGAGTGACCCGCGAGTTCCCGCGCGCCCGCAGAGCTACGGCCGGGGAGTGGCCGCGAGTTCCCGCGCGCCCGCAGAGCTACGGCCGGGGAGTGCTCGCCAGTGCGGAGCTACGGCCGGGGAGTGACTCTGCTCTCCCGCCTGACTCGGGGAGAAGCTACGGCCGGGGAGTGCCCGCCAGTGCGGAGCTGCGGCCGGGGAGTGGCCCAGACCTCGGAGCTGCGGCAGGGGAGTGCCCGCCAGTGCGGAGCTGCGGCCGGGGAGTGGCCGCGAGTCCCGGTTTTCCTCCCCGCGCGCCCGCGCCCGCCCATGGCGGCCACTCCCCGGCCTCACCCGCGTGACCCCGCGTGACCCCGCGTGACCCCTGACCCCCGACCCCCGACCCCGGGCCTCACCCGCGCCCCGCGCCGCGGCCCCGAGCAGCGCCAGGGCCAGAACCGCGGCCGCCGCCGCCGCGCGCGCCATGGCCAGGCCGTGATTGACGGGCGCGGCTGCGGGGCGGGGCCGGGAAGCCACGCCCACGAGGGAGTCCCCGCCAAAGTGAAGGGAATGCGGAAGTGACGTCAGGGTCAGGGCCACGCCCACGGGGGAAACCCCGCCAAAAAAATAGGAAAAGATTCTGCGGGGCGGGGCCGCGGGAGGGAGCCACGCCCACGGGGACGGCGGGAGCCACGCCCACGCGGACGGCGGGAGCCACGCCCACCCCGGAATTCGAGGCCAAAAAGGAAAAAAAAATCAATAAAAAATAATAACGGAAAAATAACGGGCGAGGGGCGGGGCCCGAGGGAGGCCGGGAGGCCACGCCCACAGAGCGGAAGCCACGCCCGTCGTCTGTCAGCCACGCCAGGATGGGAAGCCACGCCCGCGCGAGGCAAGCCACGCCCCCAGGGCTGACGCTGCTCTGCCAGAAGGGAAGCCACGCCCCCAGGATAGGAAGCCACGCCCTCGCGAGTCAAGCCACGCCCCCCAGGGCTGACGCTGCTCCGCCGGGAGGGAAGCCACGCCCCCAGGAGAGGAAGCCACGCCCGCGCGAGGCAAGCCACGCCCCCCAGGGCTGACGCGGCTCCGCCGGGAGAGGGGCCCTGTGAGTGACAGCGCAGCCGGGCGGTTCCAGCGGGATAACCACGCCCACCACGGGATAACCACGCCCTCGGAAGTCAGAGCCACGCCCTCTGGGCCCAAGCCCCGCCCCATTCGGGAAATCAAGGCTGGGAATGGAGGAAGGAGGGCGTGGCCTGGAGGGGTGGGGCTTGCGGGGAGGCCACGCCCACCGCCTCGGGGTCACCCAGGCTTCTCCCCCTCATGGTTGGTGGGCGTGGCTACACGCAGCTGTCACTCAAGCCAGGGACTGACCTCATGACCTCTCAGAAGGTCGAGGTCAATCCCCTGCCTCCGTTTACCTTTACCTCCGGCCGCTGCTATGTTCAAGCCACGCCCCCTGTGCGTCTCCGCCGTCGCCCCTCGACCAGGCCCCGCCCCCGGGGACCCGCAGGCTCCACCCCCTACGTCCCGACCCCGCCCCAGAGCCTCGCTCTGAGCCTCGCGCGGCCACCGCCGCGTCCTGCCGACCCCGCCCCCGGCGTCCCCGTGACTCCGCCCCCCTCGACGTCGCTTTCGCAGGCCACGCCCACCCCGGGCTCCGACCCCGCCTCCCCAGCCTCGCTGCCGCGCAGCCGCAGTCGCCACCCGCGTCTCTCTAACCCCGCCCCTCGCGTCCCACACGCCCCGCCCCTCCCGCGCTTCCTGCAGGCCCCGCCCCGCACCCCGCCGACCCCGCCCCCGCGTGCGCGCGCATCCCCGCCGCAGTCGCCGCCCCGCGCCGCGCAGGCCCCGCCCCGCGCCCCGCAGGCCCCGCCCCCGCGTGCGCGCGCATCCCCGCCGCAGTCGCCGCCCCGCGCCCCGCAGGCCCCGCCCCGCAGGCCCCGCCCCCGCGTGCGCGCGCATCCCCGCCGCAGTCGCCGCCCCGCGCCCCGCAGGCCCCGCCCCGCAGGCCCCGCCCCCGCGTGCGCGCGCATCCCCGCCGACCCCGCCCCGCGCCCCGCAGGCCCCGCCCCCGCGTGCGCGCGCATCCCCGCCGCAGTCGCCGCCGCGCCGCACAGCCTCGCCCTGGGCCCGCGCTTTTCTCGCCTTTCCGCGTCCTGGCGCGGGGTCGGGGGTCGGGGGTCGGGGGTCGCGGCGGCGGGGCGGGGCCTGCGGGGTGGGCGTGGCGACCCCGCGTGACCCCGTGACCCCGGGATGCAGTCGCTGGTGTCGCCCGTGACGAAGGCGCTGCTGGTCGCGCTCTTCATCTTCGCCATCCTCCTCATCCTCTACGTCATCCTCTGGTACATCTGCCGCGACGTGGACTGCGACCACGGCCTGTGACGTCACGCGCGCGACGGCCGGGGCATGGCCGCCAACAACGCCGCCCGCGGTGAGGAGCCCGGAGAAAAACCGGGAATCTGCGGCCGGGGGATGACCGCGAGTGAGAAGCGGGGCGGGAAATGGGGAGGAAAACCGGGTAATCTGCGGCCGGGGGATGACCGCGAGTGAGAAACGGGGAGAAAAAAAGGGAAATCTGCGGCCGGGGGATGACCGCGAGTGAGAAGCGGGGGGAAATGGGGAGGAACAACGGGTAATCTGCGGCTGGGGGATGACCGCCAGTGAGTGAGAATCGGGGGGAAATGGGGAGGAACAACGGGGAATCTGCGGGCGGGGGATGACCGCCAGTGAGTGAGAAGCGGGGGGAGATGGGGAGGAACAACGGGTAATCTGCGGCCGGGGGATGACCGCGAGTGAGAAGCAGGGAGAAAAAAAGGGAAATCTGCGGCTGGGGGATGACCGCGAGTGAGAAGCGGGGGGGGGGGGGGAGATGGGGAGGAACAACGGGGAATCTGCGGCAGGGGATGACCGCCAGTGGGGAACGGAGAGAAAAGCGGGAAATCTGCGGCAGGGGGATGACCGCGAGTGACCGCCGCGACCCGGAGCGAGGGCGGTGCAGCGTGGAGCGAGGCAGGGGCATCACGGGAGGGACCGGGGTGGTGTTTCTAACGCAGGGGCATGACCTGGAGTGACCTTGAGCTGCTGGGGATGTCTCTGAGGCAGGGGGATGACAGGAGTGCCCGGGCTGTGCTTCTGAGGCAGGGGGATGACGGGAGTGACCGGGCTGTGCTTCTGAGGCAGGGGGATGACGGGAGTGCCCGGGCTGTGCTTCTGAGGCAGGGGGATGACGGGAGTGACCGGGCTGTGCTTCTGAGGCAGGGGGATGACGGGAGTGCCCGGGCTGTGCTTCTGAGGCAGGGGGATGACGGGAGTGCCCGGGCTGTGCTTCTGAGGCAGGGGGATGACGGGAGTGCCCGGGCTGTGCTTCTGAGGCAGGGGGATGACGGGAGTGCCCGGGCTGTGCTTCTGAGGCAGGGGGATGACGGGAGTGACCGGGCTGTGCTTCTGAGGCAGGGGGATGACAGGAGTGCCCGGGCTGTGCTTCTGAGGCAGGGGGATGACGGGAGTGCCCGGGCTGTGCTTCTGAGGCAGGGGGATGACAGCGAGTGCCCGGGCTGTGCTTCTGAGGCAGGGGGATGACGGGAGTGACCGGGCTGAGCTTCTGAGGCAGGGGGATGACGGGAGTGCCCGGGCTGTGCTTCTGAGGCAGGGGGATGACGGGAGTGACCGGGCTGTGCTTCTGAGGCAGGGGGATGACAGGAGTGACCGGGCTGTGCTTCTGAGGCAGGGGGATGACGGGAGTGCCCGGGCTGTGCTTCTGAGGCAGGGGGATGACGGGAGTGACCGGGCTGTGCTTCTGAGGCAGGAGGATGACAACGAGTGCCCGGGCTGTGCTTCTGAGGCAGGGGGATGACGGGAGTGACCGGGCTGTGCTTCTGAGGCAGGGGGATGACGGGAGTGCCCGGGCTGTGCTTCTGAGACAGGGGGATGACGGGAGTGCCCGGGCTGTGCTTCTGAGGCAGGGGGATGACAGGAGTGCCCGGGCTGTGCTTCTGAGGCAGGGGGATGACCTTGACCACGAGGTTTACTGATTTTGCTTTTTTTTTCCCCCATGAGGCAGGGGGATGACCACGACCACGGCCCATGACGTCACCCGGACCCCCGACCCATGACGTCACCGCCCACAGCCTCGGACCGCGGGGAGGACTGCGGTGGTGAGTGGGGTGGGCGGGGCCCAGAGGGGGGTGGGGGAAGCCCCGCCCCCGAGCGCTGACGTCACGCTCCGACCGAGTCCCCGCCCACCCACTACGCGGCGGTGGGCAGATGACGTCACAGCGGCCCTCAGAGGGCGGGGCCGGCGACCGTGAGTGACGGCTGACGCCCCCCCCCCTTAGGTCCGGCGCTGGGGATGATGTCACGCAGGCCCCGCCCACGCCGGGGGAGGCCCCGCCCCCTCGCACGCGATGATGACGACATCAAGGAAGCAACGTCCGCCATCGCGGTCCGCCATCTTGCCAAGCCATGAGCGCCCCGTGGGCGGGGCCTGACCGTCCCGTGACGTCACCGCCGGGGCCCCGCCCACCCCCGCACCGCAGCCGCCGATCCTCCGCGCGCCTGCTCGTCCCGGCCGGTGGTGACGTCACGGGAGCGGGCGGGGCCTCCGGCGCGGCGCCCCGCCCACCCGGAGCTGTCAGTCACTCGTCTCCGTGTCCCTGTCGTCATCGCTGCGTCATCGTCGCGTCCTTGTCGTCAGAGCTCCCGCGATGCCCCCCGCGGCCCGCCCGGCTGTGACGTCATCGCCCGCGTCATCGCCCGCGGCCACGCCCCCTCACCGCACCACACCCCCCCCCAGCGGAAATAAATGAGTATTTTTGAAACCTAGGTCCCGCCCCCTGCCCCCACTTCCTGTTCTGCGACTTCCGGGGTGGGCGAGAGGTCAGGGGTCAGGCAGACGCGGCCCGGGGGTCAGGGGTCACGGATTTTTTTTTTTGGGGGGGTTTCGTGACGTCATGGCCCTAGGGGGTCACGCAGAGGTCGACCCTGTGGGGGTCAGGGGTCATGTGGGTGACGTCACGGAGCGGTGCGTGAAGGTCAAGGATGGGGGGGGTCACAGAGGTCATCGCTGGGGATTCTGGGAGGGGCGGGGCGTGGATCGCGATGACTGACAGCCGCGGGAGGCGGGGACTTCCGGTTGCGGGTTCGTGCCCGCCGCGTCGTCAGGCGCGGTCAGCGCTGAGGATCCTGGGAGCCCCCGGGGAGGCGGGGCCCGCGGTGACGGACAGACGCCGGCGCGGGAACGGGGCCCGGGGCGGGCGCGTCACTTCCGGCGGCGGCTCCACTTCCGGCGGCGCGGCCTTGTCCGCCCTTCCAGAGCTGCGGGCCGCGGCTCCGCGGTGACTTCCGGCCGCCGGGTGAGTGCGTGGGGTCGCGGGGGTCGCGGAGCAGCGTGAGAAACGGCACACCGGATACGCGGGCTCTAGTCCCGCCTTCCACCGGAAGTCCGATGTGACGGACGTCCCGCGCGTCCTACGGTACCCGGCGGTGGGCGGGGCCGGCGCGCGCGGGGGACGCAGGGAAACGCGGCCAACGCGGGCCAGGAAAACCGGAACCGCGAACGCCTGATCCCGCCCCCCCCCGACCGGAAGTCGTGCTCGGAACCGGTCCGGGCGCCGCGCCGCGTTCCCGGCAGCCTCTGCGGACGCGGCGGGGGTCACCCCGGGTCACGGCGGGGTCCCGGGGACGCGGGGGAACCGGAACCGCGAGCGGCGGGTCCCGCCCGTGACCGGAAGTCGGGCCTGACGGACGTCCCGCGCGTCCTCGGGCGCCGCCGCGGGGGGTTGTGGGAGTCCGCGGACCGCGACCGCGGGGGTTCCCGGTGCTGCCGGAAGCGGCGCCCTGGCGGGTAAGTCCCGCCCCGCGGTCGGTGACGGACAGGGCGGCCGCGGGAAGGGAAAACCGGCTTCGGGCGGTTCGGGGTTGAGGTTTTAAAATCTTGGCGAGGGCTCATGAATATGCAAATGAGCGCTCATGAATATTAACGAGGGCCGCGGACTCCGCTCCCGGGCTTCTCTGCGGACGGTTATGCAAATGAGCGCTCATGAATATTAATGACCCCGCCCCCACCGCCGTCGGCCTGGGGCGTTAGCGCGCTCATGAATATTAATGAGGCGCGATGAATATTCATCATCGCCCGCACTCAGGCTTTTCTCCGTGTTCCTCATGCATATTAATGAGCCCTCATGAATATTCATGACTTACCTAAGCCCTCTGCCGGAGCCCGGGCGTCCTGACGTCACCGTGGGCGGGGCCTGTGTGGCTGGGGGCGGGGCCCGAGTGCGCGCTGACTGTCAGCCTTCCGCCCCCGCGTGAATATTAATGAAGCCTCATGAATATTAATGAGGCCCCAGGGAATATCCATGAGCCGCTTCCTTCAGGTTCCCACTGAAGCCCCGCCCCCCCCGCCATGAACACGCATGCGTGATATTTCTGCGTGACGACGTAATGACGGAAAGGTCACCGGTGACGTCATTAACATACGCGGTGCACCATGGGAAAATCATATAATGAAAATAATAAAATTTAAATATAATTAAAATAATAATCGTAATAAATTAAATATAATTAAAATAATAAATAATAATTATAAAAAATTATATATATATATAAATATATATATAAATATATATATATAAATAAAAATAAATAATATAAAAATAATATAAATAATATAAAAAAATAAATGAATATAAAAAAATTATAAAAATAAAAATAATAATTAATAATAATGAAAAATTAAATATGATTTAAAATATACCATACGTACATATGACGTTTAAATTTATTTTCGGCATTTTTTTTTTCTATATGCTATTATGAGATTTATAACATATTATATCATAGTGTGTGTATTCGTGTAGGGTTCATAATCATATATATATAAAAATATGTAGAAGGAGGATTTTTTAAAAATATTTAATATTCATCACAACAACAACAATACCAGCATCTCATTTTTTAATATTTAATATCAATAAAAACATTTCAAATTTTAATTTTTTTCAGTATATGATTAGCGCTATTATTATTATTATTATTATTATTTTTTATTACGGTAAAAATATCTACGGTAAATAATTAATGGTGTGATGTACGTAACCTGTGTATGTATATATATATACATTATACTGTTTATGCGTCATTTTTTGGCAATTTTTTTGTACCAAAAAATCGATATGCCGTGCCGTACCGCGACGTCGGGACCATCCAGTGACGTAGGGATAATAAAGTGGCGAGCACGGGGGGGGGGTGTGTCAAATAATCGATGGGGAAAGTCGGCTTCTTAAAATAATACGTAATCAATATAATTAATAATAATCATAGAAAATTAAATTAAAGATAATTTAAAATATGCCGTAAATACATGTGGTATTTTAAATTTAATTTAAATTTTAATTTAATTTAATTTTTTTAAAATTTTTTTAATTTTGGCATTTTTTTTTTCTATACGCTATGATATACTACCTAATAGTGTATGTATTCATGTAGAGTTAATCATCATAAATATATATATAAATAGATATAAGGACAGTTTTTTAATATTTAATATTTATCCCGACGACGACGACAACGATATTTCATTTTTAATATTTAACATCAACAACAACGTTTCAAAATTTAATTTTTAAATTTTCTTTTTTTCCTGCACCGACGCACGCGGTCGTGGCTCTTTACACTAAAAATAAAAAAATAATAATAATAACAGTAATAATAATAATAATAATAATAATAATAATAATGCAAAATATTGATAATCACCTTTCCCCGCGGTCTGCGTCTCAAAAAAAAATTTAAATTTCCCGTCACCCCACCGTGACATGCGTGACCAGGACGCCGACCCCATGGCGTTGCGACGCAGAGCAGGGAAAACACGGGAAGGGGCGGGGCCCACGGGAAGGGCGGAGGGTTTTGGCGTGAGCACCGAATGCACATTAATTTAAATTAATTAATTTTTATTTACCTATCCACCTATTTATTTACTTAATTATTTATCTATTTATTTATTATTTATTTAATTATTTCTATTATTTATCTATTCATTTATTCACCCGTTTAATTATTTTCATTATTTGTCCGCTGATTGATTTATTTACTCAGTTGCATTTTCTTTAAAAAAAATTCATTTGTTTTATTTTAATTTTTATTTACCTGTCCACCTATTTATTTATTTAATTATTTACCTATTTATTTATTATTTATTTAATTATTTCTATTATTTTTATTATTTATCCGCTGATTGATTGATTTACTCAGTTTCATTTTCCTTAAAAAAAAAAATTTATTTGTTTTACTTTAATCTTTATTTATTGTTGGACCTAAGTTCACGGCCGCTGCCTCCGCTGGGATTCGAACTCGGCGGCGGCGACCGCGGTCCCGGCCCTGACCCCGCGCTGACCCCGCGCTGACCCCCGGATGTCGCTGACGTCACCCGCCCTGCGCCTGCGCGGCCGCCGCGTCGTCCTGGCGAGCGCCTCCCCGCGGAGGAAGGAGATCCTGGGGCGCGCGGTGCGTGGGGGCGGGGCCGGGGGCGGGGCCGCGCGTGACGGACAGGCCGTGCCCTGTGGGACGCGGGTGGGCGGGGCTCCAGGTGACTGACAGGTCCCCCCCCCCCACCGCGAGGAGGCCGCAACACGGTCGGGCGGGCGGGGCAGGGGCGGGGCCGAGCACTGGTGACGTCACCCGGGGCGTGGCCGACTCCCCGCCGGACCCTCCCACCCGCAGGGCGTGGCCTTCGAGGTGATCCCGCCCCGCTTCCCCGAGACGTTGAGCAAGGCCGCGTGGCCCCGCCCCCAGGACTACGCGCGCGAGACGGCGACGGGGAAGGCGCGGGAGGTGGCGGCGCGTGTGGCGCAGGTCGGGGGGCGGGGCCGAGGTCGGGGGGCGTGGCCGAGGTCGGGGGGCGGGGCCGAGGTCGGGGGGCGTGGTCGAGGTCGGGGGGGCGGGGCCCAGGTCGGGGGGGCGGGGCCTCGGGGAGGACGGGCGGGGTCCGAGTGAGGGGCGGGCCTCGGGGCTGACCAGGCGTGCAGGAAGTGACATCACAGCCCCGCTCCCTGGCTTGTGGGCGTGGTCTCCGGAGAGGGAGGCGTGGCCTGCCCTGCCCACAGGAAGTGACGTCACCCCTGCCCCTCCCCCAGGAGGACCCGGAGACCGCGACCGTCGTCATCGGGGCGGACACCGTGGTGGTGAGTGTGGCCCCGCCCCTGGCCCCGCCCCTGACGCTGCCACGCCCCCCGGTCCTGACCACGCCCCCTGCCCCACCCCCGCAGGCCGTGGATGGGCGGATCCTGGAGAAGCCGAGGGACCGCGAGGACGCCCTGGGGATGCTGCGCAGGTGGGCGGGGTAAGGGGCGGGGTAAGGGGCGGGGTCACGGAGGGAAGTGACGTCATGGGGGACGGGAAGTGACATCATCCAGGAAGTGGTGGCCAGACAGGAAGTGCGGGGCTCCATGGGTCAGTGGGCGGGTCCTGCCTGACCCGGACTGACCCCGCCCACCCGGCGTGGCCCCGCCCACCGCAGCCTGAGCGGGAAGCAGCACAGCGTCATCACCGGCGTCGCCATCGTCACCTGGGGCGGCCTCGGAGGTGAGCGGGGGCGGCGGGGTCGGCGGGCGGGGTCACGGGAGGTCGGGGGTCACGGCAGGGGTGGGGTCACGACCCGGGGGCGGGGCTGCCGTGGTTGGGCGACATCGCGCGTGCGCTGGGGCGGGACTTCCTGTAAGGGGCGGGACTTCCTGTCTGGTGTCATGACCGGAAGTCCCGCCCCCGACTCCTGGCCCTAGGCCGATTGGCAGCCATGCCAGGCCCCGCCCCCGAGGCCCCGCCCTCCTCCCTCCCCACCTGACCGGCCACGCCCCCTCCCGCCCCGCAGGCCCCGCCCAGGAAGTGCGCGCCTTCCACGAGGAGACGCGCGTGACGTTCTCGCCGCTGTCGGAGGAGCTGATCCGCGAGTACGCGGACGGCGGCGAGGGCTGGTGAGGCCCCGCCCCCTCCCCTGCACCCCCATCGCGCCCGGCCCCGCCCGCGGACGTGACGTCACCGCAAACCCCGTGATCCCGCCCCTTCCCGCGCCCGGTCCCGCCCACGGCAGTGACGTCACCGCGACCCCGTGACCCCGGCTCCGCCCCCCCACGCCCGGCCCCGCCCACGGCAGTGACGTCACCGCGACCCCCTTGACCCCGGCCCCGCCCCCCCGCGCCCGGCCCCGCCCGCGACCATGACGTCACCGCGACCCCTGTGACCCCGGCCCCCCCCCCGCGCCCGGCCACGCCCACGGCCGTGACGTCATCGCCACCGCGACCCCCGTGACCCCGGCCTCTCCTACGCCCCCACGCGCCTGGTCCCGCCCGCGGCTGTGATGTCACCGTGACCCCGCCCACCCCCCCCCCCCCCCCGCGCGCGGTCCCGCCCACGGCCGAGACGTCACCGCGACACCCGTGACCCCGGCCCCGCCCCCCTACGCTGGGTCCCGTCGCGCCCGTGACGTCATTGCGACCCCCGTGACCCCGCCCACCCCCGATGCCCCGCAGGGACAAGGCCGGGGCCTACGCCATCCAGGGGCGCGGCGCGATGCTGGTGCAGGGCGTGGCCGGCGACGCCCTCAACGCCGCGGGCTTCCCGCTCAACCGCTTCTGCCGCGAGCTCGCGCGGGCGCTGCCGGTCCCCGCAGGAAGTGAGGTCAGCGCGGGGGCGGGGCGGCCGGGAGGGAGGGGGCGGGGGCGGGACAGGAAGTGGCGTCTGGGGCACAGGGAGTTGGGTCTGGGGGGACAGGAAGTGGCGTCAGGGGAGCAGGAAGTGACATCATCCGTCCCTGATCCGGTCCCTGCCGTCCCTGCCACACAGGAAGTGACGTCATCCACCACGGGAGTCGACAGCGCTGACAGGAAGTGACGTCATGGACGACGGGAAGCGCCGCCGGGAACAGGAAGTGACGTCATCGACCCCCCCCAGTCTCTCTGTTGAACTCTGACCTCCCGGCCTCCGTGACCCCTGTGTGACCCCCGACCCCGCGGGAGCGGGCGGGGCAAATAAAGGCCTCTGACCTCTGACCCCACTGTCTCCTCACACGGCAAAGCCGCCACGCCCCGCGCCCAGCGGCCCCGACCCCGTCACTGGCGCAGACCTCGCGCGAAACACGGAGAGAGCTGAGGCAGGGGGATGACCCCGGCTACATCACTGTGTCGTTTGTTTAAGATGCCAAGTCACTTGTGGTCATCCCCCTGCCTCACACATGCACTCGCGGTCATCCCCCTGCCTCATGCCGACATTGGGCGGCCATGTTGGCCTGGGGGGGCCCGGGTCCTCCTCGGTGGCGGCTTTCGTCTCTGGCTCTGGCATCGGCACAGACGCCACCACTGTCACCACCACTGTCACCACCACTGTCACCACCACCACTGTCACCACCACCACTGTCACCACCACTGTCACCACCACTGTCACCACCACCACTGTCACCACCACTGTCACCACCACCACTGTCACCACCACTGTCACCACCACTGTCACCACCACTGTCACCACCACTGTCACCACCACCACTGTCACCACCACCACTGTCACCACCACCACTGTCACCACCACCACTGTCACCACCACTGTCACCACCACCACTGTCACCACCACTGTCACCACCACTGTCACCACCACTGTCACCACCACCACTGTCACCACCACTGTCACCACCACCACTGTCACCACCACTGTCACCACCACTGTCACCACCACTGTCACCACCACTGTCACCACCACCACTGTCACCACCACCACTGTCACCACCACCACTGTCACCACCACTGTCACCACCACTGTCACCACCACTGTCACCACCACTGTCACCACCACCACTGTCACCACCACCACTGTCACCACCACCACTGTCACCACCACTGTCACCACCACTGTCACCACCACTGTCACCACCACCACTGTCACCACCACTGTCACCACCACTGTCACCACCACTGTCACCACCACCACTGTCACCACCACTGTCACCACCACTGTCACCACCACTGTCACCACCACCACTGTCACCACCACTGTCACCACCACCACTGTCACCACCACTGTCACCACCACTGTCACCACCACTGTCACCACCACTGTCACCACCACTGTCACCACCACCACTGTCACCACCACCACTGTCACCACCACTGTCACCACCACTGTCACCACCACTGTCACCACCACCACTGTCACCACCACTGTCACCACCACTGTCACCACCACTGTCACCACCACTGTCACCACCACTGTCACCACCACCACTGTCACCACCACCACTGTCACCACCACTGTCACCACCACTGTCACCACCACCACTGTCACCACCACTGTCACCACCACCACTGTCACCACCACTGTCACCACCACTGTCACCACCACTGTCACCACCACTGTCACCACCACCACTGTCACCACCACCACTGTCACCACCACTGTCACCACCACTGTCACCACCACCACTGTCACCACCACTGTCACCACCACCACTGTCACCACCACTGTCACCACCACTGTCACCACCACCACTGTCACCACCACCACTGTCACCACCACCACTGTTACCACCACTGTCACCACCACTGTCACCACCACTGTCACCACCACCACTGTCACCACCACCACTGTCACCACCACCACTGTCACCACCACTGTCACCACCACCACTGTCACCACCACTGTCACCACCACTGTCACCACCACTGTCACCACCACTGTCACCACCACCACTGTCACCGCCACTGTCACCACCACTGTCACCACCACCACTGTCACCACCACTGTCACCACCACCACTGTCACCACCACTGTCACCACCACTGTCACCACCACCACTGTCACCACCACTGTCACCACCACTGTCACCACCACTGTCACCACCACTGTCACCACCACCACTGTCACCACCACCACTGTCACCACCACTGTCACCACCACCACTGTCACCACCACTGTCACCACCACCACTGTCACCACCACTGTCACCACCACTGTCACCACCACTGTCACCACCACTGTCACCACCACCACTGTCACCACCACCACTGTCACCACCACTGTCACCACCACCACTGTCACCACCACTGTCACCACCACTGTCACCACCACTGTCACCACCACCACTGTCACCACCACCACTGTCACCACCACTGTCACCACCACCACTGTCACCACCACTGTCACCACCACCACTGTCACCACCACTGTCACCACCACTGTCACCACCACTGTCACCACCACTGTCACCACCACTGTCACCACCACCACTGTCACCACCACTGTCACCACCACCACTGTCACCACCACTGTCACCACCACTGTCACCACCACTGTCACCACCACTGTCACCACCACTGTCACCACCACTGTCACCACCACCACTGTCACCACCACTGTCACCACCACCACTGTCACCACCACTGTCACCACCACTGTCACCACCACTGTCACCACCACCACTGTCACCACCACCACTGTCACCACCACTGTCACCACCACTGTCACCACCACTGTCACCACCACTGTCACCACCACTGTCACCACCACCACTGTCACCACCACTGTCACCACCACTGTCACCACCACTGTCACCACCACTGTCACCACCACCACTGTCACCACCACCACTGTCACCACCACCACTGTCACCACCACTGTCACCACCACTGTCACCACCACCACTGTCACCACCACCACTGTCACCACCACCACTGTCACCACCACTGTCACCACCACTGTCACCACCACTGTCACCACCACTGTCACCACCACTGTCACCACCACTGTCACCACCACTGTCACCACCACCACTGTCACCACCACCACTGTCACCACCACAGTCACCACCACTGTCACCACCACTGTCACCACCACTGTCACCACCACCACTGTCACCACCACTGTCACCACCACCACTGTCACCACCACTGTCACCACCACTGTCACCACCACTGTCACCACCACCACTGTCACCACCACCACTGTCACCACCACTGTCACCACCACTGTCACCACCACTGTCACCACCACTGTCACCACCACTGTCACCACCACCACTGTCACCACCACTGTCACCACCACCACTGTCACCACCACTGTCACCACCACTGTCACCACCACTGTCACCACCACTGTCACCACCACTGTCACCACCACTGTCACCACCACTGTCACCACCACCACTGTCACCACCACTGTCACCACCACTGTCACCACCACCACTGTCACCACCACTGTCACCACCACCACTGTCACCACCACTGTCACCACCACTGTCACCACCACTGTCACCACCACCACTGTCACCACCACCACTGTCACCACCACTGTCACCACCACTGTCACCACCACCACTGTCACCACCACTGTCACCACCACTGTCACCACCACCACTGTCACCACCACTGTCACCACCACCACTGTCACCACCACTGTCACCACCACTGTCACCACCACCACTGTCACCACCACCACTGTCACCACCACTGTCACCACCACTGTCACCACCACCACTGTCACCACCACCACTGTCACCACCACCACTGTCACCACCACTGTCACCACCACTGTCACCACCACTGTCACCACCACCACTGTCACCACCACTGTCACCACCACTGTCACCACCACCACTGTCACCACCACCACTGTCACCACCACCACTGTCACCACCACTGTCACCACCACTGTCACCACCACCACTGTCACCACCACCACTGTCACCACCACCACTGTCACCACCACTGTCACCACCACTGTCACCACCACTGTCACCACCACTGTCACCACCACTGTCACCACCACTGTCACCACCACCACTGTCACCACCGCTGTCACCACCACCACTGTCACCACCACTGTCACCACCACTGTCACCACCACTGTCACCACCACCACTGTCACCACCACTGTCACCACCACTGTCACCACCACTGTCACCACCACTGTCACCACCACCACTGTCACCACCGCTGTCACCACCACCACTGTCACCACCACTGTCACCACCACTGTCACCACCACTGTCACCACCACTGTCACCACCACTGTCACCACCACTGTCACCACCACTGTCACCACCACTGTCACCACCACCACTGTCACCACCGCTGTCACCACCACCACTGTCACCACCACTGTCACCACCACTGTCACCACCACTGTCACCACCACTGTCACCACCACTGTCACCACCACCACTGTCACCACCACCACTGTCACCACCACCACTGTCACCACCACTGTCACCACCACTGTCACCACCACTGTCACCACCACTGTCACCACCACTGTCACCACCACTGTCACCACCACTGTCACCACCACCACTGTCACCACCGCTGTCACCACCACCACTGTCACCACCACTGTCACCACCACTGTCACCACCACTGTCACCACCACCACTGTCACCACCACTGTCACCACCACTGTCACCACCACTGTCACCACCACTGTCACCACCACCACTGTCACCACCGCTGTCACCACCACCACTGTCACCACCACTGTCACCACCACTGTCACCACCACTGTCACCACCACTGTCACCACCACTGTCACCACCACTGTCACCACCACTGTCACCACCACCACTGTCACCACCGCTGTCACCACCACCACTGTCACCACCACTGTCACCACCACTGTCACCACCACTGTCACCACCACTGTCACCACCACTGTCACCACCACCACTGTCACCACCGCTGTCACCACCACCACTGTCACCACCACTGTCACCACCACTGTCACCACCACTGTCACCACCACCACTGTCACCACCACTGTCACCACCACTGTCACCACCACTGTCACCACCACTGTCACCACCACTGTCACCACCACTGTCACCACCACCACTGTCACCACCACTGTCACCACCACTGTCACCACCACCACTGTCACCACCACTGTCACCACCACCACTGTCACCACCACTGTCACCACCACTGTCACCACCACTGTCACCACCACTGTCACCACCACTGTCACCACCACTGTCACCACCACTGTCACCACCACTGTCACCACCACTGTCACCACCACTGTCACCACCACTGTCACCACCACTGTCACCACCACTGTCACCACCACCACTGTCACCACCACTGTCACCACCACTGTCACCACCACTGTCACCACCACTGTCACCACCACCACTGTCACCACCACTGTCACCACCACCACTGTCACCACCACTGTCACCACCACTGTCACCACCACTGTCACCACCACTGTCACCACCACCACTGTCACCACCACTGTCACCACCACTGTCACCACCACTGTCACCACCACCACTGTCACCACCACTGTCACCACCACCACTGTCACCACCACTGTCACCACCACTGTCACCACCACCACTGTCACCACCACTGTCACCACCACCACTGTCACCACCACTGTCACCACCACTGTCACCACCACTGTCACCACCACTGTCACCACCACTGTCACCACCACTGTCACCACCACTGTCACCACCACTGTCACCACCACCACTGTCACCACCACCACTGTCACCACCACTGTCACCACCACTGTCACCACCACTGTCACCACCACCACTGTCACCACCACTGTCACCACCACCACTGTCACCACCACTGTCACCACCACTGTCACCACCACTGTCACCACCACTGTCACCACCACTGTCACCACCACCACTGTCACCACCACCACTGTCACCACCACTGTCACCACCACTGTCACCACCACTGTCACCACCACTGTCACCACCACTGTCACCACCACTGTCACCACCACTGTCACCACCACTGTCACCACCACCACTGTCACCACCACTGTCACCACCACTGTCACCACCACCACTGTCACCACCACCACTGTCACCACCACTGTCACCACCACTGTCACCACCACTGTCACCACTACCACTGTCACCACCACTGTCACCACCACTGTCACCACCACTGTCACCACCACCACTGTCACCACCACTGTCACCACCACTGTCACCACCACCACTGTCACCACCACCACTGTCACCACCACTGTCACCACCACTGTCACCACCACTGTCACCACCACCACTGTCACCACCACTGTCACCACCACTGTCACCACCACTGTCACCACCACCACTGTCACCACCACTGTCACCACCACCACTGTCACCACCACTGTCACCACCACTGTCACCACCACCACTGTCACCACCACTGTCACCACCACCACTGTCACCACCACTGTCACCACCACTGTCACCACCACTGTCACCACCACTGTCACCACCACTGTCACCACCACTGTCACCACCACCACTGTCACCACCACCACTGTCACCACCACCACTGTCACCACCACTGTCACCACCACTGTCACCACCACTGTCACCACCACCACTGTCACCACCACTGTCACCACCACCACTGTCACCACCACTGTCACCACCACTGTCACCACCACTGTCACCACCACTGTCACCACCACTGTCACCACCACTGTCACCACCACTGTCACCACCACTGTCACCACCACCACTGTCACCACCACTGTCACCACCACTGTCACCACCACCACTGTCACCACCACCACTGTCACCACCACTGTCACCACCACTGTCACCACCACTGTCACCACCACTGTCACCACCACTGTCACCACCACTGTCACCACCACTGTCACCACCACTGTCACCACCACCACTGTCACCACCACTGTCACCACCACTGTCACCACCACCACTGTCACCACCACCACTGTCACCACCACTGTCACCACCACTGTCACCACCACTGTCACCACCACTGTCACCACCACTGTCACCACCACTGTCACCACCACTGTCACCACCACTGTCACCACCACCACTGTCACCACCACCACTGTCACCACCACCACTGTCACCACCACTGTCACCACCACTGTCACCACCACTGTCACCACCACCACTGTCACCACCACTGTCACCACCACTGTCACCACCACCACTGTCACCACCACTGTCACCACCACTGTCACCACCACTGTCACCACCACTGTCACCACCACTGTCACCACCACCACTGTCACCACCACTGTCACCACCACCACTGTCACCACCACTGTCACCACCACTGTCACCACCACCACTGTCACCACCACTGTCACCACCACCACTGTCACCACCACTGTCACCACCACCACTGTCACCACCACTGTCACCACCACTGTCACCACCACTGTCACCACCACTGTCACCACCACTGTCACCACCACTGTCACCACCACTGTCACCACCACTGTCACCACCACTGTCACCACCACTGTCACCACCACCACTGTCACCACCACTGTCACCACCACCACTGTCACCACCACCACTGTCACCACCACTGTCACCACCACTGTCACCACCACTGTCACCACCACTGTCACCACCACCACTGTCACCACCACTGTCACCACCACCACTGTCACCACCACTGTCACCACCACTGTCACCACCACTGTCACCACCACCACTGTCACCACCACTGTCACCACCACTGTCACCACCACTGTCACCACCACCACTGTCACCACCACCACTGTCACCACCACTGTCACCACCACTGTCACCACCACCACTGTCACCACCACCACTGTCACCACCACCACTGTCACCACCACTGTCACCACCACTGTCACCACCACTGTCACCACCACCACTGTCACCACCACTGTCACCACCACCACTGTCACCACCACCACTGTCACCACCACCACTGTCACCACCACTGTCACCACCACTGTCACCACCACCACTGTCACCACCACTGTCACCACCACTGTCACCACCACTGTCACCACCACCACTGTCACCCCCACTGTCACCACCACTGTCACCACCACTGTCACCACCACTGTCACCACCACCACTGTCACCACCACTGTCACCACCACTGTCACCACCACCACTGTCACCACCACCACTGTCACCACCACTGTCACCACCACTGTCACCACCACTGTCACCACCACTGTCACCACCACTGTCACCACCACTGTCACCACCACTGTCACCACCACCACTGTCACCACCACTGTCACCACCACCACTGTCACCACCACCACTGTCACCACCACCACTGTCACCACCACCACTGTCACCACCACTGTCACCACCACTGTCACCACCACTGTCACCACCACTGTCACCACCACTGTCACCACCACTGTCACCACCACCACTGTCACCACCACTGTCACCACCACTGTCACCACCACTGTCACCACCACTGTCACCACCACGCTTCCTGGTGAATACGGTGATCCTCTGTGACAGGAAGTGACGTCATGGACGACCGGAAGCGCCCCCAGGAACAGGAAGTGACATCATCGACCCCCCCCCAGCCTTTCTGTGTTTTCTGAACAATTTTACGTCATTTTCTGGTTTTTTTTTTTTGGTTTTTTTTTTTTGGTGTTTATGGGTTTTTGCCGCTTTACGGTTCTTCCGTGTTCTCGAAGGGTTTTTTTTTATTTTTTTATTTTTCTTTTTTGAAGGTTTCAGGGTTTTTAGGATATTTTTAGGGTTCTTGAATTTTTCTGTCGGGGTCCTTACCGTGTTTTTGGGGTTTTAGAGATTTTTTTTTTTATTTTGGTTTTTTTATATAGTTTTTGGCTTTTTAAAAAAAATGAGATTTTTTTGAGCGTTGGGTTTGGTTTTGTTTAGAATTTTAGTTTTTTTTATTTTTACAGTTTTTAAATGGTTTTATGAGAGTTTTAAGATTTTTCTCAAAGGGTTCCCTCATTGAAAAACGATTTCAGGGTTTTGTGCCCATTTTCAGAGATTTATTTATTTATTTATTTATTTTTTATTTTTCTTCTTCTTTTTCTTTCTTTTTCTTTTTTTTGAAGGTTTCGGGGTTTTTAGGATATTTTTAGGGTTCTTGAATTTTTGTAGAGTTTTATAGCATTTTTTTTTAGGGTTTTAAGATTTCTTAGGATGCGTGGGTTCTCTTCTTTTTTTTTTTTGGGGAATTTTAGGTTTTTAAAAAAAGCGCTTGTAAAGTAATTTAGGGTTTTTAAAAAGTTCTTTAAGGATCTTTAAGGGGTTGTTTGCAGATTCTTTTTTTTTTTTAATATTTTAGGTTTCTTTTAGGACGTTTTAAGTATTTTAGAGTTTTTAGGGCTCCTGTGGGGAGATTTGAAGGCCTTAGGGTTTTTATTTAGGGATTTAGGGTTTTTTTTATGTTTTTAAAACGTTTTTTGCGTTTTTGTGTTTTAGGGTCTCAGGGTTTTTTGTGTCTTATTTTTAGTTTTTTTTTGATGGATCTTGATTTCTTTTATAATTTTAAGGTATTTTAGGGTTTTAGTGTCTTTTATGGTTCTAGAGTTGTTGTTTTTTTAAATTATTTTAGTTTTTTTTTTTTTTTATACTTTTAGGGCTTTTAAAAAATTAGAATTCTTGAGTGTTTTTTTTTTTTTTTTTTTTTGCAATTTTAGGTTTTTTTTTTTTTAGGTTTTGAATGTTTTTATTAAAGGTTTAAGATTTTTTTGAAAATGATTAAAGGTTTTGTCCCTGTTTTCAAAGATTTATTAAGGCCATAGGGTTTTTTTGTTTTGTTTTGTTTTGTATTGTTTTTTTTAAGGTTTTATGGTTTTTAGGGTATTTTTAGGGTTCTTGAAATTTTGTAAGGTTTTAGAGCAATTTTTTAGGGTTTTAGGATTTTTTTGGGGAATTTTTTTTAGAATTCTTTGGATTTCTTTTCTTTGGATTTTTTTTTTTTTTTTTTAGAAAGTGTATATAAAGTATTTTAGGGTATTTCATTTATTTATTTATTTAGTTAGCTATTTATTTTGTTAGTTATTTAGTTACTTAGTTACTTAGTTTTAGTTTTAGTTTTTTAAGTATCTTTTAGTGTATTTTTAAAGATTCTATGTTTTTTTTTTTTTAGGATTTTCTTTCTTTAATATTTTAGGTTTCTTTTAGGACATTTTGAGTATTTTAGAGTTTTTAGGGTTCCTGTGGGGATTTTTGAAAGCCTTATTGTTTTTATTTAGGGTTTTATTTTATTTTTTTATGTTTTTAAAACGTGTCTGGGTTTGTGTGTGCGCGCGTGTGTGTGTGTTTTAGGGTTTTAGGGGTTTTTGAGGCTTATTTTTAGATTTTTTTTGACGGATCTTGATTTCCTCTAGAATTTTAAGCTCTTTTAGGGTTTTAGTGTCTTTTATGGTTTTCAAACTATTTTAGGACTTTTGATTTTTACCTTTAAGGTTTTTTATTTTATTTTATTTTATTTTTTTAGCTTTTAGCTTTCATTAAGTTTTTAGGGATTCCTGCTTCCTTTTAGGGTTCTACAATTTTTTGTTTGTTTTTTATTTTTCACTTATTTTTTTTTTTTTTAACTATTGTAGGACTTTTTAACCTTTAACGTGTTGAGGTTTTTTTTTTTTTTCGGGTTTTTTTTTGTTTGTTTGTTTTTTGTTTTTTTACCTTTCCGGTTTCATTTACTATTTTAGGGATTTCTGGGTCTTTTTAGGATTCTAGATTTTTTTTTTTTGGAATATCAATTTTTTATAGGGTTTTAGGTTCTTTCAGTGCTTGTGTATTTTTTTTTTTTTAGAGTTCTTTATGGTTTTTCTTGATTTTTTTTAAAGCCTCATGGTTTATCATTGTGACTTTTTAAGGTTCTTAGGGTTTTATTTTGTTTGTTTGTTTGCGTGTTTTTCGGCTTTCTGAGGCAGGGTTTCTCTGTGTCGCCGTGGCTGCCCTGGGACTTACTTTTTAGACCAGGCTGGCCTCGAACTCAGAAATCTGCCTGCCTCTGCCTCCCAAGTGCTGGGATGAAAGGCGTGGGCCACAAACCCTGAAATAATTAAACACGCCCTAAAAGAGCCTTAAAAAGCTAGAAAAAAAATAAAAAACTCAATAAACAATTTTTTAAGAACCTAAAATTCTAAAGAAACAAAAAAAAAAAAACAAGGAACTCTAAAAAGACCTAAAAAATAATAAAACTCTAAAAAATACACCAAAAACTCTACAACTCGAGAACCCTAAAAAGACCCGAAAAACCATTAAAAAAAAATAAAACCAAAAACCCTAAGTTCTTATAAAATGGCTAAAAACACTTAAAATGATATTAAAAACCCTAAAAAAAAAACTATTTTTTTTTAAAAATCCTAAAATCCTTAAAAAAAAAAAAACTAAAAAATACCTAAAACGCTAAAAAACCTAAAGCCTTAAAAAAAAACAAAAAACTAAAAAATCATAAAAACATATAAAAAACTGTAAAAGACCCTAAAACCCCAAAATATCTTGAAATTCTAGAAGAAATCAAGGTTTTTTATTTTAACAAATTTAGGTTATTTTTTTTTAGGGTTTTTGAGGTTTTTTTTAGGGGTTTCGGATTCTTTTTCAGGGTTTCAGGTTTTTATTGAGGGTTTTAAGGTTTTCTGGGTGCTTTTTGTAGGTTTTAGGATTATTCGTGGTTTCAGGGTTTTGATGAATTTTTAGATTTTTTTTTTAAAGGATTTTAATTTCTTTATGATTTTTGGGGATTTTTTTTTCCTGTCTTTTTAGTGTTCTTGTATTTTTCAGAACTTCGGGGATTTTTAGTGTTTGGGTTTTTTTTTTTTTTTTTTACTTTTTTTTTTTTTTTCAATTTTAGGGTATTTTGGTTTCTTAGGGTTTGTTTATTTTTTTTAAGAATTTTATATTTTATTATTCTTTTTGAGATTTTTTTTGGCCTTTAGGCTTTTTTTTTTTTTTTTTTTTAAGTAGTTTTATGGTGTTTTAGGGTTCTAGAAGGTTTTTTGTTTTTGTTTTTGTTTTAACATTATAGGTTTTTTTTTTTTTAGGGTTTTAGGTTTTTTTTTTTTAATTAGAGTTCTTGAAGTTTTTTTTTTTTAATTAGGGTATTTTTTATTTTTTTTAAAAGTTTTTATTAATAATTCTAGGGTTTTTTAAAGGGTTCTTTAATTTAAAAAATGATTTTAGGGATTTCTCCGAGTTTAAGATGATCTTTTAACGCCATAGGGTTTTTTGTTTGTTTGTTTGTTTGGTTTGCATTTTATGGTTTTATGGTTTTTAGAGTCTTTTTCGGGTTCTTGGAGTTTTCCTGAATTTTAGGGCTTTTTCTTTTAATTTTTTTTTTTTTAGTATTTTAGAATTTTTTGGTGTCTTTTTAGTGTTCTTCCTTTTTTTGAATTTTAGCGTTTTTAAAAAAGTGTTTATTGAGCAAAAAAAAAATAAAATAAAATAAATAAAATAAAATAAAATAAAAATAAAATAAAATAAAAATAAAATAAAATAAAATAAAATAAAATAAAATAAAATACACAAGGAGCCAAAACGTCCCTAAAACTTTTCTTCCTTCCTTTCTCTCGCCGCTGCTGCTGCCGCTGCTTCTTCTTTTTTTTCAGTTTTTCGGGACTCGGTTTCTCTGTGTTTCCCTCTCTGACTTTAGGTTTCAGAGCTGTGGTGAATATTTAGGTTTTTCATTTTTTTTTAAAGGAATTTAAAAATTCCTTTTTATTTTTTTTTTATTGCTTTAGGGATTTTTTAGTGGACTTTTTCATGTCCTTGGGTTTTTCAGAATTATGGGGTTTTTTTTTAGAGTTTTAAGTTTTTTGGTTATAGAATTTTAGGGTATTTTAGTATTTTAAGGTTCGTTTATGTTTTTTTAATTTCACTTTTCTAGGTTTTTTAGCTTTTTTTGGCTTTAGGGATTTTTATAGTTTTATAGTTTTATTTTTTTAGGATTCTAGGAGGTTGGTTTTTTTTTTTTTCATTTTTAGAGGTTTTTTTTTTTTTTTTGTAGGGATTTTTAGCGTCTTTTTAGGGTTCTGAAAGTTTTTTCTTATCATTTATGTTGTTTTTGGGTTTTAGATTTTAAAAAATATCCAGAGTTCTGGAGGTTTTTCTTTTGGAATTTTACAGTTTTTTTATTTTATTTTATTTTATTTTATTTTATTTTATTTTATTTTATTTTATTTTATTTATTTATTTTTTTTAAGGTTTCTTTCTTGTAAAAAATGACTTTAGGGTTTCTCAGAGTTTTTAAGATGCTTTTTTAAAAATGCCATAGGGTTTTATTTATTTATTTTTTTAATGGTTTTCAGTATTTTAGGGTCTTATTAGGGCTCTTGAGGTTTTGTAGAATTTTAGGAATTTTAGGGTTTTAGAATTTTTTGGGTTTTTTTATAGTTTTTTTTTTTTTTTTAGAATTGTAGGTGTTTTTTTTTTTTTGCAGTGTATCTGAAGCATTTCCGGTTTCTTTATTTTGGCTTTTTGGGGCTCTTTCCGTGTCTGTTTAAAGATTCTCCTTCTTTAAGGGTTTTCTGCTTTTTAAGGTTTTAGGTTTTTTTAAGGATTTTTTAAGGTTTCCCTTTAGTGATTTTAAAGTGTTTTAGAGATTTTAGGATTTTAAGAGGATTTTTGACGGCGTCGTCAGTGTCATGATTTAGGGTTTCAGGGCCTTTTGGGGTTTTTAAACGATTTTAGGATATTTTTAAGGCTTTACCTTTTTTGGGATTTTACAGATTTTTAGAGTCTTTTAAGGATTTTTGTGGGTTTTTTTTTTTTAGAATTTTGTGGGTTTTTTAGGGGTTTAGGATTCATTTTAGGGTTTTAGGGTTTTATAGGTATTTTTTTATTTTATTTTATTTTTTTTTACTTTTTTGGGTTTCAGGGTTTTGATGTGTTTTTAGTTTTTTTAAAGGATTTTACGGATTTTTTTAGTGTTTTAGGGGTTTCTCGGTCTTTTTACTGATGTTTACGGGTTTTTTTGTTTTGTTTTTTTTTTGGTTTATTTTTGTTTTCTTTTGTTTTTGTTTTTTTGTTTTTTTTTTTACAATTTTAGGGTTTATCTTTAGGGTTTTAGGTTTTTTAAATTTTTATTAAAGATTTTAGAATTTTTAAAAAAGGTCTTTTGGGTGCTTTTAGGGTTTTTAAATAATTTAATTAATTTTAGTGTTTTTTTAGTGTTTCTTGGTATTTTTTTAAGGTCATAGTTTTATTTTTCTTTGTTTGTTCTTAATGATTTTTAGGGTCTTTTTAGGGTTCTAGAGTGGTAGAATTTTAAGATATATTTTAGGATTTCTGAATTTCTTAAGGTCTTTTCAGTGTTCTTGGATTTTCTTTTTTTGTTTTTTAGAATTTTAGTTTTTTTAAAAAAAATGTTTATTAAGTATTTAAAAAAAAAATTTTTTTTAAGCTTTTATGTTTCCTTCAGGGTTTGTTTAGGGTTTTATGGTTTTTAAGGTTTTAGAGTTCTTTTAGGGTTTTAAAATGATTTTAGGGTTTTTTTTTCAGTGTATTTGGCGATTTCTTTCAAGGCCTTTGGGTTCTTTTTTTTTTTTTTATGGTTTTAGGGTTTTCTCGGTCTTTTTAGCCTTCTAGACGGTTCTTTACGTTTTGATTGTTTCTTTGTTTTTTTTCGTTTTTTACAATTTTTGAGATTTTTTTAGGGTTTCAGGTTCTTTTAATTTTTTAAAGAATTTTAGGGTTTTCTTTTTTTTTAAGCGTTCTGTTGATTTTTTCAAGCTTTGGGTTTCTTTTTTGAAGTTTTTAGGGTCTTTTCAGGTTTCTTTTTGAAAAGATTTAAAAAAATATTTTTTTTTAGTGTTTAGGGTATTTTTTTAAGCGGTTTCAGGTTCTTTTTTTTTTTTAGGGTTTTAGGGTTTTTAGGGTCTTTTTGGAGTTTTTGAGTTTTCTTTAGAATTTTAGGGTTTTCAGGGGTTTAGGATGCGTTTTAGGGTTTCAGATTTTTATCGTAGGGACTTAAGGTTTTTTGGTATTTTTTTAGTGTTTTAGGGTTTGGGGGGTTTCAGGGTTTTGATGTATTTTTAGGGATTTTTTTTTCAGGATTTTAGGTATTTTTTAGGGCGCGGGGGCATTTTTGGAGGTCTTAGTGTTTTTATTTAGAGCTTTAGGAATTTTTTATAGTTTAAAAAAATTGTTTTTTTTGTGTCTTAGGGATTTTTGTGGTTTATTTTTAGGGTTTTTTGAAGGTTCTCGATTTCTTCTAGAATTTTAAGGTGTTTTAGGGTTTGAGGGTATTTTAGGGTTTTTAAAGGATTTTAGGATTTTTTTAGGTTTTACATGGTTTTGCTTTTTTTATATATAGTTCAGGTTTTTTTTTGAGGGTCTTAGAGATTTTTAGGGTTTTTTCGTTTTTCTTAGAATTTCAGAGTTTTTTATGGGTTTGGGATTGTTATTAGCGTTTCAGGTTTTTATTTAGGGTTTTAGTGTTTTGTAGGTATTTATTTTTTAGAGGGCTGTAGGTTTGTTTTTTTTTTTTTAATTTCAGGGTTTTGAAGTATTTTTAGGTTTTTTAAAGGTTTTCAGGCTTTTTTTTTTAGGGTTTTAGGGTTTTTTTTTTTTTTTTCCGGACCTTTTTTCTGTTCTTAAGGTCGTTTTGTTTGTTTGTTTGTTTTTGTTTTGTTTTGTTTTTTTAGAATTTTGGGGTTAATCTTATTTATGGTTTTAGGGTTTTTTTTTTTCCAGTTTTTATTAAGGATTTTAGGATTTTGTTTAAAGCTTTTTAGCGTTCTTTTAGGGTTTTTAAATTATTTTCGTGTTTTTGTTTTTTGTTTTGTTTTTTATGTTTTTGGTGATTTTTTTAAGGCCATAGGGTTTTTGTTTTTGTTTTTGTTTCTGTTTTTGTTTTTTAAAGTTTTTCTGTGGTCTTTTTAGGGTTCTACGGTTGTTGTAAAGTTTTTGGGTAATTTTTAGGGTTTTTTAACATCTTTCAGGGCCTCTTTACAGTTCTTGTGTTTTCTTTTTTTAGAATTTTATTTTATTTTTTAAAGGTTAATTAATTGAGTATTTTACAGTTTTTCGAGATTTTGTGGCCTATTTTATGGTCTGTTTAAGGATTTTAAGATTTTTAAAAGTTTAACTTTTTTCTTTTTAAGTCTTAGGTTTCTTTTATGTTTTTGAATGACTTTAGGGTTTTTTCACTGTTTTTGGTGATTTTTGTCAAGTCCTTGGCGTTCTCTTTTTTTAAGGTTTTAGGGCCATCTGGGCCTTTTTATACATCTAGAAGATTTTATTTTATTTAATTTTTTAAAGGATTTTAGGGTTTTTTTTAAAGGGTTTTTGGTTCTTTATTTTTTTTTTTAGAATTTTATAGACTTTTGCGGTGGTTGTTAATTTTTTTTAAACATGAGGGTTTTTTTTTTTTTTTTAAGTTTTTAGGGTTTTTAGGGTCTTTTCCGGTGCTTTTAAAAAGATTGTTTTAACTTTTTTGTTGTTGCTGCTGTTAAGTCTTTAGGGATTTTAAAAGGTTTCAGGTTCTTTTTTTTATGGTTTTAGGGTTTTTAGGGTCTTTTTAGGGTTTCTGAGTTTTCTTGAGAATTCTAGGGTTTTTTTTTTAGGGTTTTAGGATTCCTTTTAGGGTTTCAGATTTATTTCGGGTCTTAAGGTTTTGTCGGTGTGTTTTAGAATTTTAAGGTATTTTAGGGTTTTCAGTATCTTTTATGGTTTTTAAACTATTTTAGGACTTTTGTTTTTTTTTACCTTTAATGGTTTTTTATTTTTTTTACATTTTAGGTTTCATTTAGGTTTTTAGGGATTTCTGCTTCCTTTTAGGGTTCTATGATTTTTTTTTTGTTTTTTTTTTTTCACTTATTTATTTATTTTTTTAACTATTGTAGTATTTTTTATTTAGCTTTAGGGATTCATTTAGTATTTTAGGGATTTCTGGGTCTTTTTAGGATTCAATATATATATATTTTTGAATATCAATTTTTTATAGGGTTTTAGGTTCTTTCAGGGCTTGTGTGTGTGTGTGTTTTTTTTTTTATTTTTAGAGTTCTTTATGGTTTTTCTTGATTTTTTTTTTTAAAGCTTCATGGTTTATCATTGTGACTTTTTAAGGTTCTCAGGGTTTTTTTTTGTTTTTGTTTGTTTGCGTGTTTTTTTGACTTTTCCAGACAGAGTTCCTCTGTGCAGACCTGGCCGTCCCGGGAGTGGCTGTGCAGACCTGGACCTGAGCGATCTGTCGGAATCCAGAACACTTTTCAAGGTTTTAGAAATTTTTAGTGTCTCTTTAAAGTTCTCGGGTTTTCCTTTTTATTTATTTATTTATTTTATTTTTTTGGAATTTTATTTATTTATTTATTTATTTATTTATTTTTGGAATTTTAGTTTTTTTAAAACAATTGTTTTTAAATTATTTTATTTTATTATTTTTTTATGTTTCTTTAAGGACCTTTTAGTGTTCGAGACAGGGTTTCTCTGCGTAGCTCTAGATTTTTTAAAAGGATTTTTTGGCTTTTTAAAGTCTTTGGTGGTTTTTTGTTTGTGTGTTTTTGTTGTTTTCTTTTGTTTTTAGCCGTTCCAGGTTTTTGTTTTTGTTTTTGTTTTTGTTTGTTTTTTTTTAGGTGTTTAGGGTTTTGGGGTCTTTTTAGGGGTTTTGAGGATTTTAGGGTTTTGCCCATGTCTGCAGAGATTTATTAAGGCGATACGGAATTTTTTTTTATTTTTTGGTTTTGTTTTGCTTTTTCTTTTCTTTTCTTTTTTTGTTCGCTTGTTTGGTTTTTTTCTTCTGTTTTTTTTTTTGTGGTTTTATGGATTTCATGGTGTTTTTAGGGTTCTTGTAACTTTGTACAATTTTAGAGCATTTTGTAGCATGGGGAATTTTTCAGGGTCTTTTTAGAGTTCTTGGGTTTTCTTTCTTTTTGGAATTTTAGATTTTTTTAAAAAATTTCTTTATAAAGGATTTTAGGGCTTTTGTGTTCTTTGTTTTTTGTCTTTTTAGTTTTTTTTTTTTTTTTTTTGGTTTTTTTTTTTTTTGGTTTTTTTTTTTTTGTTTTTTTTTTGGTTTTTCGAGACAGGGTTCCTCTGTGTAGCCCTGGCTGTCCTGGAACTCACTCTGTAGACCAGGCTGGCCTCGAACTCAGAAATCCGCCTGCCTCTGCCTCCCGAGTGCTGGGATCAAAGGCGCGCGCCACCACGCCCGGCTCAGTCTTTTTCGTTTTTTAAAACATTAGAAAGGAAAACCAAAAAAGCCATAGGATCTTTAAACAAACATTAAAACCCCAAAACCCTAAAAAGACCCCAAACCCTGAAAATCTTAAAAAAAAAGAAAACCATAAAGACCGAAAACCCCCACAACGTAAAAGGATTTGTAAGTTTTTTATGTTTTTTTTTTTTTTTGTCAGTTCTTTTTTTGAGGGTTTTACGGTTCTCGGGGCGGGTTCCAGGGTTTTGCTGTATTTTTATTTAATTCTTAAAAGATTTTACTTTTTATTTATTATTTTCGTGTCTCTTTAGTGTTTTTGAGTTTTTCAGAAATGTACTTTTTTAGTGTTTTAGGGTTTGGTATTTTTAGGGTGGTTTTTTTAAAGGATTCTGGGACGTTTTGGTAATATAGAGATCGCTTATGTATTTTTAAGAATTTTATGGATTTTTTTTTTTTTTTACGATTTTTGGCTTATTCGAACTTTCTGGGATTTTTTCTTAACATCATAGGGTCTTTTGGGTTTTAGGGGTTTCTAGTGTCTTTTTAGGGTTCCAGTGATTTTTTTTTTATTATTTTAGGGTTTTTTTTTAAATAGTTTTAGTTTTTTTAATTTAAAAAAATTACAGTTCTTGAGGGTTTTTTTTTTTAGAAATTTAGGGTTTTTCTTTATGTTTTAAAAAAGTGTTTATTAAAGTTTTAAGATTTTCTTAAAGGGTTCTTTCATTTAAAAATTATTTAAGGGTTTTGTGCCCATTTTCAGAGATTTATTAAGGCCATAGGTTTTGTGTTTTCTTTTGGTTTTGGTTTTGGTTTTTTTGTTTGTTTGTTTGTTTTATATATATATATATATATTTATATAATTTTAAGGATTTGCAGGTACCTTTTTTAGAGGGTTTTAGCGTTTTGGGGGGGTTTCAGGATTTTGCAGTATTTTAGTTTCTTTTAAAGATTTTCAGAATTATTTTTGGGTCTTTTTAGTGTTTTTGAGTTTTTCTGAATTGTACTTTTGTTTTTTTAGTGTTTTAGTGTTTGTTTTTTAAGGTTGTTTTTTTTTTTTAAAGGATTTTAGGGTGTTTTGGTAATATAGAGATCATTTATGTTTTTTTAAGAATTTTATGTATTTTGGCTTTTTCAATTTTAATGATTTTTTTTTTTAAGTTTTACAGCTCTTTATGCTTCATAAAGGATTTTTTTCTTAACATTATAGGTTTTTTTGGTTTTTAGGGGTTTTTAGTGTCTTTTTAGGGTTCAAGAAAATTTTTTTTAATTTATATTTTAGTTTTTTTAAATAGTTTTAGGACTTTTAAAAAATTAGAGTACTTGAGTGTTTTGGTTTTTTGTTTTTGTTTTTGTTTTTTTTTGTTTTAGATTTTTATGTTTTTTTTTAGGTTTTCAAAAAGTTTTTATTAAAGATTTAAGATTTTCCTAAAGGGATCTTTCATTTAAAAAGGATTTAAGTGTTTTGTGCCTGTTTTCAGAGATTTATTAAGGCCATAGTTTTTGTTTTGTTTTGTTTTGTTTTTGTTTGTTTGTTTTTTTTTGGTTTTTTTGTTTTTTTTTTTTGTTTGTTTTTTTTTTTTTTAAGGTTGTACGGTTCTCAGGGTATTTTTAGGGTTCTTGAAATTTTGTAGAGTTTTAGAGCATTTTTAAGGTTTTAGGATTTTTTTCAGGGTCATTTTAGAGTTCTCGGGTTTTCTTTTTTTGGAATTTTAGTTTAATTTTTTAAAAAATTGTTTATAAAGCATTTTAGAGTCTTTATGGTTTTTTTTTTACAGTTTTATAGCTCTTTAGGTTTCTTGAAGGATTTTTTTCTTAACATTATAGGGTTTTGGGCGGCTTTAGAGGTTTTCTTTTTTTTTTTTAGGGTTCTAAAGATTTTTTTTATTATTTTATTTTATTTTTTTTTTACAGTTTTAGGGTTTTTTTTTTTAAAAATTAGAGTTCTTGAGTGTTTTTATATATATATATATATATATATTTTAGTTTTTAAAAAAGTTTTCATTAAAGTTTTAAGATTTTGTCTTTAAAGGGTTCTTTCATTTAAAAAGATTTAAGTGTTTTGCCCCTGTTTTCAGAGATTTATTAAGGCCGTAGGGTTTTTTTGTTTTGTTTTGTTTTGTATTGTTTTTTTAAGGTTTTATGGTTTTTAGGGTATTTTTAGGGTTCTTGAAATTTTGTAAGGTTTTAGAGCAATTTTTTTGGGTTTTAGGATTCCTCTTAGGGTTTCAGATTTATTTCGGGACTTAAGGTTTTGCCGGTATATTTTAGAATTTTAAGGTATTTTAGGGTTTTCAGTATCTTTTATGGTTTTTAAACTATTTTAGGACTTTTGTTTTTTTTTTTACCTTTAATGGTTTTTTTTTTTTTTTACATTTTAGGTTTCATTTAGGTTTTTAGGGATTTCTGCTTCCTTTTAGGGTTCTATGATTTTTTTTTGTTTTTTTTTTTTTCACTTATTTTTTTTTTTTTAACTATTGTAGTATTTTTTTATTTAGCTCTAGGGATTCATTTAGCATTTTAGGGATTTCTGGGTCTTTTTAGGATTCAATATATATATATATATATTTTTGAATATCAATTTTTTATAGGGTTTTAGGTTCTTTCAGTGCTTGTGTGTGTTTTTTTTATTTTTAGAGTTCTTTATGGTTTTCCTTGATTTTTTTTTTTTAAAGCTTCATGGTTTATCATTTTGACTTTTTGAGGTTCTCAGGGTTTTTTTGTTTGTTTGTTTTTTTTGCGTGTTTTTTTGACTTTTCCAGACAGAGTTCCTCTGTGCAGACCTGGCCGTCCCGGAAGTGGCCGTGCAGACCTGGACCTTAGCGATCTGTCGGAGTTCAGAACACTTTTCAAGGTTTTAGGAATTTTCAGTGTCTCTTTAAAGTTCTCGGGTTTTCCTTTTTATTTATTTATTTATTTATTTATTTTATTTTTTTGGAATTTTAGTTTTTTTAAAACAATTGTTTTTAAATTATTTTATTTTATATTTTTTATGTTTCTTTAAGGGCCTTTTAGTGTTCGAGACAGGGTTTCTCTGCGTAGCTCTAGGTTTTTTAAAAGGATTTTTTGGCTTTTTAAAGTCTTTAGTGGTTTTTTGTTTGTGTGTTTTTGTTGTGTTGATTTGTTTTGTTTTTAGCCGTTCCAGGTTTTTGTTTTTGTTTTTGTTTGTTTGTTTTTTTAGGTGTTTAGGGTTTTGGGGTCTTTTTAGGGGTTTTGAGGATTTTAGGGTTTTGCCCATGTCTGCAGAGATTTATTAAGGCGATACGGAATTTTTTTTTATTTTTTGGTTTTGTTTTGCTTTTTCTTTTCTTTTCTTTTTTTGTTCGTTTGTTTGGGTTTTTTTTTGTGGTTTTATGGATTTCATGGTGTTTTTAGGGTTCTTGTAATTTTGTACAATTTTAGAGCATTTTGTAGCATGGGGAATTTTTCAGGGTCTTTTTAGAGTTCTTGGGTTTTCTTTCTTTTTGGAATTTTAGATTTTTTTTAAAAAATTTCTTTATAAAGTATTTTAGGGCTTTTGTGTTCTTTGTTTTTTGTCTTTTTAGTTTTTTTTTTTTTTTTTGGTTTTTTTTTTTGGTTTTTCGAGACTGGGTTTCTCTGTGTAGCTCTGGCTGTCCTGTAACTCACTCTGTAGACCAGGCTGGCCTCGAACTCGGCAATCCCCCTGCCTCTGCCTCCCGAGTGCTGGGATGAAAGGCGTGGGCCACAAACCCTGAAATAATTAAACACGCCCTAAAAGAGCCTTAAAAAGCTAGAAAAAAAAAATAAAAAACTCAATAAACAAATTTTTAAGAACCTAAAATTCTAAAGAAACAGAAAAACCAAAGAACTCTAAAAAGACCTTAAAAATAATAAAACTCTAAAAAACAAAACACCAAAAACTCCACAACTCGAGAACCCTAAAAAGACCCGAAAAACCATTAAAACAAAACAAAACAAAAAACCCTAAGTTCTTATAAAATGGCTAAAAACACTTAAAATGATATTAAAAACCCTAAAAAAATTATTTTAAAAAAATCCTAAAATCCTTAAAAAAAACTAAAAAATACCTAAAACGCTAAAAAACCTAAAGCCTTTTAAAAAAAACCAAAAAAAAAAAATCATAAAAACATATTAAAAACTGTAAAGACCCTAAAACCCTAAAATATCTAAAATTCTAGAAGAAATCAAGGTTTTCTCTTTTAACAGTTTTAGGTTCTTTTTTTTTAGGGTTTTTGAGGTTTTTTTTTTAGGGGTTTCGGATTCTTTTTCAGGGTTTCAGGTTTTTATTTAGGGTTTTAAGGTTTTCTAGGTGCTTTTTGTGGGTTTCAGGATTGTTTGTGTTTTCAGGGTTTTGATGAGTTTTTAGATTTTTTTTTAAAAGGAATTTAATTTTTTTATGATTTTTGGGGATTTTTTTTCCCCTGTCTTTTTAGTGTTCTTGTATTTTTCAGAATTTGGGGGACTTTTAGCGTTTGGGGTTTTTTTTTAGTTTTTTTTTTTTTAATTTAGGGTATTTTGGTTTCTTAGGGTTTGTTTATTTTTTTAAGAATTTTATATTTTATTAGGCTTTTTGAGATTTTTTGGCCTTTAGGTTTTTTTTTTTAAGTACTTTTATGTTTTTTTAGGGTTCTAGAAGGTTTTTTGTTTTTGTTTTTGTTTTATCATTATAGGTTTTTTTTTTTTTAGGGTTTTAGGTTTTTTTTTTTTAAAATTAGAGTTCTTGAAGTTTTTTTTTTTTTTAATTAGGGTATTTTTTATTTTTTTAAAAGTGTTTATTAATAATTCTAGGGTTTTTTAAAAAGGGTTCTTTAATTTAAAAAATGATTTTAGGGATTTCTCCGTGTTTAAGATGATCTTTTAACGCCATAGGGTTTTTTGTTTGTTTTTGGTTTGGTTTGCATTTTATAGTTTTATGGTTTTTAGAATTTTAGGGCTTTTTCTTTTAATTTTTTTTTTTTAGTATTTTAGAATTTTTTGGTGTCTTTTTCGTGTTCTTCCTTTTTTTGAATTTTAGCGTTTTTAAAAAAGTGTTTATTGAGCATTTTAGGGGCTGCGCTTTTTATTTCTTAAGCTTTTCTCGGGGCTCTCTTGGTGTTTGTTGACAGACTCTAGGGATTTTTAGGGTTTTCCTTCTGAAAGGTTTCAGGTTTCTTTCACAGTTTTTAAACTTTCTGAGAGTTTTTAGGGTTTTTTTCTGTGTGTGGGGTCGCAGGCCTCGTGGTTGTTGTCACGGTTGTGGGGTTTTTTATGGTTTTAAAAAGTTTTGGGGATTTTTGCGTTTTAGGGTCTTAGGGTTTTTTGTGGTTTATTTTTAGGGTTTTTTGAAGGTTCTCGATTTCTTGTAGAATTTTAAGGTATTTTAATCCCCAAAAATATAAAACTCTAGACTTTAAAAAAAAAATTAACAACAACAACAAAAAACCTAAGAAATACAGTAAAATGATAAAATGAAATAAAGTCTAAATTAAATCTTAAAACCCTAACATACACTAAAAATCCTAAAAAAAAAGAGAGAAAAACAAACAAAGAAAAACAAGGAAAAACATTAAAAATCCACGAGAAGTCTGAAAACCAAAAACGTCTAAAACACGCTTCTAAAAACGCTACAAACCTGTTACAAAACCCACGGGAATCTAAAAAATAAAATAGAATAAAATAAAATAAAATAAAAATAAAATAAAATAAAAATAAAATAAAGTAAAATAAAATAAAATAAATAAAATAAAAATAAAATAAAATAAAAATAAAATAAAATAAAAATAAAATAAAATAAAAATAAAGTAAAGTAAAATAAAATAAAATAAAAATAAAAAAAAAATAAAATAAAATACACAAGAAGCCAAAACGTCCCTAAAACTTTTCTTCCTTCCTTTCTCTCGCTGCTGCTGCTGCTGCTTCTTCTTTTTCTTCAGTTTTTCAGGACTCGGTTTCTCTGTGTTTCCCTCTCTGACTTTAGGTTTCAGAGCTGTGGTGAATATTTAGGTTTTTCATTTTTTTTTAAAGGAATTTAGGTTTTTTTTTTATGGCTTTAGGGATTTTTTAGCGGACTTTTTCATGTCCTTGGGTTTTTCAGAATTATAGGTTTTTTTTTTTAGAGTTTTAAGTTTTTTGGTTACAGAATTTTAGGGTATTTTAGTATTTTAAGGTTCGTTTATTTTTTTTTAATTTCACTTTTCTAGGTTTTTTAGCTTTTTTTGGCTTTAGGGATTTTTATAGTTTTATTTTTTTAGGATTCTAGGAGGTTGGGTTTTTTTTTTTCATTATTAGAGGTTTTTTTTTTTTTTTAAGGTTGTGGGGATTTTTAGCGTCTTTTTAGGGTTCTGAAAGTTTTTTCTTATCATTTATGTTGTTTTTGGGTTTTAGATTTTAAAAAATATCCAGAGTTCTGGAGGTTTTTCTTTGAGAATTTTACGATTTTTTTTTGTTTTTTGATTTTTTGTTTTTCCTTTTTTTTTTTTTGTTTTTGTTTTTTTTTTTTTTTTAAGGTTTCTTTCTTGTAAAAAATGACTTTAGGGTTTCTCAGAGTTTTTAAGATGCTTTTTTAAAAATGCCATAGGGTTTTATTTATTTATTTTTTTAATGGTTTTCAGTATTTTAGGGTCTTATTGGGGCTCTTGAGGTTTTGTAGAATTTTAGGACTTTTAGAATTTTTTTGGTTTTTTTTTATAGTTCTTTTTTTTTTTTAGAATTGTAGGTGGTTTTTTTGCAGTGTATACGAAGCATTTCCGGTTTCTTTATTTTGGCTTTTTGGGGCTCTTTCCGTGTCTGTTTAAAGATTCTCCTTCTTTAAGGGTTTTCTGCTTTTTAAGGCTTTAGGTTTTTTTAAGGACTTTTTAAAGTGTTTTAGAGATTTTAGGATTTTAAGAGGATTTTTGACGGCGTCGTCAGTGTCATGATTTAGGGTTTCAGGGCCTTTTGGGGTTTTTTAGAATTTTTTTTAAAAAAACCTAAAATCATTTTAAAAGAACTCTAAAACCTTAAAAACTTAAAAACCATAAAATCCTAAACAAACCCTGAAGGGATTTTTTTGTTTGGCCTTTAGGTTTTGATTGTTTCTTTGTTTTTTTTTTGTTTTTTACAATTTTTGAGATTTTTTTAGGGTTTCAGGTTCTTTTAATTTTTTAAAGAATTTTAGGGTTTTCTTTTTTTTTAAGTGTTCTGTTGATTTTTTCAAGCTTCCGGTTTCTTTTTTGAAGTTTTTAGGGTCTTTTCAGGTTTCTTTTTGAAAAGATTTTAAAAAATATTTTTTTTTTAGTGTTTAGGGCATTTTTTAAAGCGGTTTCAGGTTCATTTTTTTTTTTTAGGGTTTTAGGGTTTTTAGGGTCTTTTTGGAGTTTTTGAGTTTTCTTTAGAATTTTAGGGTTTTCAGGGGTTTAGGATGCGTCGTAGGGTTTCAGATTTTTATCGTAGGGACTTAAGGTTTTTTTGGTATTTTTTTAGTGTTTTAGGGGTTTGGGGGGTTTCAGGGTTTTGATGTATTTTTAGGGTTTTTTTTTTCAGGATTTTAGGTATTTTTTAGGGCGTGGGGGCATTTTTGGAGGTCTGAGTGTTTTTATTTAGAGCTTTAGGAATTTTTTATAGTTTAAAAAAATTGGTTTTTCTGTGTCTTAGGGATTTTTGTGGTTTATTTTTAGGGTTTTTTGAAGGTTCTCGATTTCTTCTAGAATTTTAAGGTGTTTTAGGGTTTGAGGGTATTTTAGGGTTTTTAAAGGATTTTAGGATTTTTTAGGGTTTTACATGTTTTTGCTTTTTTATATATAGTTCAGGTGTTTTTTTTGAGGGTCTTAGAGATTTTTAGGGTTTTTTTGTTTTTCTTAGAATTTCAGAGTTTTTTATGGGTTTGGGATTGTTATTAGCGTTTCAGGTTTTTATTTAGGGTTTTAGTGTTTTGTAGGTATTTATTTTTTAGAGGGCTTTAGGTTTGTTTTTTTTTTTTAATTTCAGGGTTTTGAAGTATTTTTAGGGTTTTTAAAGGTTTTCAGGCTTTTTTTTTTTAGGGTTTTAGGTTGTTTTTTTTTTTTTTTTTTTTTTTTTTTTTTTTTTTTTTTTTTTCCCGGACCTTTTTTCTGTTCTTAAGGTCGTTTTGTTTGTTTGTTTGTTTTTGTTTTGTTTTGTTTTGTTTAGAATTTTAGGGTTAATCTTATTTATGGTTTTAGGGTTTTTTTTTTCCAGTTTTTATTAAGGATTTTAGGATTTTGTTTAAAGCTTTTTTGCGTTCTTTTAGGGTTTTTAAATGATTGTAGTGTTTTTGTTTTTTGTTTTGTTTTTTATGTTTTTGGTGATTTTTTTAAGGCCATAGGGTTTTTGTTTTTGTTTTTGTTTTTGTTTTTGTTTTTGTTTTAAAGTTTTTCTGTGGTCCTTTTAGGGTTCTACGGTTGTTGTAGAGTTTTTGAGTAATTTTTAGGGTTTTTAACATCTTTCAGGGCCTTTTTACAGTTCTTGTGTTTTCTTTTTTTTAGAATTTTATTTTATTTTTTAAAGGTTAATTAATTGAGTATTTTACAGTTTTTCTAGATTTTGTGGCCTATTTTATGGTCTGTTTAAGGATTTTAGGATTTTTAAAAGTTTACCTTTTTCTTTTTAAGTCTTAGGTTTCGTTCATGTTTTTGAATGACTTTAGGGTTTTTTCACTGTTTTTGGTGATTTTTGTCAAGTCCTTGGCGTTCTCTTTTTTTAAGGTTTTAGGGTCATCTGGGCCTTTTTATACATCTAGGAGTTTTTATTTTATTTAATTTTTTTAAAGGATTTTAGGGATTTTTTTTTAAGGGTTTTTGGTTCTTTATGTTTTTTTTTAGAATTTTACAGACTTTTGCGGTGGTTGTTAATTTTTTTTTAAACTTGAGGGTTTTTTTTTTTAAGTTTTTAGGGTTTTTAGGGTCTTTTCCGGTGCTTTTAAAAAGATTGTTTTAACTTTTTTGTTGTTGCTGTTGTTGTTAAGTCTTTAGGGATTTTAAAAGGCTTCAGGTTCTTTTTTTTATGGTTTTAGGGTTTTTAGGGTCTTTTTAGGGTTTCTGAGTTTTCTTGAGAATTCTAGGGTTTTTTTTTTTAGGGTTTTAGGATTCATTTTAGGGTTTCAGATTTATTTCGGGTCTTAAGGTTTTGTCGGTATGTTTTAGAATTTTTAGGTATTTTAGGGTTTTCAGTATCTTTTATGGTTTTTAAACTATTTTAGGAATTTTGTTTTTTTTACCTTTAAGGTTTTTTTTTTTTTTTTTTTTTTTTTTTTTTTTTTTTTTTTTTTTTTTTTTTTTACATTTTAGGTTTCATTTAGTTTTTTAGGGATTTCTGCTTCCTTTTAGGGTTCTATAATTTTTTTTTGTTTTTTTTTCACTTATTTATTTTTTTTTTAACTATTGTAGTATTTTTTATTTAGCTCTAGGGATTCATTTAGCATTTTAGGGATTTCTGGGTCTTTTTAGGATTCAATATATATATATTTTTGAATATCAATTTTTTATAGGGTTTTAGTTTCTTTCAGGGCTTGTGTGTTTTTTTTTTATTTTTAGAGTTTTTTATTGTTTTTCTTGATTTTTTTTTTAAAGCTTCATGGTTTATTATTTTGACTTTTTAAGGTTCTTAGGGGTTTTGTTTGTTTCTTTGTTTTTTTTGGTTTTTCGAGATAGGTTTCTCTGTGTAGCCCTGGCTGTCCTGGAACTCACGCTGTAGACCAGGCTGGCCTCGAACTCGGCAATCCCCCTGCCTCGGCCTCCTGAGGGCCACCATGCCTGGCTTCTAGATTTTTTTTTTTTGACTCTTTATTTTTTTTTGTTTGTTTGTTTGGTTGGTTTTGTTTTAATCATTTCAGGATCTATTTTTAGGGTTTTGGGGTCTTTTATTGTTTTTTAAATAATTTTAGAGGTTTTTTGGTTTTTTTTTTTTTTTAGTAGTTTAGGATTCTTTTTGGGTTTTCAAGTAGTTATTTAGAATCTTCAGGATTTGTAGATACATTTTTCGAGTTTCTTAGGGTTTTTCGGGGGTTTCAGGGTTTTGCTGCATTTTTAGGTGTTTTTAAAGGTTTTGGTTTCATCTGGTTTTAGGAATAATTTTTGTGTATTTTTAGTGTTTTTAAATTTTTCGGAAGTATACATTTATTTAGCGTTCCAGGGTTGTTTTCTAAAGGATTTTAGTATTTTTTTTTTGTTAATGGAGTGATGGTTTATGTTTTTTAAGAATTTTATGTATTTTTATGTTTTTGGGGGGGTTTTGGGTTTTTTTTTTTTACAGTTTTATGGCTCTTTAGGATTCTTGAAGAATTATTTTTGTTAACATGATAGGGTCTCTTGGGTTATAGTGGTTTTTATTGTCTCTTGGGGTCGTAGAGATTTTTTTTTTTTATCTTTTTTATAGTCTTAGAGGTTTTTTTTGTTTTTTAATTTTTTGTTTTTTTGTTTTTTGTTTTTTGTTTTTTAATGAAAGATTCTGAGGGTTCTTTTTAGAATATTAGGGCTTTAAAAAATTAAAAATTTTAAAAAATTTTATTAAAGTTTTAAGGTTTTTATTTAATAGGATTCCTTCATTTAAAAATGATACAAGGGTTTTGTCAGAGATTTTTTTATTCAGAGATTTATTAAGGCCACAGGTATTTTATTTATTTTATTTATTTTATTTTATTTGTTTTGTTTTGTTTTGTTTTTGCATTTTTTTTTCCTTTTTTAAGGTTTTATGGTTTTCAGGATATTTTTAGGGATATTGGAATTTTGTAGAATTTTAGAGCATTTTTCAGGGTTTAAAATTTCCTTTAGGGTCTTTTTAGAGTTCTTGGGTTTTCTTTTTTGTGGAAATTTAGTTTTTTATACAAAGTGTTTATTAAGTATTTTAGGCTTTTTTTTTTTTTTTTTTTTGGTTTTTTATGGATCTTTTAGTGTTTGTTTAAAGATTGTATGGTTTTTTTTAGGTATTTCTTTTTTAATGTTTTAGGTTTCTTTAGGGTGCTTTAAGTATTTTACAGTTTTTCAGGTTTTTTGTTTGTTTGTTTTTTGAGACAGGGTTTCTCTGTGTATCCCTGGCTGTCCTGGAACTCACTCTGTAGATCAGGCTGGCCTCGAACTCAGAAATCCCCCTGCCTCTGCCTCCCGAGGGCTGGGATGAAAGGCGTGCGCCACAAACCCTGAAATAATTAAACACGCCCTAAAAGAGCCTTAAAAAGCTAGAAAAAAAATTAAAATACTCAATAAACAAATTTTTAAGACCCTAAAATTCTAAAGAAACAGAAAAACCAAAGAACTCTAAAAAGACCTAAAAAATAATAAAACTCTAAAAAACAAAACACCAAAAACTCCACAACTCGAGAACCCTAAAAAGACCCGAAAAACTATTAAAAAAAAACAAAACAAAACAAAAAACCCTATGTTCTTATAAAATAGCTAAAAACACTGAAATGACATTAAAAAAACCCTAAAAAAAAACAATTTTTTTTAAAAATCCTAAAATCCTTTAAAAAAAAAAATACCCAAAATGCTAAAAAACCTAAAGCCTTAAAAAACGAAATAAATAAAAAAATCATAAAAACAAATTAAAAACTGTTAAAAGACCCTAAAACCCTAAAATATCTTAAAATTCTAGAAGAAATCATGGTTTTTTCTTTTAACAATTTTAGGTTCATTTTTTAAGGTTTTTGAGTTTTTTTTTTTTTTTAGGGGTTTAGGATTCTTTTTTAGGGTTTCCGGTGTTTATTGAGGGTTTTAAGGTTTTCTGGGTGCTTTTTGTAGGTTTTAGGATTATTCGTGGTTTCAGGGTTTTGATGAATTTTTAGATTTTTTTTTTAAAGGATTTTAATTTCTTTATGATTTTTGGGGATTTTTTTTTTTCCCTGTCTTTTTAGTGTTCTTGTATTTTTCAGAACTTCGGGGACTTTTAGCGTTTGGGGTTTTTTTTTTTAGTTTTTTTTTTTCAATTTTAGGGTATTTTGGTTTCTTAGGGTTTGTTTATTTTTTTTAAGAATTTTATATTTTATTATTCTTTTTGAGATTTTTTTTGGCCTTTAGGCTTTTTTTTTTTTTTAAGTAGTTTTATGTTTTTTTAGGGTTCTAGAAGGTTTTTTGTTTTTGTTTTTGTTTTAACATTATAGGTTTTGTTTTTTTTTTTAGGGTTTTAGGTTTTTTTTTTAAATTAGAGTTCTTGAAGTTTTTTTTTTTTAATTAGGGCATTTTTTATTTTTTTAAAAGTTTTTATTAATAATTCTAGGGTTTTTTAAAAGGGTTCTTTAATTTAAAAAATGATTTTAGGGATTTCTCCGAGTTTAAGATGAACTTTTAACGCCATAGGGTTTTTTGTTTGTTTGTTTGGTTTGCATTTTATGGTTTTATGGTTTTTAGAGTCTTTTTCGGGTTCTTGGAGTTTTCCTGAATTTTAGGGCTTTTTCTTTTAATTTTTTTTTTTTAGTATTTTAGAATTTTTTGGTGTCTTTTTCGTGTTCTTCCTTTTTTTGAACTTTAGCGTTTTTAAAAAAGTGTTTATTGAGCATTTTAGGGGCTGCGCTTTTTATTTCTTAAGCTTTTCTCGGGGCTCTCTTGGTGTTTGTTGACAGACTCTAGGGATTTTTAGGGTTTTCCTTCTTAAAGGTTTCAGGTTTCTTTCACAGTTTTTAAACTTTCTGAGAGTTTTTAGGGTTTTTTCTGTGTGTGGGGTCGAAGGCCTCGTGGTTGTTGTCACGGTTGTGGGGTTTTTTATGGTTTTAAGAAGTTTTGGGGATTTTTGCGTTTTAGGGTCTTAGGGTTTTTTGTGGTTTATTTTTAGGTTTTTTTTTTTGAAGGTTCTCGATTTCTTGTAGAATTTTAAGGTATTTTAATCCCCCAAAATATAAAACTCTAGACTTTAAAAAAAAATTAACAACAACAACAAAAAACCTAAGAAACACAGTAAAATGATAAAATGAAATAAAGTCTAAATTAAATCCTAAAACCCTAACATACACTAAAAATCCTAAAAAAAAAAAGAAAAACAAACAAACAAAAACAAGGAAAAACATTAAAAATCCACGAGAAGTCTGAAAACCAAAAACCTCTAAAACACTCTTCTAAAAACGCTACAAACCTGTTACAAAACCCACAGGAATCTAAAAAATAAAATAGAATAAAATAAAATAAAATAAAAATAAAATAAAGTAAAATAAAATAAAATAAAAAAATAAAATAAAATAAAAATAAAATAAAATAAAAATAAAATAAAGTAAAATAAAATAAAATAAAATAAAATAAATAAAATAAAAATAAAATAAAATAAAATAAAAATAAAATAAAATAAAATAAAAATAAAGTAAAGTAAAGTAAAATAAAATAAAATAAAAATAAAATAAAGCCGGGCGTGGTGGCGCACGCCTTTAATCCCAGCACTCGGGAGGCAGAGGCAGGGGGATTTCTGAGTTCGAGGCCAGCCTGGTCTACAAAGTGAGTGCCAGGACAGCCAGGGCTACACAGAGAAACCCTGTCTCGAAAAACCAAAAAAAAAAAAATAAAAAAAAAAATAAATAAAATAAAATGAAATAAAATAAAATAAAATAAAATAAAATAAAATAAAAATAAAGTAAAGTAAAATAAAATAATGAAATAAAATAAAATAAAATACACAAGAAGCCAAGACGTCCCTAAAACTTTTCTTCCTTCCTTTCTCTCGCTGCCGCTGCTTCTTCTTTTTCTTCAGTTTTTCGGGACTCGGTTTCTCTGTGTTTCCCTCTCTGACTTTAGGTTTCAGAGCTGTGGTGAATATTTAGGTTTTTCATTTTTTTTAAAAGGAATTTAGGTTTTTTTTTTATGGCTTTAGGGATTTTTTAGCGGACTTTTTAATGTCCTTGGGTTTTTCAGAATTATGGGGTTTTTTTTTTTTTTTTAGAGTTTTAAGTTTTTTGGTTATAGAATTTTAGGGTATTTTAGTATTTTAAGGTTCCTTTATTATTTTTTTTAATTTCACTTTTCTAGGTTTTTTAGCTTTTTTTGGCTTTAGGGATTTTTATAGTTTTATTTTTTTAGGATTCTAGGAGGTTGGTTTTTTTTTTTTCATTATTAGAGGTTTTTTTTTTTTTTTTAAGGTTGTAGGGATTTTTAGCGTCTTTTTAGGGTTCTGAAAGTTTTTTCTTATCATTTATGTTGTTTTTGGGTTTTAGATTTTAAAAAATATCCAGAGTTCTGGAGGTTTTTCTTTGAGAATTTTACGATTTTTTTTTGTTTTTTGATTTTTTGTTTTTCCTTTTTTTTTTTTTTGTTTTTTTTTTGTTTTTTTTTTTAAGGTTTCTTTCTTGTAAAAAATGACTTTAGGGTTTCTCAGAGTTTTTAAGATGCTTTTTTAAAAATGCCATAGGGTTTTATTTATTTATTTTTTTAATGGTTTTCAGTATTTTAGGGTCTTATTGGGGCTCTTGAGGTTTTGTAGAATTTTAGGAATTTTAGAATTTTTGGGGTTTTTTTTTATAGTTCTTTTTTTTTTAGAATTCCAGGTTTTTTTTTTTGCAGTGTATACGAAGCATTTCCGGTTTCTTTATTTTGGCTTTTTGGGGCTCTTTCCGTGTCTGTTTAAAGATTCTCCTTCTTTAAGGGTTTTCTGCTTTTTAAGGTTTTAGGTTTTTTTAAGGATTTTTTTAAGGTTTCCCTTTAGTGATTTTAAAGTGTTTTAGAGATTTTAGGATTTTAAGAGGATTTTTGACGGCGTCGTCAGTGTCATGATTTAGGGTTTCAGGGCCTTTTGGGGTTTTTAAAGGATTTTAGGATATTTTTAAGGCTTTACTTTTTTAGGATTTTACAGATTTTTAGAGTCTTTTAAGGATTTTTGTGGGTTTTTTTTTTTTTTTAGAATTTTGTGGGTTTTTTTAGGGGTTTAGGATTCATTTTAGGGTTTTAGGGTTTTATAGGTGTTTTTTTTATTTTATTTTATTTTTTTTTACTTTTTTGGGTTTCAGGGTTTTGATGTGTTTTTAGTTTTTTAAAAGGATTTTACGGATTTTTTTTAGTGTTTTAGGGGTTTCTCGGTCTTTTTACTGATCTTTAGGGTTTTTTTGTTTTGTTTTTTTTTTTGTTTTTATTTTTGTTTTCTTTTGTATTTTTTGTTTTTTTTTTTTTACAATTTTAGGGTTTATCTTTAGGGTTTTAGGTTCTTTAAATTTTTATTAAGGATTTTAGAATTTTTAAAAAAGGTCTTTTGGGTGCTTTTAGGGTTTTTAATTAATTTAATTAATTTTAGTGTTTTTTTTAGTGTTTCTTGGTATTTTTTAAGGTCATAGTTTCATTTTTCTTTGTTTGTTCTTAATGATTTTTAGGGTCTTTTTAGGGTTCTCGAGTGGCAGAATTTTAAGATATATTTTAGGGTTTCTGAATTTCTTAAGGTCTTTTCAGTGTTCTTGGATTTTCTTTTTTTGTTTTTTTAGAATTTTAGTTTTTTTTTAAAAAAAATGTTTATTAAGTATTTAAAAAAAATTTTTTTTTTAAGCTTTTATGTTTCCTTCAGGGTTTGTTTAGGATTTTATGGTTTTTAAGGTTTTAGAGTTCTTTTAGGGTTTTAAAATGATTTTAGGGTTTTTTTTTTCAGTGTATTTGGCGATTTCTTTCAAGGCCTTTGGGTTCTTTTTTTTTTTTTTATGGTTTTAGGGTTTTCTCGGTCTTTTTAGCCTTCTAGACGGTTCTTTACGTTTTGATTGTTTCTTTGTTTTTTTCGGTTTTTTACAATTTTTGAGATTTTTTTAGGGTTTTAGGTTCTTTTAATTTTTTAAAGAATTTTAGGGTTTTCTTTTTTTTTAAGTGTTTTGTTGATTTTTTCAAGCTTCCGGTTTCTTTTTTGAAGTTCTTAGGGTCTTTTCAGGTTTCTTTTTGAAAAGATTTAAAAAAATTTTTTTTTTTTTTAGTGTTTAGGGTATTTTTTTAAGGTTCATTTTTTTTTAGGGTTTTAGGGTTTTTAGGGTCTTTTTGGAGTTTTTGAGTTTTCTTTAGAATTTTAGGGTTTTCAGGGGTTTAGGATGCGTCTTAGGGTTTCAGATTTTTATCGTAGGGACTTAAGGTTTTTTGGTATTTTTTTAGTGTTTTAGGGTTTGTGGGGTTTCAGGGTTTTGATGTATTTTTAGGGTTTTTTTTCGGGATTTTAGGTATTTTTTAGGGCGTGGGGGCATTTTTGGAGGTCTTAGTGTTTTTATTTAGAGCTTTAGGAATTTTTTATAGTTTAAAAAAATTGTTTTTTTTCTGTGTCTTAGGGATTTTTGTGGTTTATTTTTAGGGTTTTTTGAAGGTTCTCGATTTCTTCTAGAATTTTAAGGTGTTTTAGGGTTTGAGGGCATTTTAGGGTTTTTAAAGGATTTTAGGATTTTTTAGGGTTTTACATGTTTTTGCTTTTTTTATATATAGTTCAGGTTTTTTTTTTTAGGGTCTTTTTAGGGTTTTTTTGTTTTTCTTAGAATTTCAGAGTTTTTTATGGGTTTGGGATTGTTATTAGCGTTTCAGGTTTTTATTTAGGGTTTTAGTGTTTTGTAGGTATTTATTTTTTAGAGGGCTGTAGGTTTGTTTTTTTTTTTAATTTCAGGGTTTTTAAGTATTTTTAGGTTTTTTAAAGGTTTTCAGGCTTTTTTTTTTAGGGTTTTAGGGTTTTTTTTTTTTCCGGACCTTTTTACTGTTTTTCTGTTCTTAAGGTCGTTTTGTTTGTTTGTTTGTTTTTGTTTTGTTTTTGTTTTGTTTAGAATTTTGGGGTTAATCTTATTTATGGTTTTAGGGGTTTTTTTTCCAGTTTTTATTAAGGATTTTAGGATTTTGTTTAAAGCTTTTTAGCGTTCTTTTAGGGTTTTTAAATGATTTTAGTGTTTTTGTTTTGTTTTGTTTTTTATGCTTTTGGTGATTTTTTTAAGGCCATAGGGTTTTTGTTTTTGTTTTTGTTTTTGTTTTTGTTTTTTAAAGTTTTTGTGTGGTCTTTTTAGGGTTCTACGGTTGTTGTAGAGTTTTTGGGTAATTTTTAGGGTTTTTAACATCTTTCAGGGCCTTTTTACAGTCCTTGTGTTTTCTTTTTTTAGAATTTCATTTTATTTTTTAAAGGTTAATTAATTGAGTATTTTACAGTTTTTCGAGATTTTGTGGCCTATTTTATGGTCTGTTTAAGGATTTTAGGATTTTTTAAAAGTTTACCTTTTTTCTTTTTAAGTCTTAGTTTTCTTTCATGTTTTTGAATGACTTTAGGGTTTTTTCACTGTTTTTGGTGATTTTTGTCAAGTCCTTGGCGTTCTCTTTTTTTAAGGTTTTAGGGTCATCTGGGCCTTTTTATACATCTAGGAGTTTTTATTTTATTTAATTTTTTAAAGGATTTTAGGGATTTTTTTTTAAGGGTTTTTGGTTCTTTATTTTTTTTTTTAGAATTTTATAGACTTTTGCGGTGGTTGTTAATTTTTTTAAAACTTCAGGGTTTTTTCTTTTTAAGTTTTTAGGGTTTTTAGGGTCTTTTCCGGTGCTTTTAAAAAGATTGTTTTAACTCTTTTTGTTGTTGCTGTTGTTGAGTCTTTAGGGATTTTAAAAGGTTCCAGGTTCTTTTTTTTTATGGTTTTAGGGTTTTTAGGGTCTTTTTAGGGTTTCTGATTTTTCTTTAGAATTCTAGGGGTTTTTTTTTAGGGTTTTAGGATTACTTTTAGGGTTTCAGATTTATTTCGGGACTTAAGGTTTTGTCGGTATGTTTTAGAGTGTTTTAGGGTCTTTTTAGAGTTCTTTTAAAATTTTAAGTTTTTTTTTTTAAGTGTTTATTAAGTATTTTAGTTTTTTTTCTCTCTCAATTTTTAGGGCTCTTTTAGTGTTTGTTTATGGATTCTAGGGTATTTTAGTTAGTTTCTTTTTTTTTTTTTAAGGTTTTAGGGTTCGTTTATTTTTCATTTTATTTTTTATACTTTTGTGTGACAGGATTTCTCTGTGTAGCCTGTCTTTTAAGCATTGTATAATTTTTTAGGATTTTGTGGGGGATATTTGAAGGACTTAGGGTTTTTTGTTTTTTTTTTTTTTAAATTTTATAGATTTTTTTGTTGTTGTTGTTGATTACTTTTTAAAGCTTTAGGTTTTTTTTTTTAAATTTTTAGGGTTTTTAGGGTATTTTCAACTGTTTTTTAAATGATTTTTTTTAATCTTTAGTGGTCTTTTAGGGTTTAAGGGTTATTTTTTTGGAATTTTAAAGTATTGTAACAATTTTTTCAGGGGGAGTTTAGGGTGTTATTTTTTTTATACTTATTTTTAGTTTTTTTTTTTTTTAGGCTCCCACATTTTTCACTGTTTAATTTTTAGTTTTTTTATGAATATAAGGATTTTTAAGGGATTTTAAAAAAGGCTTTATGGTTTTGTTTTTAGCATTTTAGGGATTTAGTATTTTTTTGGTATTTTATAAAGTTTAAGGGTTATTTTTAGTTTTTTGGTGGAGTCTTATGGATTTCAGGTTCTTTTAAGTTTTCTAGGTTTTTTTTTCTTTCTTTTTTTAATTAGAATTTTAGAGGTTTTTAAAATAGTGTTTTGGTAATTTTTTTTTTTTTAGAGTTTAAGTGCTTTTTTTTTTACAGTCTTAGGGTGTAAGGTTTTTATTGGCATTTGTGATTTTTTTAGTGTTCTAGAGGGTTTTTTTTTTTTTTTTAGAATTTTATGGTTTAGGTATTTTTGCATTGAATATATTTTTTTTTAATATTCAGGGTTTTAGGTTTTTTAAGATTGTAGGTATTTAGGGTCAAGGCATTTCTAAATGTTTTTTTAGGGAATTTTTTATTTAAGGTTCTAGAAGGATTTGTAGGTACTTTTGTAGAGCGTTTTAGCGTTTTGGAGGCTTTCAGAGTTTTGCTGTATTTTTATTTTTATTTTAAAGATTTTAGTTTTTATATGGCTTAAGGAATTATTTCTTGTTCTTTTTTAGAGTTTTTGAGTTTTTCAGAATTAATTTTTTTTTAGTGTTTTAGGGCTTGGTTTTTTTTTTAAGGTTGTTTTGTAAAGGATTTTAGGATTATTGTGTAATATAGTGATTTCTTATGGTTTTTTTAATGTTAATTTTTTAAAGATTTTTGTCTTTTTTCGGTCTTTATGGGATTTGTTTTTTACAGTTTTATGGCACTTTAGGATTCTTGAAGGATTTTTTTCTTAACATTTAGGGATTTTTGGGTTTTAGGGGGGTTTAGTGTCTTTTTAGGATTGTAGAGATTTTTTTTATTATTTTAGTGTTTTGTTTTGGGTTTTTTTTTGTTTTTTTTGGCTTTTTGGGCTTTTAAAAAAAATTGAGTTCTTGAATTTTTTTTTTTTTTTTAGAAATTTAGGGTTTTTTTTTTTTTAGGTTTTTAAAAAGTGTTTATTAAAGTTTTAGGATTTTTTTTAAACGGTTCTTTCATTTAAAAATGATTTATGGTTTTGTGCCTGTCTTCAGAGATTTATTAAGTTCACAGGTTTTTTTATTTTTCTTCCTCTTCTTCTTCTTTTCTTTCTTTCTTTTTTTTTTGAAGGCTTCGTGGTTTTTAGGATATTTTTAGGGTTCTTGAATTTTTGTAGAATTTTATAGCATTTTTTTAGCTTTTTACGATTTCTTAGGATGCTTGGATTCTCTTTTTTGGGGAATTTTAGGTTTTTTAAAAAAGTGTTTATAAAGTAATTTAGGGTTTTTAAAAGTTTTTTAGGGATCTTTAAGGGGTTGTTTGCAGATTCTATGTTTTTTTTTTTAATATTTTAGGTTTCTTTTTGGACGTTTTAAGTATTTTAGAGTTTTTAGGGCTCCTGTGGGGAGATTTGAAGGCCTTAGGGTTTTTATTTAGGGATTTAGGGTTTTTTTTATGTTTTTAAAACGTTTTTTGCGTTTTTGTGTTTTAGGGTCTTAGGGTTTTTTGTGTCTTATTTTTAGTTTTTTTTTTGATGGATCTTGATTTCTTTTATAATTTTAAGGTATTTTAGGGTTTTAGTGTCTTTTATGGTTCTAGAGTTGTTTTTTTAAATTATTTTAGTTTTTTTTTATACTTTTAGGGCTTTTAAAAAATTAGAATTCTTGAGTGATTTTTTTTTTTTTTTGCAATTTTAGGTTTTTTTTTTTTAGGTTTTGAATGTTTTTATTAAAGGTTTAAGATTTTCTTAAAGCTTCTTTCATTTGAAAATGATTAAAGGTTTTGTCCCTGTTTTCAGAGATTTATTAAGGCCATAGGGTTTTTTTTTGTTTTGTTTTGTTTTGTATTGTTTTTTTAAGGTTTTATGGTTTTTACGGTATTTTTAGGGTTCTTGAAATTTTGTAAGGTTTTAGAGCAATTTTTTAGGGTTTTAGGATTTTTTTGGGGAATTTTTTTTAGAATTCTTTGGATTTCTTTTCTTTGGATTTTTTTTTTTTTTTTTTAGAAAGTGTATATAAAGTATTTTAGGGTATTTCATTTATTTATTTATTTAGTTAGCTATTTATTTTGTTAGTTATTTAGTTACTTAGTGACTTAGTTTTAGTTTTAGTTTTTTAAGTATCTTTTAGTGTATTTTTAAAGATTCTATGTTTTTTTTTTTTTAGGATTTTCTTTCTTTAATATTTTAGGTTTCTTTTAGGACATTTTGAGTATTTTAGAGTTTTTAGGGTTCCTGTGGGGATTTTTGAAGGCCTTATTGTTTTTATTTAGGGTTTTATTTTATTTTTTTATGTTTTTAAAACGTGTCTGGGTTTGTGTGCGCGTGTGTGTGTGTGTTTTAGGGTCTTAGGGGTTTTGAGGCTTATTTTTAGATTTTTTTGACGGATCTTGATTTCCTCTAGAATTTTAAGCTATTTTAGGGTTTTAGTGTCTTTTATGGTTTTCAAACTATTTTAGGACTTTTGTTTTTTACCTTTAAGGTTTTTTATTTTATTTTATTTTATTTTTTTAGCTTTTAGTTTTCATTAAGTTTTTAGGGATTCCTGCTTCCTTTTAGGGTTCTACAATTTTTTGTTTGTTTTTTATTTTTCACTTTTTTTTTTTTTTAACTATTGTAGGACTTTTTAACCTTTAACGTGTTGAGGTTTTTTTTTTTTTTTTTCGGGTTTTTTTTTGTTTGTTTGTTTTTTGTTTTTTTACCTTTCCGGTTTCATTTACTATTTTAGGGATTTCTGGGTCTTTTTAGGATTCTAGATTTTTTTTTTTTTGGAATATCAATTTTTTATAGGGTTTTAGGTTCTTTCAGTGCTTGTGTATTTTTTTTTTTAATTTTAGAGTTCTTTATGGTTTTTCTTGATTTTTTTTAAAGCCTCATGGTTTATCATTGTGACTTTTTAAGGTTCTTAGGGTTTTATTTTGTTTGTTTGTTTGCTTGTTTTTCGTCTCTCTGAGGCAGGGTTTCTCTGTGTCGCCGTGGCTGCCCTGGGACTTATTTTTTAGATCAGGCTGGCCTCGAACTCAGAAATCCCCCTGCCTCTGCCTCCTGACGACTGCATTAAAGGTGCGTGTGCCACGCCCGCCTCCTAGGGTTTTTGGTTTGTTTGTTTGTTTGCTTTTTAATTTAAATTCCTGTGTTTTTCTCTGTTTTGTTTGGTTTTGTTTTGTTTTGTTTTAACCACGTCAGGATCTTGTTTAGGTTTTTAGGGTTTTGGGGTCTTTTCAGGTTTCTTGAGGGTTTTTTTTTTTATAGTTTTATAGTTAATTAGGAGTTTAGGGTTATTTTTGGAGTTTCAAGAATTTCTGTAGAATTTTAAGGATTTGTAGGTACTTTATTAGAGGGTTTTAGGGATTTCGGGGGGTTTCAGGGTTTTGCTGTATTTTTAGTTTTTTTTTAAACATTTTAATTTTTAAATTTTTTTTAATTTTAATTTTAAATTAAAAATTTTAAATTTTTATATGGTTTTGGGAATTACTTTGGGGTCTTTTTAGATTTTCAGAATTATACTTTTTTTAGGATTTTTGGTTTTAAGGTTGTTTTTTAAAGGATTTTAGGATGTTTTGGTAATATAGTGATCGTTTATGTGTTTTTTTAAAGAATTTTATGTATTTTTATGATTTTTGTCTTTTTCGGTCTTTATGACTTATTCTGCAGTTTCACGCCTCTTTAGAGTTCCTGAAGGATTTTTTTTTCTTAATATGATAGGATTTTGGAGGTTTTGGGGATTTTTAGTGTCTTTTTACTGTTCTAGAGATTTTTTATTACTGCTGTAGGGTTTTTTTTTTTTTTTTTTTCCTTTTCGGGCTTTTAAAAAATATACAGTTCTTGAGTGTTATTTATTTATTTTTTTAGAATGTTAGAGGGTTTTCTTTTTTTAGGTTTTAACGTTTTTATGAAAGATTTAAGATTTTCTTAAAGGGTTCTTTCATTTAAAAATGATTTAAGGGTTTAGTGCCCGTTCTCAGACATTTATTAAGGCCGTAGGTCTTATTATTTTTATTTATTTATTTATTTTTATATTTATTTATTTATTTATTATTTATTTTTAGGGTTTCATGGTTTTCAGGGTATTTTTAGGGTTCTTGAAATTTTAGTTTTTTTTTTTTAGTTTGTTTTATGGATTTTCATTTCTTCTAGAATTTTAAGGTAGTTGAAGTTTGAGTGTCTTTTATGATTATTAAAGTATTTTAGGATGTTTTTTTAACTTTAATAAGCTGTTTTTTAAGCTTTCAGGTTTCGTTTAAACTTTTACGGATTTCTGGGCCTTTTTAGGGTTCTAGGATTTTTTTGGTTTGTTTGTTTTTTGTTCGGTTGGGTTTTTTTTTTTTTTTTTAGAATATTAGGAATTTTTTTAGGGTTTTAGGTTCTTTCGTGGTTTGTGGTTTTTTTTATTTTTGAATTTTTTATTGTTTTTCTTGATTTTTTTAAAGCTTCATGGTTTATTATTTTGACTTTTTAAGGTTCTTAGGGGTTTTGTTTGTTTCTTTGTTTTTTTTTGTTTTTTTCGAGACAGGGTTTCTCTGTGTATCCCTGGCTGTCCTGGAACTCACTCTGTAGACCAGGCTGGCCTCGAACTCGGCAATCCACCTGCCTCTGCCTCCCGAGGGCTGGGATGAAAGGCGTGGGCCACAAACCCTGAAATAATTAAACACGCCCTAAAAGAGCCTTAAAAAGCTAGAAAAAAAAATAAAAAACTCAGTAAACAATTTTTTAAGACCCTAAAATTCTAAAGAAACAGAAAAACCAAAGAACTCTAAAAAGACCTAAAAAATAATAAAACTCTAAAAATCAAAACACCAAAAACTCCACAACTCGAGAACCCTAAAAAGACCCGAAAAACTATTAAAAAAAACAAAACAAAACAAAAAACCCTATGTTCTTATAAAATAGCTAAAAACACTGAAATGACATTAAAAAAACCCTAAAAAAAAAAAAACTATTTTTTTAAAAAAATCCTAAAATCCTTTAAAAAAAAATACCCAAAATGCTAAAAAAACCTAAAGCCTTAAAAAACGAAATAAATAAAAAAATCATAAAAACAAAAACTGTTAAAAGACCCTAAAACCCTAAAATATCTTAAAATTCAAGAAGAAATCATGGTTTTTTCTTTTAACAATTTTAGGTTCATTTGTTAAGGTTTTTGAGTTTTGTTTTTTTTTAGGGGTTTAGGATTCTTTTTGAGGGTTTCCGGTTTTTGTTGAGGGTTTTAAGGTTTTCTGGGTGCTTTTTGTAGGTTTCAGGATTGTTTGTGGTTTCAGGGTTTTGATGAATTTTTAGATTTTTTTTTTAAAGGATTTTAATTTCTTTATGATTTTTGGGGATTTTTTTTTCCCTGTCTTTTTAGTGTTCTTGTATTTTTCAGAATTTGGGGGATTTTTAGTGTTTGGGTTTTTTTTTTTTACTTTTTTTTTTCAATTTTAGGGTGTTTTTTTGGTTTCTTAGGGTTTGTTTATTTTTTTTTAAGAATTTTATATTTTATTATTCTTTTTGAGATTTTTTTTTTGGCCTTTAGTTTTTTTTTTTTTTTTAAGTAGTTTTATGGTTTTTTAGGGTTCTAGAAGGTTTTTTGTTTTTGTTTTTGTTTTAACATTATAGTTTTTTTTTTTTTTTTTAGGGTTTTAGGTTTTTTTTTTTTTTAATTAGAGTTCTTGAAGTTTTTTTTTTTTAATTAGGGTATTTTTTATTTTTTTAAAAGTTTTTATTAATAATTCTAGGGTTTTTTAAATGGTTCCTTTAATTTAAAAAATGATTTTAGGGATTTCTCCGTGTTTAAGATGAACTTTTAACGCCATAGGGTTTTTTGTTTGTTTGTTTGTTTGTTTGGTTTGGTTTTTATGGTTTTATGGTTTTTAGAGTCTTTTTCGGGTTCTTGGAGTTTTCCTGAATTTTAGGGCTTTTTCTTTCAATTTTTTTTTTTTTTTAGTATTTTAGAATTTTTTGGTGTCTTTTTCGTGTTCTTCCTTTTTTTGAATTTTAGCGTTTTTAAAAAAGTGTTTATTGAGCATTTTAGGGGCTGCGCTTTTTATTTCTTAAGCTTTTCTCGGGGCTCTCTTGGTGTTTGTTGACCGACTCTAGGGATTTTTAGGGTTTTCCTTCTGAAAGGTTTCAGGTTTCTTTCACAGTTTTTAAACTTTCTGAGAGTTTTTAGGGTTTTTTCTGTGTGTGCGGTCGAAGGCCTCGTGGTTGTTGTCGCGGTTGTGGGGTTTTTTATGGTTTTAAAAAGTTTTGGGGATTTTTGCGTTTTAGGTTCTTAGGGTTTTTTGTGGTTTATTTTTAGGGTTTTTTTGAAGGTTCTCGATTTCTTGTAGAATTTTAAGGTATTTTAAACCCCAAAAATATAAAACTCTAGACTTTAAAAAAAAATTAAGAACAACAACAAAAAACCTAAGAAATAAAATGAAATAAAGTCTAAATTAAATCCTAAAACCCTAACATACACTAAAAATCCTAAAAAAAAAAGAGAGAAAAACAAACAAACAAAAACAAGGAAAAACATTAAAAATCCACGAGAAGTCTGAAAACCAAAAACGTCTAAAACACGCTTCTAAAAACGCTACAAACCTGTTACAAAACCCACAGGAATCTAAAAAATAAAATAGAATAAAATAAAATAAAATAAAATAAAAATAAAATAAAAAAAAATAAAATAAAAATAAAATAAAAATAAAATAAAATAAAAATAAAATAAAGTAAAATAAAATAAAATAAAATAAATAAAATAAAAAAAATAAAATAAAATAAAAATAAAATAAAATAAAAATAAAATAAAATAAAAATAAAGTAAAGTAAAGTAAAATAAAATAAAATAAAAATAAAATAAAATAAAATAAAATAAAATAATATAAAATAAAATGAAATAAAATAAAATAAAATACACAAGAAACCAAAACGTCCCTAAAACTTTTCTTCCTTCCTTTCTCTCGCTGCTGCTTCTTCTTTTTCTTCAGTTTTTCGGGACTCGGTTTCTCTGTGTTTCCCTCTCTGACTTTAGCTTTCAGAGCTGTGGTGAATATTTAGGTTTTTCATTTTTTTTAAAGGAATTTAGGTTTTTTTTTTATGGCTTTAGGGATTTTTGAGCGGACTTTTTAATGTCCTTGGGTTTTTCAGAATTATAGGTTTTTTTTTTTTAGAGTTTTAAGTTTTTTGGTTATAGAATTTAAATTTCAGGGTATTTTAGTATTTTAAGGTTCGTTTATGTTTTTTTAATTTCACTTTTCTAGGTTTTTTAGCTTTTTTTGGCTTTAGGGATTTTTATAGTTTTATTTTTTTAGGATTCTAGGAGGTTGGGTTTTTTTTTCATTTTTAGAGTTTTTTTTTTTTTAAGGTTGTGGGGAGTTTTAGCGTCTTTTTAGGGTTCTGAAAGTTTTTTCTTATCATTTATGTTGTTTTTGGGTTTTAGATTTTAAAAAATATCCAGAGTTCTGGAGGTTTTTCTTTGAGAATTTTACGATTTTTTTTTTTGTTTGTTTTTTGGGTTTTTTTTTTTTTGTTTTGTTTTGTTTTTAAGGTTTCCTTCTTGTAAAAAATGACTTTAGGGTTTCTCAGAGTTTTTAAGATGCTTTTTTTAAAATGCCATAGGGTTTTATTTATTTATTTTTTTAATGGTTTTCAGTATTTTAGGGTCTTATTGGGGCTCTTGAGGTTTTGTAGAATTTTAGGAATTTTAGAATTTTTTGGGGTTTTTTTTTTTATAGTTCTTTTTTTTTTTAGAATTGTCGGTGTTTTTTTTGCAGTGTATCTGAAGCATTTCCGGTTTCTTTATTTTGGCTTTTTGGGGCTCTTTCCGTGTCTGTTTAAAGATTCTCCTTCTTTAAGGGTTTTCTGCTTTTTAAGGTTTTAGTTTTTTTTTAAGGATTTTTTAAGGTTTCCCTTTAGTGATTTTACAGTGTTTTAGAGATTTTAGGATTTTAAGAGGATTTTTGACGGCGTCGTCAGTGTCATGATTTAGGGTTTCAGGGCCTTTTGGGGTTTTTAAAGGATTTTAGGATATTTTTAAGGCTTTACTTTTTTAGGATTTTGCAGATTTTTAGAGTCTTTTAAGGATTTTTGGGGGTTTTTTTTTTAGAATTTTTTGGGTGTTTTTAGGGGTTTAGGATTCATTTTAGGGTTTTAGGGTTTTATAGGTATTTTTTTATTTTATTTTATTTTACTTTTTTGGGTTTCAGGGTTTTGATGTATTTTTAGTTTTTTTAAAGGATTTTACGGATTTTTTTAGTGTTTTAGGGGTTTCTCGGTCTTTTTACTGATCTTTAGGGTTTTTTTGTTTTTTTTTGTTTTTTATTTTTGTTTTCTTTTGTTTTTTTTTTTTTACAATTTTAGGGTTTATCTTTAGGGTTTTAGGTTTTTTTTAATTTTTTAAGGATTTTAGAATTTTTAAAAAAGGTCTTTTGGGTGCTTTTAGGGTTTTTAATTAATTTAATTAATTTTAGTGTTTTTTTTAGTGTTTCTTGGTATTTTTTAAGGTCATAGTTTCATTTTTCTTTGTTTGTTCTTAATGATTTTTAGGGTCTTTTTAGGGTTCTTGAGTGGTAGAATTTTAAGATATATTTTAGGGTTTCTGAATTTCTTAAGGTCTTTTCAGTGTTCTTGGATTTTCTTTTTTTGTTTTTTAGAATTTTAGTTTTTTAAAAAAAATGTTTATTAAGTATTTAAAAAAAAATTTTTTTTAAGCTTTTATGTTTCCTTCAGGGTTTGTTTAGGATTTTATGGTTTTTAACGTTTTAGAGTTCTTTTAGGGTTTTAAAATGATTTTAGGGGTTTTTTTCAGTGTATTTGGCGATTTCTTTCAAGGCCTTTGGGTTCTTTTTTTCTTTTTTTATGGTTTTAGGGTTTTCTCGGTCTTTTTAGCCTTCTAGACGGTTCTTTACGTTTTGATTGTTTCTTTGTTTTTTTTGTTTTTTACAATTTTTGAGATTTTTTTACGGTTTCAGGTTCTTTTAATTTTTTAAAGAATTTTAGGGTTTTCTTTTTTTTTAAGCGTTTTGTTGATTTTTTCAAGCTTCGGGTTTCTTTTTTGAAGTTTTTAGGGTCTTTTCAGGTTTCTTTTTGAAAAGATTTAAAAAAATATTTTTTTTTAGTGTTTAGGGTATTTTTTTAATCGGTTTCAGGTTCATTTTTTTTTTTTTAGGGTTTTAGGGTTTTTAGGGTCTTTTTGGAGTTTTTGAGTTTTCTTTAGAATTTTAGGGTTTTCAGGGGTTTAGGATGCGTTTTAGGGTTTCAGATTTTTATCGTAGGGACTTAAGGTTTTTTGGTATTTTTTTAGTGTTTTAGGGTTTGGGGGGTTTCAGGGTTTTGATGTATTTTTAGGGTTTTTTTTTCAGGATTTTAGGTATATTTTAGGGCGTGGGGGCATTTTTGGAGGTCTTAGTGTTTTTATTTAGAGCTTTAGGAATTTTTTATAGTTTAAAAAAATTGGTTTTTCTGAGTCTTAGGGATTTTTGTGGTTTATTTTTAGGGTTTTTTGAAGGTTCTCGATTTCTTCTAGAATTTTAAGGTGTTTTAGGGTTTGAGGGTATTTTAGGGTTTTTAAAGGATTTTAGGATTTTTTAGGGTTTTACATGTTTTTGCTTTTTTTATATATAGTTCAGGTTTTTTGAGGGTTTTAGAGATTTTTAGGGTCTTTTTAGAGTTCTTTTGTTTTTCTTAGAATTTCAGAGTTTTTTATGGGTTTGGGATTGTTATTAGCGTTTCAGGTTTTTATTTAGGGTTTTAGTGTTTTGTAGGTATTTATTTTTTAGAGGGCTTTAGGTTTTTTGTTTTTTTTTTTTAATTTCAGGGTTTTGAAGTATTTTTAGGTTTTTTAAAGGTTTTCAGGCTTTTTTTTTAGGGTTTTAGGGTTTTTGTTTTTTTTTTTTCCGGACCTTTTTTCTGTTCTTAAGGTCGTTTTGTTTGTTTGTTTGTTTTTGTTTTGTTTTGTTTTTTTAGAATTTTAGGGTTAATCTTATTTATGGTTTTAGGGGTTTTTTTTTCCAGTTTTTATTAAGGATTTTAGGATTTTGTTTAAAGCTTTTTAGCGTTCTTTTAGGGTTTTTAAATGATTTTAGTGTTTTTGTTTTGTTTTGTTTTTTATGTTTTTGGTGATTTTTTTAAGGCCATAGGGTTTTTGTTTTTGTTTTTGTTTTTGTTTTTTTTTTAAAGTTTTTCTGTGGTCTTTTTAGGGTTCTACGGTTGTTGTAGAGTTTTTGAGTAATTTTTAGGGTTTTTAACATCTTTCAGGGCCTTTTTACAGTTCTTGTGTTTTCTTTTTTTAGAATTTTATTTTATTTTTTAAAGGTTAATTAATTGAGTATTTTACAGTTTTTCGAGATTTTGTGGCCTATTTTATGGTCTGTTTAAGGATTTTAGGATTTTTTAAAAGTTTACCTTTTTTCTTTTTAAGTCTTAGGTTTCTTTCAGGTTTTTGAATGACTTTAGGGTTTTTTCACTGTTTTTGGTGATTTTTGTCAAGTCCTTGGCGTTCTCTTTTTTTAAGGTTTTAGGGTCATCTGGGCCTTTTTATACATCTAGGAGTTTTTATTTTATTTAATTTTTTTAAAGGATTTTAGGGTTTTTTTTTAAGGGTTTTTGGTTCTTTATTTTTTTTTTAGAATTTTACAGACTTTTGCGGTGGTTGTTAATTTTTTTAAAACTTCAGGGTTTTTTTTTTTAAGTTTTTAGGGTTTTTAGGGTCTTTTCCGGTGCTTTTAAAAAGATTGTTTTAACTCTTTTTGTTGTTGCTGCTGTTAAGCCTTTAGGGATTTTAAAAGGTTTCAGGTTCTTTTTTTTATGGTTTTAGGGTTTTTAGGGTCTTTTTAGGGTTTCTGAGTTTTCTTAAGAATTCTAGGGTTTTTTTTTTTTAGGGTTTTAGGATTCCTTTTAGGGTTTCACATTTATTTCGGGTCTTAAGGTTTTGTCGGTATGTTTTAGAATTTTAAGGTATTTTAGGGTTTTCAGAATCTTTTATGGTTTTTAAACTATTTTAGGACTTTTGTTTTTTTTACCTTTAATGTTTTTTTTTTTTTTTACATTTTAGGTTTCATTTAGGTTTTTAGGGATTTCTGCTTCCTTTTAGGGTTCTATGATTTTTTTTTGTTTTTTTTTTTTTCACTTATTTATTTTTTTTTATTTTTTTTTCACTTATTTATTTTTTTTAACTATTGTAGTATTTTTTATTTAGCTCTAGGGATTCATTTAGCATTTTAGGGATTTCTGGGTCTCTTTACGATTCAATATATATATATATATATATTTGAATATCAATTTTTTATAGGGTTTTAGGTTCTTTCAGTGCTTGTGGTTTTTTTTTTATTTTTAGAGTTCTTTATGGTTTTTCTTGATTTTTTTTTTTTAAAGCTTCATGGTTTATCATTTTGACTTTTTAAGGTTTTTAGGGTTTTTCTGTTTGTTTGTTTGCGTGTTTTTTTGACTTTTCCAGACAGAGTTCCTCTGTGCAGACCTGGCCGTCCCGGACGTGGCTGTGCAGACCTGGACCTTAGCGATCCGTCGGAATTCAGAACACTTTTCAAGGTTTTAGAAATTTTCAGTGTCTCTTTAAAGTTCTCGGGTTTTCCTTTTTATTTATTTATTTATTTATTTATTTATTTTATTTTTTTTGAATTTTAGTTTTTTTAAAACAATTGATTTTAAATTATTTTATTTTATTTTATTTTTTTTTATGTTTCTTTAAGGACCTTTTAGTGTTCGAGACAGGGTTTCTCTGCGTAGCTCTAGGTTTTTTAAAAGGATTTTTTGGCTTTTTAAAGTCTTTGGTGGTTTTTTGTTTGTGTGTTTTTGTTGTTTTGTTTTCTTTTGTTTTTAGCCGTTCCAGGTTTTTGTTTTTGTTTTTGTTTTTGTTTGTTTTTTTAGGTGTTTAGGGTTTTGGGGTCTTTTTAGGGGTTTTGAGGATTTTAGGGTTTTGCCCATGTCTTCAGAGATTTATTAAGGCGATAGTTTTTTGTTTTGTTTTTTTTTTTTGTTTTGTTTTTTGTTTTTTTTTTAAGGTTGTATGGTTCTCAGGGTATTTTTTAGGGTTCTCGAAATTTTGTAGAGTTTTACAGCATTTTTATGGTTTTAGGATTTTTTCAGGGTCATTTTAGAGTTCTTGGGTTTTATTTTTTGGAATTTTAGTTTAATTTTTTAAAAAAAGTGTTTATAAAGCATTCTAGGGGTTTTTTTTTAAGGTTTTTAAGGATATTTTAGTGTTTGTTTAAAGATTCTATGGTTGCTTAGGGTTTTCTTTTTTAATGCTTTCAGTTTCTTTTAGGGTGTTTTAAGGATTTTAGAGTTTTTAGGGGTTTTGTGGGGATTTTTGAAGGCCTTAGTTTTTTATTTAGGGTTTTTTGTTTTTGTTTTTGTTGTTGTTTTTTGTTGTTGTTTTTTTAGGGTCTTAGGGTTTTTGAGGCTTATTTTTTTTTTTAGATTTTCATTTTTATATGGTTTTTTGGAATTATTTTTGGATATTTTTAGTGTTTTTGAGTTTTTCAGAATTATAATTTTTTTGTGTGTCTTTTAGGTTTTTTTTTTTTTTTTAAGGTTGTTCTTTAAAGGATTTTGGGATGTTTTGGTGATGCAGTGATCGCTTATGTTCTTTTTAAGCAGCCGTATTTATCATCGCCAGGAGCTGGGAAGAACCCAGACGCCCTCAGCAGAGCAATGGATGCAGAGAATGCGGTGCAGTTACACCATGGGGTTTTCTCAGGATTTTGCAGTATTTTAGTTTTTTAAAAAGATTTTCAGAATTATTTTTGTTATTTTGGGGTCTTTTTGAGTTTTTCTGAATTATACTTTTTTATTTTTTTTAGGTTTTTTTTTTTTAGGTTTTTAAAAGTATTTTAGGATATTTTGGTAATAGAGTGATCATTATGTGTCTTTAAGAATTTTATGTATTTTTACGTTTTGGGGGTTTTCGGTCTTTATGGTTTTCTTTATTTTTTTTAAAGATTATCAGGGTTTGGGGGTCTTTTTAGGGTTTTTGAGTTTTTAAAATTATTTTAGAGGTTTTTTTGTTTTTTTTTTTAGGATTTTAGGATTCGTTTTGGCGTTTCAAGAATTTATTTGGAATTTTAAGGATTTGTAGGTACTTTCATAGAGGGTTTTAGGGTTTTGGGGAATTTCAGGGTTCTGCTGTATTTTTCGGTCTTTATGGCTTTTTTTTTTTAGAATTTTGAAGGTTTTTTTTAAAGGATTTTAGGGTGTTTTCGTAATATAGAGATCATTTATGTTTTTTTAAGAATTTTATGTATTTTGGATTTTTCAATTTTTATGTTTTTTTTTAAGTTTTACAGCTCTTTATGCTTCATAAAGGATTTTTTTCTTAACATTGTAGGTTTTTTTGGTTTTTAGGGGTTTCTAGTGTCTTTTTAGGGTTCAAGAAATTTTTTTTATTTATATTTTAGTTTTTTTAAATAGTTTTAGGACTTTTAAAAAATTAGAGTACTTGAGTGTTTTGTTTTTTTGTTTTTGTTTTTGTTTTTGTTTTAGATTTTTATGTTTTTTTTTTTTAGGTTTTAAAAAAGTTTTTATTAAAGTAGTAAGATTTTCCTAAAGGGATCTTTCATTTAAAAATGATTTAAGTGTTTTCAGAGATTTATTAAGGCCATAGTTTTTGTTTTGTTTGTTTGTTTTTGGTATTTTTTTTGTTTTTTTTGTTTTTGTTTTCTGTTTGTTTTTTAAGGTTGTATGGTTCTCAGGGTATTTTTAGGGTTCTTGAAATTTTGTAGAGTTTTAGAGCATTTTTAAGGTTTTAGGATTTTTTTCAGGGTCATTTTAGAGTTCTCGGGTTTTCTTTTTTTGGAATTTTAGTTTAATTTTTTTTAAAAGTGTTTATAAAGCATTTTAGAGTCTTTATGGTTTCTTTTTTACAGTTTTACAGCTCTTTAGGTTTCTTGAAGGATTTTTTTCTTAACATTATAGGGTTTTGGGGGCTTTAGAGGTTTTCAGTGTCTTTTTAGGGTTCTAAAGATTTCTTTTTGTTATTTTATTTTATTTTTTTTATAGTTTTAGGGTTTTTTAAAAAAAAATTAGAGTTCTTGAGTGTTTATATATATATATTTTTTTTTTTAGTTTTTTAAAAAGTTTTCATTAAAGTTTTAAGATTTTGTCTTTAAAGGGTTCTTTCATTTAAAATGATTTACGTGTTTTGCCCACGTTTTCAGAGATTTATTAAGGACATAGGTTTTTGTTTGTTTGTTTTTGTTTTTAAGGTTTTATGTTTTTTTTAAGGTTATTTTTAGGGTTCTTGAAATTTTGTAGGGTTTCACAGCATTTTTTTTTTTTAAGGTTTTAGGATTTTTTTGGAATTTTTTAGAGTTCTTTGGTTTTTTTTTTTTAGAATTTTAGGGTTTTTTTTTAAGTCTTTATTAAGGATTTTAGGAATTTTTTAAAAGGTTTTTTCATTTTAGAAACGATTTTGGGTGTTGTCCGTGTTTGGGGCGATTTTTCAAAGCCGCGGGGTTTGTGTCGCTGTGGTTGTGATGTTGTTTTCGGGTCCTGAGCTTTTGTAGAATTTAAGGCATTGTTTCCGGGTTTTATTATTTTTTTCGGGTTTTATTCGAGTTCTCGGGTTTTTTGAAAGTCCGGTTTTTTTAATCAAGTGTTTGTTGAGTATTTCAGGGTCGCCGGGCCGCGGTGGCCACGCCTTTCGTCCCAGCCCGCGGGACGCAGAGGCAGGGGGATGGCCGAGATGGAGGCCAGCCTGGGCTACACACTGAGCCCCAGGACGGCCCGGGCCGCACCGTATGCTAATTTATGCAAATGCGGCCCTGACTGACTGACGTCACCGACCCCGCCCCCGGCCCCACCCCGGGCGACGTCTCCAGCTCGGCCGCCGCTGCCACCGCCGACCTCTACATCCCGGCCCCTGCGTGCGGCGGCCGGGGCGGGGCGGGGCGGGGGCGGGGCGGGGGGGGCCCCAGTGGAGCGGGGGTCACAGGGGGGTCGTACGGGCTCGTGGGGTGTCGCGGGGGTCACCGAGGTCAGGTGGGGGCGATCCGGGGTCACGGGAGGTCACAGGGTTCACCAGGGTCAGGTCGGGGTCGCGGGGTCTAATGGGGTCACCGGGGTCACACAGGGGTCAACGACGTCAAGTGGGGTCATCCGGGTTCACGGGAGGTCACCTGGATCCAGCGATGTCACCAAGGCCCAGAGGAGGTGACTGGGGTCATGTTGGGGGTCACCCAGGGTCACGTGAGGTCACGAGGGTCAAGCTGTGTTAGGTCCTTATCCTGGGGGGTCACGCAGGGTCACCGAGGTCAAGTAGGGTCACCCAGGGTCACGGCAGGTCAGGGAGGTCACCGGGGTCAAGCTGGCTCCAGGTGGGTGACTGAGGTCACGTGGGGTCATCTGGGGTCACACGGGGTCACAGACGTCACAGAGGCCAAAAAGTGGCCCAGGTTGGGGTACGGGGGTCAAGCGGGGTCACCGTGGTCACTGAGGCCGAGGTGAGGTCACGGGGGTCATGTGGGTCCCTGGGGGCCACTGGGGGGTCATCTGGGGTCATGAGAGGTCACAGAGGTCACTGGCATCAGGATGGTTCAGGCTGGGTCACCTGGGGTCATCTGAGGTCACCCGAGGCCACAGAGGCCGCGTGGAGTCAGACAGGAAGTGGCGAGGAGACCCCGCCCGCCCTCACCTCCGCCCCCCAACACACACACACAGAGCCGCGAGCTGAGGCAGGGGCATGGACACGTCGTTTATTTCCCAGCGCCGGGCCCCGCCCACCCCGCGCCGACGTCATCACCCCGCGACGCCGTCGCCGTCCCCGCCCCCCGCGCCCGTCAGCCTGAGGCCCTCGGCCCACAGACGCCGCTGCAGCTCCCGGTCCCGCGCGGCCCCCAGCGGCTCCGCCTCCGCCTCGTCGCGCAGGTAGCGACCTCCGACCCCTTCCAGCTCCGGCGCGGCCGCCGCGTACACCAGCGTCCACGCGCCCTCCTCCGGGCTCTGCGGGGGGGTGGGGGGGCGGGAGGGGTCACGTGGGGGTCATCAGAGGTCGCGGGGTCGCTTGAGGCGGTGGGGGTCAAGTAGGCGTCGGGTGGGATCGCGCGCGGGGGTCATGGGTCTCAGGGTCACTGAGGGTCACATGGGGTCGTCAGAGGTCATGGGTCACACTGGGCTCCATGGGGTCAACCGGGGTCACGCAGGGTCAGGTGGGGTCACTGAGGGTCACATGGGGTCCTCAGAGGTCAAGGGGTCTCCAAGGGGTAAGCAGGGGTCAATGGAGGTCACACATGGTCAGGAGGGGGGTCACATGGGTCACACGGGGTCGGAAGGGGTCACGTGAGGTCACACGGGGTCGGGGGTCGCGCCCGTGCTCACCTTGAACACGAGCCGCCCGAGGGCCCGCTTCACCGTGCGCAAGACCCACCCCGCGTGCCGGTACAGCTCGGTGTCGACCACGCCAGGGTCGGCCATGTTGGAGGTCACGGGGTCGCCGCGGGCGTCCAGGACGCGCTGCAGGTGCAGGGCGAACAGGGCGAGGGCAAGCTTGCTCTGCGCGTAGGCCGCGTACGGGGAGTAGGCGTGGCTGCGGGGTCAGGGTGTGGGGATGGGAGGGGGGGGTTACGGGAAGGCGGGGTCACACTTCCTGTCCCCCCCACGGTCACTTCCTGTCCACCCCCAGGGTCACTTCCTGTCCCCCCACGGTCACTTCCTGTCCTCCCGGGTCACTTCCTGTCCCACTCCATGGTCACTTCCTGTCCCCCCACAATCACTTCCTGTCCACCCCCAGGGTCAATTCCTGTCCAGCAGAGTCACTTCCTGTCCTCCTGGTTCACTTCCTGTCCCATCCATGGTCACTTCCTGTCCCCCCACGGTCACTTCCTGTCCACCCCCCAGGGTCATTTCCTGTCCCCCCACGGTCACTTCCTGTCCTCCTGGTTCACTTCCTGTCCCATCCATGGTCACTTCATGTCCCCCCACGGTCACTTCCTGTCCACCCCCAGAGTCATTTCCTGTCCCCCCACGGTCACTTCCTGTCCACCCCCAGAGTCATTTCCTGTCCAGCAGAGTCACTTCCTGTAACCCAACAGTCACTTCCTGTCCCACCCAATGGTCACTTCCTGTCCCCCCACGATCACTTCCTGTCCAGCGGAGTCACTTCCTGTCCCCCCACGGTCACTTCCTGTCCAGCAGTCACTTCCTATCCTCCCGGGTCACTTCCTGTCCCACTCCATGGTCACTTCCTGTCCCCCTCCATGGTCATTTCCTGTCCAGCAGAGTCACTTCCTGTCCTCCCGGGTCACTTCCTATCCCACTCCATGGTCACTTCCTGTCCCCCCACGGTCACTTCCTGTCCCCCCACGGTCACTTCCTGTCCAGCAGAGTCACTTCCTGTCCTCCCGGGTCACTTCCTGTCCCACTCCACGGTCACTTCCTGTCCTCCCGGGTCACTTCCTGTCCTCCCCCCACCGAGACCCCGCCCACTCCGGGCCCCACACACTCACCGCCCGTGAAGGTCGGCCATGTCCACGGCGCCCACGTAGTGCGTGGCCGACCCCACGGTGACGACGCGCGAGCCCTGCCCCTCGGCCCCGGACGCGCGCAGGGCGGGGAGGAGCAGCAGCGTCAGCAGGAAGTGGCCCAGGAAGTTCACGCCCAGGTGGCGCTCGAAGCCGTCCTCGGTCTCGGCCCGCGGCTCCAGCATCACGCCCGCTGCGGGGTCACGGGGGTCGGGGGTCACGGGGGTGGGGTCAGCGTCACGCCCGCTGCGGGGTCACGGGGGTCGGGGGTCACGGGGGCGGGGTCAGCGTCACGCCCGCTGCGGGGTCACGGGGGTCGGGGGTCACGGGGGTGGGGTCAGCGTCACGCCCGCTGCGGGGTCACGGGGGTCGGGGGTCACGGGGGCGGGGTCAGCGTCACGCCCGCTGCGGGATCACGGGGGTCGGGGGTCACGGGGGCGGGGTCAGCATCACGCCCGCTGCGGGGTCACGGGGGTCGGGGGTCACGGGGGCGGAGTCAGCGTCACGCCCGCCGCGGGGTCACGGGGGTCGGGGGTCACGGGGGTGGGGTCAGCATCACGCCCGCTGCGGGGTCACGGGGGTCGGGGGTCACGGGGGCGGGGTCAGTGTCACGCCCGCTGCGGGGTCACGGGGGTCAGGGGTCACGGGGGCGGGGTCAGTGTCACGTCCACCGCGGGGAGTCACGGGGGTCAGGGGTCACAGGGGCGGGGTCAGTGTCATGCCAGCTGCGGGGTCAGAGTCAGAGGGGCGGGGTCAGAGTCAGAGGGGCGGGGTCAGAGTCAGAGGGGCGGGGTCAGAGTCAGAGGGGCGGGGTCAGAGTCAGAGGGGCGGGGTCAGAGTCAGAGGGGCGGGGTCAGAGTCAGAGGGGCGGGGTCACAGTCAGAGGGGCGGGGTCAGAGTCAGAGGGGCGGGGTCGGAGTCAGAGGGGCGGGGTCAGAGTCAGAGGGGCGGGGTCAGAGTCAGAGGGGCGGGGTCAGAGTCAGAGGGGCGGGGTCGGAGTCAGAGGGGCGGGGTCAGAGTCAGAGGGGCGGGGTCAGAGTCAGAGGGGCGGGGTCAGAGTCACGCCCTCTGCAGGGACACAGGGGTCGGGAGTCACGGGGGCGGGGTTAGGGTCACGCCCAGTGCGGGGTTCGCAGGGGTCGGGGGTCACAGGCCTGGGTGCTTGTGGGCGGGGCTCCCACGGCCGCGGCTATGAATATTCACGCGAGCATTTGCATATCATTTGCATGCGCAGCCGCGAGGCGTGGGCCCCGCCCACCAAGCCGGAAGCCACGCCCCCGCCCGCCCCGGCCCCGCCCTCACCGTTGTTGACGAGCAGGTGCAGGGGGAGCCCCAGGGCCCCGCCCACCCCGCCCGAGGCCCCGCCCGGGCCCCGCCCTCACCGTTGTTGACGAGCAGGTGCAGGGGGAGCCCCAGGGCCCCGCCCACCCCGCCCGAGGCCCCGCCCGGGCCCCGCCCTCACCGTTGTTGACGAGCAGGTGCAGGGGGAGCCCCAGGGCCCCGAAGTCGCGGGCGAAGCCTCGGACGGAGGCCAGGGAGGCGAGGTCCAGGGGCAGGAAGTGCGCTGCGGGGGGCGGGGCCGGGGGCGGGTTCAAGGCGTGTCAGTCACTCAGGCCCGGGGCAGGAAGTGCGCGTCACCACGCCCACGGGCGGGGCCTGCGACGTCGTCACCCAACACCTGTCCGTCACGCCCCGCCCTCCAACCTCCCCGTCCATCACACCCCAGGCCACGCCCATCCTGACCCCCCAGGCCCCGCCCACCCCACCCCCGGGAGGCCCCGCCCTCACCTCGGTCGCTCCCCATCTCGGCCCGGATGGCGCTGACGACTTCCTGTCCGCGGCGCTCGTCATTGCCGGCTGTGGGGAGGGGGGGGGAGACAAGATGGCCGCTGTGTGACGTCACTGTGACCCCAGGCCGACCCCAGTGACCCCTGCAGCCCCGCGTGTGACCCCCGACCCCGGTGTGACTCCAGCTCCCGCGGTCGACCCCTGACCCCGACCTGCGACCCCGCCCCCCAGGGAGTGATTCTCCAACACCGCGCGCGACCTCTGACCCCCGGGTTCAACCCCCGCGACCCCCGCGACCCCACGGCCCCGGGCGCCACCTACCCACGACCACGCGCATGCCCAGCCGCGCCAGCTGCCTCGCGGTGCTGCGCCCGATGCCGGCCGTCGCCCCCGTCACGATGGCCACGCGGCCCGGCTGGGGGGGCAGAACTGCGGGGGGAGGGGCGGGGTCAGGGGTGGGCGGGGCTCCCCGTGCGGGTGAGAGCGACTTCCGGTGGGGAAGGCGGGGCTTCCTCCCCGACCCCACTTCCTGTCTTCAGATTCCCCGCCCACAGCGACGTCACACACTCAGGCCCCGCCCACAGGGACGTCACACACTCAGGCCCCGCCCACGGGGACATCACACACGCAGGCCCCGCCCACAGGGACGTCACACACTCAAGCCCCGCCCACAGCGACGTCACACACTCAGGCCCCGCCCACAGCGACGTCACACACTCAGGCCCCGCCCACAGTGGAGCTGCGGTCGTTCATATTTTTTTAAAAATGTTTAAATTTAAATTTTTTAACCTGATAATTTCAATTTTTAAATTTTTTTTTCTAAAAAATTAAAATTAAAAAATAATTTTATTTAAACAAACAACCCCGCCCCGCCCGCCCCAAAAAATCCACAGGGTCGGCTCCTAAACATTTGAAAAAACAAAAAAACAAAAACAATTTCTAAAAATAACTAAAAAAAAGAAAATTCGCGTTTTTCCCTAAGAACGCAAAAGGCGGACATTTTAACCTCAATAAAATAAAAACGAGTAAGTCAATAAATAAAATTCAAGTTAAATAAAATAAAAACGAATAAGTATATAAATAAAATTCAAGTTAAATAAAATAAAAACGAATAAGTAAATAAATATAATTCAATTTTATTTTTTTATTTTTTGTTACGTGGTTGCAAGATTTTAAGGTTTTGGAATTTTAAAAAAAAAATTAAAAGTCGGTATTGTAATATTTTTTTTTCCTTTTTGCAGAGGAGGAGTCCACACGGGGCGCGGCAATGACACAGAAGTAGCGTGACCCGCGGACACGGCGACGCGCAGCGGACGAAAAATTCACACGCACATGCGTTACGTAATTTATTATAATATTATATATTATTTTTATTACTGTACGTTTATATACGACCCCATGCGTTACGTAATTTATTATATTATTATATATTATTTTTATTACTGTACGTTTATATACGACCCCATGCGTTACGTAATTTATTATATTATTATATATTATTTTTATTACTGTACGTTTATATACTACCCCATGCGTTACGTAATTTATTATATTATTATATATTATTTTTATTACTGTACGTTTATATACGACCCCATGCGTTATGTAATTTAGTATAATATTATATATTATTTTTATTACTGTACGTTTATATACGACCCCATGCGTTACGTAATTTATTATATTATTATATATTATTTTTATTACTGTACGTTTATATACGACCCCATGCGTTATGTAATTTATTATATTATTATATATTATTTTTATTACTGTACGTTTATATACGACCCCGTGCGTTATGTAATTTATTATATTATTATATATTATTTTTATTACTGTACGTTTATATACGACCCCATGCGTTACGTAATTTATTATATTATTATATATTATTTTTATTACTGTACGTTTATATACGACCCCATGCGTTACATACGGCGCGTGTTATATCATATTAATATGTTGCTCGTCGTATCGATCGACCCACAGCATTTGTCGCTGTCTGTATTGTATATCATCGTCTATCTTGTACCTTATCTAATGTATATGATCACATACGTCACACACACCCCCAAAAATTGCCACTGAATTTATTATTGCATTATATATTATTATATATTATTTCTATTAATAATGTACTGCTATAAATTATCACACGTGCCATATATGTGTTACATGATCGCGCTACACATTCCCTTTATTATATAAAAAATTGCCACAACATTTATTATTTCATTATATATTATTATATATTATTTCTATTAATAATGTACTGCTATAAATTATCACACGTGCCGTATATGTGTCACATGATCGCGTCATACATTCCCTTTATTATATAAAAAATTGTTACAACATTTATTATTGCATTATATATTATTATATATTATTTCTATTAATAATGTACTGCTATAAATTATCACACGTGCCGTATATGTGTCACATGATCGCGTCATACATTCCCTTTATTATATAAAAAATTGTTACAACATTTATTATTGCATTATATATTATTATATATTATTTCTATTAATAATGTACTGCTATAAATTATCACACGTGCCATATATGTGTCACATGATCGCGTTATACATTCCCTTTATTATATAAAAAATTGTTACAACATTTATTATTGCATTATATATTATTATATATTATTTCTATTAATAATGTACTGCTATAAATTATCACAGGTGCCAAATATGTGTCATATGATCGCGTTATACATTCACTTTATTATATAAAAAATTGTTACAACATTTATTATTGCATTATATATTATTATATATTATTTCTATTAATAATTACTGCTATAAATTATCACACGTGCCATATATGTGTTACATGATCGCGTTATACATTCCCTTTATTATATAAAAAATTGTTACAACATTTATTATTGTATTATATATTATTATATATTATTTCTATTAATAATGTACTGCTATAAATTATCACACGTGCCGTATATGTGTTACATGATCGCGTTACACATTCCCTTTATTATATAAAAAATTGTTACAACATTTATTATTGCATTATATATTATTATATATTATTTCTATTAATAATGTACTGCTATAAATTATCACATGTGCCATATATGTGTCACATGACCGCGTTATACATTCCCTTTATTATATAAAAAATTGTTACAACATTTATTATTGCATTATATATTATTATATATTATTTCTATTAATAATGTACTGCTATAAATTATCACACGTGCCGTATATGTGTCACACGATCGCGTTATACATTCCCTTTATTATATAAAAAATTGCCACAACATTTATTATTGCATTATATATTATTATATATTATTTCTATTAATAATGTACTGCTATAAATTATCACACGTGCCATATATGTGTTACATGATCGCGTTATACATTCCCTTTATTATATAAAAAATTGCCACAACATTTATTATTGCATTATATATTATTATATATTATTTCTATTAATAATGTACTGCTATAAATTATCACACGTGCCATATATGTGTTACATGATCGCGTCATACATTCCCTTTATTATATAAAAAATTGTTACAACATTTATTATTGCATTATATATTATTATATATTATTTCTATTAATAATGTACTGCTATAAATTATCACACGTGCCGTATATGTGTCACATGATCGCGTCATACATTCCCTGTATTATATAAAAAATTGTTACAACATTTATTATTGCATTATATATTATTATATATTATTTCTATTAATAATGTACTGCTATAAATTATCACACGTGCCATATATGTGTTACATGATCGCGTCATACATTCCCTTTATTATATAAAAAATTGTTACAACATTTATTATTGCATTATATATTATTATATATTATTTCTATTAATAATGTACTGCTATAAATTATCACACGTGCCGTATATGTGTCACATGACCGCGTTATACATTCCCTTTATTATATAAAAAATTGCCACAACATTTATTATTGCATTATATATTATTATATATTATTTCTATTGATCATGTATTGTTATATATTATCACACGTGCCATATATGTGTTACATGATCGCGTTATACATTCTCTTTATTATATAAAAAATTGCCACTGAATTTATTATTGCATTATATATTATTATATATTATTTCTATTAATAATGTACTGCTATAAATTATCACACGTGCCGTATATGTGTCACATGATCGCGTTATACATTCCCTTTATTATATAAAAAATTGTTACAACATTTATTATTGCATTATATATTATTATATATTATTTCTATTAATAATGTACTGCTATAAATTATCACACGTGCCGTATATGTGTTACATGATCGCGTTATACATTCCCTTTATTATATAAAAAATTGTTACAACATTTATTATTGCATTATATATTATTATATATTATTTCTATTAATAATGTACTGCTATAAATTATCACACGTGCCGTATATGTGTCACATGATCGCGTCATACATTCCCTGTATTATATAAAAAATTGTTACAACATTTATTATTGCATTATATATTATTATATATTATTTCTATTAATAATGTACTGCTATAAATTATCACACGTGCCATATATGTGTCACACGATCGCGTTATACATTCCCTTTATTATATAAAAAATTGCCACAACATTTATTATTGCATTATATATTATTATATATTATTTCTATTAATAATGTACTGCTATAAATTATCACACGTGCCGTATATGTGTTACATGATCGCGTTATACATTCTCTTTATTATATAAAAAATTGCCACTGAATTTATTATTGCATTATATATTATTATATATTATTTCTATTAATAATGTACTGCTATAAATTATCACACGTGCCGTATATGTGTCACATGATCGCGTTATACATTCCCTTTATTATATAAAAAATTGTTACAACATTTATTATTGCATTATATATTATTATATATTATTTCTATTAATAATGTACTGCTATAAATTATCACACGTGCCGTATATGTGTTACATGATCGCGTTATACATTCCCTTTATTATATAAAAAATTGTTACAACATTTATTATTGCATTATATATTATTATATATTATTTCTATTAATAATGTACTGCTATAAATTATCACACGTGCCGTATATGTGTCACATGACCGCGTTATACATTCCCTTTATTATATAAAAAATTGTTACAACATTTATTATTGCATTATATATTATTATATATTATTTCTATTAATAATGTACTGCTATAAATTATCACACGTGCCATATATGTGTCACATGATCGCGTCATACATTCCCTTTATTATATAAAAAATTGTTTCAACATTTATTATTGCATTATATATTATTATATATTATTTCTATTAATAATGTACTGCTATAAATTATCACACGTGCCATATATGTGTCACATGATCGCGTTATACATTCCCTTTATTATATAAAAAATTGTCACAACATTTATTATTGCATTATATATTATTATATATTATTTCTATTAATAATGTACTGCTATAAATTATCACACGTGCCATATATGTGTCACATGATCGCGTTATACATTCCCTTTATTATATAAAAAATTGTCACAACATTTATTATTGCATTATATATTATTATATATTATTTCTATTAATAATGTACTGCTATATATTATCACACGTGCCATATATGTGTCACATGATCGCGTTATACATTCCCTTTATTATATAAAAAATTGTTACAACATTTATTATTGCATTATATATTATTATATATTATTTCTATTAATAATGTATTATTATATATTATCACACGTGCCATATATGTGTTACATGATCGCGTTATACATTTCCTTTATTATATAAAAAATTGCCACAACATTTATTGCGTTTTATATTAGACACTAATATTTTCATTATTACCATATTATATATACATATCACCCCGTGTGTTCTGTGCACGGTGCTATATCACATTATCCCATGTTATATATCAGATTTAAGATAGAAATATGGTTTAAAAAATTTTGAAGCCAAATTTGCAAAAAAACAAAATAAATTTGAAAAGAAACTGAATTAAAACTTGATTTTTAATTTTGTTTTTAATATTTGATACTTTTTTTTTATACAAATTAGAAACTTAAATAGATTTTATTTCATTTTTTTATTATGCTACGCGGTATTTTTATCACCACATCATCTCATTCCTTGCCACGCAGGCCGCATCCCATGTCGTACGTCACATCATGCGGCTACGGATTGTCTTTATTATATAAAAATTGGTGTAGAAATTTATTATTGGTTATAGATTATACACTATTGTCTTTATTATTATGTTATTATGTAACATCCCGTGTGCTATATACGCTGTGTTACATTATATTATATTATTATATTATAATTATTATATTACATTATATTGCATCACACACATTCTATGTCATATTTATTATGAAAAAAAATTGTTTAAAATTTTCAAGGCCGAATTTGCCAAAAAAAAAAAAAAAAAAAAAAAGATTTTTTTGGAGCAAATTAGAAGGATAATTATCACATAAGCATTTGTCATTATATCATTACATTACATAGTATTTTTATTATTATTATTATTTTATTATTATTATTATTATTGTTATTTTATTAATATGTTGTTTTATTAATTAATTAATATGTTATTTTATATATAACATTAATTAATCAATATGTTATCTTATATATAATATTAATTAATTAATTAATGTTATTTTATTAATATGTAACATGTAGCACGTGTCACATATACGACGCGCCGTATCCCACGATGACGTTGCACGTCACTTCGATTGTAGAAGACGTCGTCATAGAAGCTCGCCGTGTCACGTGGCACCCCACGCGTCGTGGCCTGCACGGTGACCGCGTGGCCGGGCGTCACCACGCGGGTCGCCCACGCCACACGTAATGCTACCACGCGGCATGCGTCACTTTTACTACATTGAAAAAATATTGTTTAAAAAAGTTCTGAGGTCCGAGTTGGCAAAGCCGCTCCCCGCCCCCCGCCGCCACCGCCACGTGGACAAGGCCGCGCCCACCGGGAAAAATAAATTATTTCAAAATTTAAATTTCCTCTCACAACATAAAAACTTTATTACTATCTTATTGTGTGTTACTTACATTATGACTATTTTTTATTTACTACCACATATATCACATACGGTGTCTTATATTATTGCGTTACTTATATTTTATTATACAAAGAGGCTGTCGTAAAATGATTTTACTATACAGTATATACAGTATATATTATTTTAAGATACATACTTTTTATGATATATTACATATATAAATTCCACCACATATTATCTATTATTTATTATATGCCCGCATATTATCCTACATGTTAAATATACTCCATATCACATCACATTACCACACCTTACATTTCATTTTTACTGAATAAAAAAAAAATTACTTAAAAGAATTTAGAAATCCAAACTCTCCCGACCCCAGCTGCGTCTGCCCAGGAGAAACACAGACTTCAAAATTTAATTTGTTATTATTATTATCATTATCATTATTATTATTATTATTATATATAAACTACCATGGCCGCATCATTATCATTATTATTATCATTATTATTATTATTATATATAAACTACCATGGCCGCATCATTATCATTATCATTATCATTATTATTATTATTATATATAAACTACCATGGCCGCATCATTATCATTATTATTATTATTATTATTATTATTATATATAAACTACCATGGCCGCATCATTATCATTATTATTATTATATATAAACTACCATGGCCGCATCATTATCATTATTATTATCATTATTATTATTATTATATATAAACTACCATGGCCGCATCATTATCATTATCATTATCATTATTATTATTATTATATATAAACTACCATGGCCGCATCATTATCATTATTATTATTATTATTATTATTATTATATATAAACTACCATGGCCGCATCATTATCATTATTATTATTATATATAAACTACCATGGCCGCATCAATGCAGTAAAAAAAATTCCAAACTTTAAATTTAAAATACTATTTTATTATTATTATTATTATTATTATTAAACTACCATGGCTGCACCAATGCACTAAAAAAAAAATCGAAAATTTAAATTTAAAATACTATTTATTATTATTATTATTATTAAACTACCATGGCTGCACCAATGCAGTAAAAAAAATCCAAAATTTAAATTTAAAATACTATTTATTATTATTATTATTATTATTATTAAACTACCATGGCTGCACCAATGCAGTAAAAAAAAATCCAAAATTTAAATTTAAAATACTATTTTATTATTATTATTATTATTATTATTATTTTAACAATAATAATTGTCCTAAATGCATATTTTGTACTATACATTATTCTATATCAGGCTTCTTGCTGTTATCATACCGTCATACATTGCGTCTAATATGTATATACTCTATATGTTACATCTGTTTATCATAGGTTCTATATTTTAATTATTAAATGTGCCATTTCCATGCTATATATTAATTTTGTTACTTCTATATTATTTCTTTTATTACCGTATACCTCATATATTATGTGCTATATTATCACCTTACATATTGTCTTTATTATATAAAAAATTGTCATAAAATTATCTTCTTATATATAACATTACATACTATTTAAAAATTTAATTGATGAAATTACTTTCTATTATTTTAATAATTTTTATTCTATATTACATACATATTACGGTGCTACTACGCTGCCATAGATTACCGTACGTTTTACACATACCACACACTAAACCACATTATCACACCTTATACATCATTTTTATTATACAAAAAAAAAAAAAAATTTGGGAAAAAATTCTGGGTTCCAAACTCCTGACCACGACTGTGTCCATGAAAAAAAAAAATTCAAAATTTAAATTTAAAACATTTTTATCATTACTTCTGTTATTATTATTTTTAAGTATAAATATAGCCACGTCTGTCCGTGCAGGAAATTTTTTAAAAAATATTATTACTATTATTTTTATTATTATTGTTTTTGTTATTAATTTTAAATATAAAAAATTGTGCTAAAAGCTCATTTTTTCATATTTTAAACCACATTATCACACGTTAGACATCATTTTTATTATACAAAAAAAAAAAAAAAATTTGGGAAAAAATTCTGGGTTCCAAATTCCTGACCACGACTGTGTCCATGAAAAAAAAAAATTCAAAATTTAAATTTAAAACATTTTATCATTATTTCTGTTATAATCATTTAATTATTTTTAAGTATAAAGTAATATAGCCACGTCTGTCCGTGCAGGAAAAATTTTTAAAATATTATTACTATTATTTTTATTATTATTGTTTTTGTTATTAATTTTAAATATAAAAAATTGTGCTAAAAGCTCATTTTTTCATATTTTAAACCACATTATCACACGTTATACATCATTTTTATTATACAAAAAAAAAAAATTTGGGAAAAAAATTCTGGGTTCCAAACTCCTGACCACGACTGTGTCCATGAAAAAAAAAAATTTAAATTTAAAACCAAAAAATTAAATTTAAAACATTTTTATCATTATTTCTGTTATCATCATTTAATTATTTTTAAGTATAAAGTAATATAGCCACGTCTGTCCGTGCAGGAAATTTTTTTAAAAATATTATTACTATTATTTTTATTATTATTGTTTTTGTTATTAATTTTAAATATAAAAAATTGTGCTAAAAGCTCATTTTCTTTATATTTTATTTTATATCCCGCGCCTTGTTATGACGTCATTATACACCGCATGTAAAACGCACACGCACTATACATCACGTCACGTTACCACACATCATATGTCATTTTCATCCTTAAACCACGCCGGACGTCATTTTTATCCCAGAATTTAAATCTCGCCTCCAGAAACCCCAGGTCGTCGCTGTTGTTTCCCCAGGCAGCCATGCCCCTGCCTCAGATCAGAGGTAAGCAGGGACCTCACTTCCCCAAAACTGAGAAAGAAATAAATAAATTAAATAGAAATAAATGAATTAAATAAAAAATGGGAATTTCTTCCACAAAGCCGACAGCCGAGTCCCTGGGCCGCACGGGAAGGATGCAGAGGTTCGTGCGCAACACCGGGAAGGAAGGGAAAAAAATGAAAATTGCGATTTCTTGTCACTGAGGCCACAGGGAGGGGGAAAATTTGATTATTTTTGACTTTTTAAAAATTTCTAAAAGTAAAAATTAATTTTCTTCTGAAAAAAATTTTTAAAAAATCCATGGGATGGTTTCTCTAAAATTAAAAATATAAATTAAAGAAAATAAACCAAAATTTTAATTTCTAAAAATAAAAATAAGCGGGGCATTGTTTTAGGGTTTTAGAATTTTGGATGGGTCTTATTGGAGTTCTTGCTTTATTTTTTTAGAATTTTAGGTTTTTCTTATAAAGTGTTTATTGAGTATTTTAGGGTCGCCAGGCAGTGGTGTCGCACGCCTTTAATGCCAGCCCTCGGGAGGCAGAGGCAGGCGGATTTCTGAGTTCGGGTCCAGCCTGGTCTACAAAGTGAGTTCCAGGACAGCCAGGGCTACACAGAGAAACCCTGTCTCGAAAAACCAAAAATAAATAAATAAATAAACAAACAAACAAATTTAAAAAATTCAAGTTTTTTCATTTCACGGTTGCGAGATTTCACGGTTTTGGAATTAAAATAAAAAAAATTTGGTATTTTTTGTTTTTTTCCCGTTTCTCAGAAGAAGAGAACAGGAAACGGATGCGATCGTTTTCCTGATTACCGCGTCACGCATCGTCCTGCACGCCGTGTGCACCACGGGATGTCACGTTATTACATGCTCTGTATTGCATTGACTACAAAAAATGTTTAAAAAGAGGTTTTAAAGCCCGAATATGAGAAAAAAAAAACAACTTAATTTTAAAACTCTTTTTTTGGTGCAAAATAGAATCTGAAATAGATTTTATAATATAAAAATTATTTATATAATTACGTTATATGTTATTTCACTTATTACCACATATATCACGTACTATAGGTTACATCATATTCTCATGTTACATGTTTTTATTATAATGAAAAAATTGTCAAAAATTATTTTATTATATTTATCATTTACAAACATATTTTATTATATAATACATATGTAATATAATGTAATGTTATATATTATTTTTGCTGCTACTCTATTGTCATATGCTGTCCCGTGTATTACATATGCTACATACTATATTATTACACATTATAGGTTACTTTTATTGCATAAAAATTATTTTAAAATATGTATATATACTATATGTTACGTCATATTATTTTTACACGTTTTTATTACAAAATTTTCTATTATCACGCTATCTGTTATTTTTGCTCTTACTATAATATTTCTTTTATTATCACACATATCAGATACTGTGTGTCATGTCATATATTATGTTACATATCGTTTTCTGTTATAGAAAATACTTTCAAAAATTCATTTCATAATATTTTATATCATAGGCTATTCCAAATTATATAAATTTTATTACGTATTACGTGTCTGTATCCTACCATATACTATAGATTATTTTTCTATCACACTGCCGTAGATTACCGTAGGCGTTACACATACCACACACTATATCACGTTATCACACGTAAGAGGTCATTTCCATTATCTAAAAAAAATTATTTAAAAAAAAAAATTCTGGATTCCAAACTCCCGACGGTGGCTGCGTCCGTGCACAAAAAATCAACTTCAAAATTTAAATTCAAGACATTTTTTATTATTATTTCTGTGATTATTATTTTTAAATATAACATCATTTTTATTATCTAAACAACAACAAAAAAAATTACTTAAAAGAAATTCTAGAGTCCAAGTTCCCGACCGTGGCGGCGTCCGCGCAGGGAAAAATTTTTTTTCAAAATTTAAATGTAAAATATTATGGTTATTATTATTTTAAATATGAAAGGTTAAATGTAAAATATTATGGTTATTATTATTTTAAATATAAAAGGTTAAATGTAAAATATTATGGTTATTATTATTTTAAATATAAAAGGTTAAATGTAAAATATTATGGTTATTATTATTTTAAATATAAAAGGTTAAATGTAAAATATTATGGTTATTATTATTTTAAATATAAAAGATTAAATTTAAATGTAAAATATTATGGTTATTATTATTTTAAATATGAAAGGTTGCCGCAACAGCTCGCTTCTGTCTCATACGTCATCCCCGTTATGACGTCACATACGCGCACTCTACGCGTGATGTCACGCTGCCACACACGACATAGTTATTGGTCAATCGGCTATCGTCACGCCGTGCGTCGTCTACGTCATGACGCTATCGCTTCTCTGATCCCCGCCTACGCCATGCGCGACCGTGGGCCGCGTTTCCACTCTAGAGGAAAATTATTATTATTATTATTATTATATTACGTTATCGTGGTACACGTGCCCTGCTATTGTCTTGCTACGTACATCACATCTGTTACGTAATTACGTATATCACACCTGTTACGTAATTACGTACATCACATCTGTTACGTAATTACGTACATCACATCCGTTACGTAATTACGTATATCACATCTGTTACGTAATTACGTACATCACATCCGTTACGTAATTACGTACATCACATCTGTTACGTAATTACGTACATCACATCCGTTACGTAATTACGTACATCACATCCGTTGCGTAATTACGTACATCACATCCGTTGCGTAATTACGTACATCACATCTGTTGCGTAATTACGTACATCACATCTGTTGCGTAATTACGTACATCACATCCGTTACGTAATTACGTACATCACATCTGTTACGTAATTACGTACATCACATCCGTTATGTAATTACGTACATCACATCTGTTGCGTAATTACGTACATCACATCCGTTACGTAATTACGTACATCACATCTGTTACGTAATTACGTACATCACATCTGTTGCGTAATTACGTACATCACATCTGTTACGTAATTACATACATCACATCTATTACGTAATTACGTACATCACATCTGTTGCGTAATTACGTACATCACATCTGTTACGTAATTACGTACATCACATCTGTTACGTAATTACGTACATCACATCTGTTACGTAATTACGTATATCACATCTATTACGTAATTACGTACATCACATCCGTTACGTAATTACGTACATCACATCTGTTACGTAATTACGTACATCACATCTGTTACGTAATTACGTACATCACATCTGTTACGTAATGACGTACATCACATCTGTTGCGTAATTACGTACATCACATCTGTTGCGTAATTACGTATATCACATCTGTTGTGTAATTACGTATATCACATCTATTACGTAATTTAAATGTGCTATATAGACTGCGTGTTACATATATTATTATTAATTTTTTAAATATGAAAAATTGTCCCACAAGCTCATTTTTCTCTATATATTATTTTATGTCTCGCTTCTTGTTGTTATCACATCACGATACGTCACGTGGAGCACATGTACTCGCTATGTACGATTACATATGTATTACGTATATTATATATTATTATATATGTTATAAATAACACGTATACTCGCTATGTACGATTACATATGTATTACGTATATTATATATTATTATATGTTATATATAACACATGTACTCGCTATGTACGATTACATATGTATTACGTATATTATATATTATTATATATGTTATATATAACACATATACTCGCTATGTACGATTACATATGTATTACGTATATTATATATTATTATATGTTATATATAACACATATACTCGCTATGTACGATTACATATGTATTACGTATATTATATATTATTATATGTTATATATAACACATATACTCGCTATGTATGATTACATATGTATTACGTATATTATATATTATTATATGTTATATATAACACATATACTCGCTATGTACGATTACATATGTATTACGTATATTATATATTATTATATGTTATATATAACACGTATACTCGCTATGTACGATTACATATGTATTACGTATATTATATATTATTATATGTTATATATAACACATGTACTCGCTATGTACGATTACATATGTATTACGTATATTATATATTATTATATGTTATATATAACACGTATACTCGCTATGTACGATTACATATGTATTACGTATATTATATATTATTATATGTTATATATAACACATATACTCGCTATGTACGATTACATATGTATTACGTATATTATATATTATTATATATGTTATATATAACACATATACTCGCTATGTACGATTACATATGTATTACGTATATTATATATTATTATATGTTATATATAACACGTATTACATATTATCTTTATCATTCAATCTTCTATCACCGCGCCGCACATAATTTTTATCCAAAAATTTAAATCTCCCCCCCACCCCCAGAAAACCCAAGGTCGTCGCCGTTAGTTTCCCAAGGCAGCCATGCCCCTGCCTCAGATGAGGGGTATGTAGAGACCATTCCCCCAAACTGAGAAATAAATGAATTTTTTAAAAAAAAATTTAAAAAATGGAAATTTCTTCCATGAAGCCGACGCCCGAGTCCCGGAGTTGCACGAGGGGAGGACGCGGAGGTTCGCGTGCAGCACCAGAAAGGGAAAGAGAGAAAACTCAGAATCGTGATTTCTTGTCTCCGAGTCCAGAGGACAGGAAAAATAATTGTATTTCGGTTTAAAAAATATTTTTTTTTGGAAAAAAAAAAAAGATATTTTAAAATTTTTTCCCAAAAAATTAATTTTATTTTTAAAAAAATTTTAAAAATGTGCAAGATTGTTTTTAAAAATTCGGAAAAAAACCCAATAATTAAAATTTTAAAAATAAAATAAATGAATAAAAGTAAATAAAAATTCATGTTACTTCCCTGAGACCAGAAAACGTTGACGTTTTAACATAAAACATATTTTTTTTTTTAAAAAAAGTAAATTAAAAAAAATATCAATTTTTTTTCATTTCATGGTTGGAAGATTTTACGGTTTTGGAATTAAAAAAACCAATTCGGTATTTTATTATGTTTTTTTTTTTTTCCCTTTTTGCAGAAGCTAAGAGAACAGAGGAGGAGTCCATGGGGAGCGCGGGGACAATATGGAGGAAGTGCGCACCACGTCACGGCAGCAAGCCGAGAAAAAAAAAATGAAAATATCCACCAAAATTTATTTAAATTTTTATTATTATTATTATTATTATTATTATTATTATTATTATTATTATAAGTCCTCTTTGGGCTGCACATCAGAACGTTTAATAGATTTTATTGTGTCAGAACCGGTTATTATATTTTTAGGTTATTTCACTGATGACCACAGATGTCGCATACTATGGGTTGCATCATATCCTCACGTCACCTGGTGATTTTATTATAGAAAAAAATTGTCAGAAAATTTATTTGTGATATAGTGTATGATGTAACAATTTATGTGCAGAAACTGAGCCCGTGCACAGGCCCATCCTGCGGCCTGGGACACATGTGACCTCCTCCGCCACTGTCTCGTGACGTATATCCCATCGAGTATACATATTAAACGTGCTGTGTAGACGATGTGTGACGTGTACGTTATTATTATTATTTCCTTTTGAACATGAAAAATTGTCCTTAAAGCTCACTTTGTCGATTTATTATTTTCTATCTCACTCCTTGTGGGGATCGCAGCGTCCTACATCGCGTGGAACAGCTATACGCGCCATGTATTACATATGTATTATGTATATTCTATATTAGCATATATATTATATATTATATATAGCACGCCATGTATTATTACATGTATATTATGTATATTCTATATTAGCACATATATTATATATTATATTATATATTATATACAACACGCCATGTATTATTACATGCATATTATGTATATTCTATATTAGCACATATTATATATTATATTATATACAACACGCCATGTATTATTACATGTATATTATGTATATTCTATATTAGCACATATATTATATATTATATTATATTATATATAACACACCATGTATTATTACACGTATATTATGTATATTCTATATTAGCACATATATTATATAATATACTATATATTATATTATATATAACACACCATGTATTATTACACGTATATTATGCATATTCTATATTAGCACATATATTATATATTATATATTATATATTATATATTATATATTATATATTATATATAACACACCATGTATTATTTCATGTATATTATGTATATTCTATATTAGCACATATATTATATATTATATATTATATATTATATATTATATATTATATTATATATAACACACCATGCATTATTACACGTATATTATGTATATTCTATATTAGCACATATATTATATATTATATTATATATTATATATAACACACCATGTATTATTTCATGTATATTATGTATATTCTATATTAGCACATATATTATATATTATATTACATATTATATATTATACATAACACACCATGTATTATTACATGTATATTATGTATATTCTGTTATTATATACGTTCTATATTATATATAACACACGTTACGTATTATTCTTTATCATTAAATCTGCTGTCACCACGCCGTGCATCATTTTTTTTTTTTATCCCCCAATTTAAATCTCCCTCCCCAGCAACCCCAGGTCGTCGCCATTGTTCCCAAGGCAGCCATGCCCCTGCAGGAGAAGGAGAAGGCTCTCCCAGGAGGGAAATGTATATATAATGCGATAATACATCTGTGGCAGGTGTCATATTTGTATGTGACATATACGATAATATACAATACGTGAGGTGTAACAGTCAGCACACACGCGTGCCGTAACAAACACGATGGGACCATCCATAGGATGGGTAACATTAATATGATGTCACGCACACCATGTATAACACACGGGATGATATATAAACTTACAATAATGGAAATACTGTGTCATGATAAATTATGATATATAATAAAAATGAAAATGATTTTAAAAAAATTGGGAAAAAAAATCACTTTTTTAAATAATATAAAGACACACCATGTATAACACACGGGATGATATATAAACTTACGATAATGGAAATACTCTGTCATGATAAATTATGATATATAATAAAAATAAAAATGATTTTAAAAAAATTGGGAAAAAATCACTTTTTAAAAAATATAAAGACACACCATGTATAACACACGGGATGATATATAAACTTACAATAATGGAAATACTCTGTCATGATAAATTATGATATATAATAAAAATGAAAATGATTTTAAAAAAATTGGGAAAAAAAATCACTTTTTTAAATAATATAAAGACACACCATGTATAACACACGGGATGATATATAAACTTACGATAATGGAAATACTCTATCATGATAAATTATGATATATAATAAAAATAAAAGTGATTTTAAAAAAATTGGAAAAAAAATCACTTTTTAAAAATATGACCACGGCAGCCGGTCATGTCGCCGATAACAACATTAATATGATATCACGCACACCATATATAACACACGGGATGATATATAAACTTACAATCATGGAAATACTGTGTCATGATAAATTATGATATATAATAAAAATGAAAATGATTTTAAAAAAATTGGAAAAAAAATCACTTTTTTAAAAAATATAAAGACACACCATGTATAACACACGGGATGATATATAAACTTACAATCATGGAAATACTCTGTCATGATAAATTATGATATATAATAAAAATGAAAATGATTTTAAAAAAATTGGAAAAAAAATCACTTTTTTAAAAAATATAAAGACACACCATGTATAACACACGGGATGATATATAAACTTACGATAATGGAAATAGTGTGTCATGATAAATTATGATATATAATAAAAATGAAAATGATTTTAAAAAAATGGGAAAAAAATCACTTTTTTAAAAAATATAAAGACACACCATGTATAACACACAGGATGATATATAAACTTACAATCATGGAAATACTCTGTCATGATAAATTATGATATATAATAAAAATGAAAATGATTTTAAAAAAATTGGGAAAAAATCACTTTTTAAAAAATATAAAGACACACCATGTATAACACACGGGATGATATATAAACTTACAATAATGGAAATACTCTGTCATGATAAATTATGATATATAATAAAAATGAAAATGATTTTAAAAAAATTGGGAAAAAAAATCACTTTTTTAAATAATATAAAGACACACCATGTATAACACACGGGATGATATATAAACTTACGATAATGGAAATACTCTATCATGATAAATTATGATATATAATAAAAATAAAAGTGATTTTAAAAAAATTGGAAAAAAAATCACTTTTTAAAAATATGACCACGGCAGCCGGTCATGTCGCCGATAACAACATTAATATGATATCACGCACACCATATATAACACACGGGATGATATATAAACTTACAATCATGGAAATACTGTGTCATGATAAATTATGATATATAATAAAAATGAAAATGATTTTAAAAAAATTGGAAAAAAAATCACTTTTTTAAAAAATATAAAGACACACCATGTATAACACACGGGATGATATATAAACTTACAATCATGGAAATACTCTGTCATGATAAATTATGATATATAATAAAAATGAAAATGATTTTAAAAAAATTGGAAAAAAAATCACTTTTTTAAAAAATATAAAGACACACCATGTATAACACACGGGATGATATATAAACTTACGATAATGGAAATAGTGTGTCATGATAAATTATGATATATAATAAAAATGAAAATGATTTTAAAAAAATGGGAAAAAAATCACTTTTTTAAAAAATATAAAGACACACCATGTATAACACACAGGATGATATATAAACTTACAATCATGGAAATACTCTGTCATGATAAATTATGATATATAATAAAAATGAAAATGATTTTAAAAAAATGGGAAAAAAATCACTTTTTTAAAAAATATAAAGACACACCATGTATAACACACGGGATGATATATAAACTTACGATAATGGAAATAGTGTGTCATGATAAATTATGATATATAATAAAAATGAAAATGATTTTTAAAAAATTGGAAAAAAAAATCACTTTTTAAAAAATATGACCACGGCAGCCGGTCATGTCGCCGATAACAACATTAATATGATATCACGCACACCATATATAACACACGGGATGATATATAAACTTACAATCATGGAAATACTCTGTCATGATAAATTATGATATATAATAAAAATGAAAATGATTTTAAAAAAATTGGAAAAAAATCACTTTTTAAACAATATAAAGATGGCAGCCGGTCATGTCGCGGATCACCACCGCTGGGGAGGCGGGCGGGTCCCACCTTAAATTTCATTTTTATTATATATATTAAAAAAATTACTTAATAGAATTTAGAATTCTATTATTATTATTATTATTATTATTATTATTATTAGTCCAAACTCCCGACCCCAGCTGGATCTGCCCAGGAAAAACACAGACTTAAAATTATTATTATTATTATTATTATTATTATTAATATTATTATTAGAAGTCCAAACTCCCGACCCCAGCTGGATCTGCCCAGGAAAACCACAGACATCAAATTATTATTATTATTATTATTATTATTATTATTATTATTATAAGTCCAAACTCCCGACCCCAGCTGGATCTGCCCAGGAAAACCACAGACATCAAATTATTATTATTATTATTATTATTATTATTAATATTATTATTAGAAGTCCAAACTCCCGACCACAGCTGGATCTGCCCAGGAAAACCACAGACATCAAATTATTATTATTATTATTATTATTATTATTATTATTCCAAACTCCCGACCCCAGCTGGATCTGCCCAGGAAAACCACAGACATCAAATTATTATTATTATTATTATTATTATTCCAAACTCCCGACCCCAGCTGGATCTGCCCAGGAAAACCACAGACATCAAATTATTATTATTATTATTATTATTATTATTATTATTCCAAACTCCCGACCCCAGCTGGATCTGCCCAGGAAAAACACAGACTTAAAATTATTATTATTATTATTATTATTATTAATATTATTATTATTATTATTATAAGTCCAAACTCCCGACCCCAGCTGGATCTGCCCAGGAAAACCACAGACATCAAATTATTATTATTATTATTATTATTATTATTATTAATATTATTATTATTATTATTAGTCCAAACTCCCGACCCCAGCTGGATCTGCCCAGGAAAACCACAGACATCAAATTATCATTATTATTATTATTATTATTATTATTATTATTCCAAACTCCCGACCCCAGCTGGATCTGCCCAGGAAAACCACAGACATCAAATTATTATTATTATTATTATTATTATTATTATTATTCCAAACTCCCGACCCCAGCTGGATCTGCCCAGGAAAAACACAGACATCAAATTATTATTATTATTATCATTATTATTATTATTATTATTATTATTCCAAACTCCCGACCCCAGCTGGATCTGCCCAGGAAAAACACAGACATCAAATTATTATTATTATTATTATTATTATTATTATTATTATTATTATTATTATAAGTCCAAACTCCCGACCCCAGCTGGATCTGCCCAGGAAAAACACAGACATCAAATTATTATTATTATTATTATTATTATTATTATTATTATTATAAGTCCAAACTCCCGACCCCAGCTGGATCTGCCCAGGAAAAACACAGACTTAAAATTATTATTATTATTATTATTATTATTATTATTATTATTAGTCCAAACTCCCGACCCCAGCTGGATCTGCCCAGGAAAACCACAGACATCAAATTATTATTATTATTATTATTATTATTATTATTATTATTAGTCCAAACTCCCGACCCCAGCTGGATCTGCCCAGGAAAAACACAGACATCAAATTATTATTATTATTATTATTATTATTATTAGAAGTCCAAACGCCCGAGCCCAGCTGGATCTGCCCAGGAAAAACACAGACATCAAATTATTATTATTATTATTATTATTATTATTATTATTATTATTATTATTATAAGTCCAAACTCCCGACCCCAGCTGGATCTACCCTATTATTATTATTATTATTATTATTAATATGAGATATAAACTACCACGGCCGCGTCCATGCAGTGAAGCTGCCACGCATGCGATCAGCAACGCCGTCAGTCACTTTGTCCATCTGCCCCCTGTCCTCGCTGTCATGGGGAATTTAAAAAAAAATTGTTTTTTAAATAAAATTAATTTTTTGAGAAAAAAAAAAATGTAAAACCATCTGTGGGTTGGGTAAGCGCTGTGCATTCGCAGATGCATTTTCCCACGGTGATTGGTCATGAGGATTTATTTTTTTGAGAATTAATTAATTTTTTGAAAAATACTTTAAAATAAAATTAATTTTTTGAGGAAAAAAATGTAAAAATATCTGTGGGTTTGGTAAGTGCTCTGCATTCGCAGATGCATTTTCCCACGGTGATTGGTCATGAGGATTTTTTTGAGAATTAATTAAATTAAAATTAATTAAATTAATTTTTTGAAAAAAAACTTTAAAATAAAATTAATTTTTTGAGAAAAAAATGTAAAAATATCTGTGGGTCGGGTAAGCGCTCTGCATTCGCAGATGCATTTTCCCACGGTGATTGGTCATGAGGATTTATTTTTTGAGAATTAATTAATTTTTTGAAAAATACTTTAAAATAAAATTAATTTTTTGAGGAAAAAAATGTAAAAATATCTGTGGGTTGGGTAAGCGCTCTGCATTCGCAGATGCATTTTCCCACGGTGATTGGTCATGAGGATTTTTTTTTGAGAATTAATTAAATTAAAATTAATTAAATTAAATTAATTAAATTAATTTTTTGAGAAAAAAAAAGTAAAAATATCTGTGGGTTGGGTAAGCGCTCTGCATTCGCAGATGCATTTTCCCATGGTGATTGGTCATGAGGATTTTTTGTTTTGAGAATTAATTAAATTAAAATTAATTAAATTAAATTAATTAAATTAATTTTTTGAAAAAAAACTTTAAAATAAAATTAATTTTTTGAGGAAAAAAATGTAAAACCATCTGTGGGTCGGGTAAGCGCTCTGCATTCGCAGATGCATTTTCCCACGGTGATTGGTCATGAGGATTTATTTTTTTGAGAATTAATTAATTTTTTGAAAAATACTTTAAAATAAAATTAATTTTTTGAGGAAAAAAATGTAAAAATATCTGTGGGTTGGGTAAGCGCTCTGCATTTGCAGATGCATTTTCCCACAGTGATTGGTCATGAGGATTTTTTTGAGAATTAATTAAATTAAAATTAATTAAATTAAATTAATTAAATTAATTTTTTGAAAAAAAAACTTTAAAATAAAATTAATTTTTTTGAGGAAAAAAATGTAAAACCATCTGTGGGTCGGGTAAGCGCTCTGCATTGGGTCCCGGCACCAAAACCCTTCCACCTTCCCACAGGACCTCTTCTTCCACTTTCACCGCTCTGTGCGTGACAATCGTTCTGTATCATAGAAAATACGTCACACAATAATATAAGACGCGGCACGCGGTCTATATACGGTGGTAAATAAGACAATACCGTCATCGTCAGGGTCACACAGAGTGTAATAAGAGGAATAAATTTTTTATAGTGACGTAGACCAGGACGATGTAGGTGAGGGGAAATATATTAGTATTATTATTTTGTATTATTATTATTTTTTTTAATATAAAGTCCCACGAACGCGTCAGTTGAGGGGAAATATATTATTATTATTATTTTGTATTATTATTATTATTATTTTTAATATAAAGTCCCACGAACGCGTCTGTCAGTGCAGGAAAAAAAATTAAATTTGAAATATTGTTATTGCTGTCATGATTAATTTTAAATATGAAATAATTGTCCTGAGAGCCTGTTTTCCTCATCTATGATTTTACCGTAGGCTTCTTGCTGTCGTCACACCATTATGCGTGACGTGGAATCTGTCCGTACCCTGCGCGTGACCTCAGATCACCACACGCTGCGTACGATTTTTACTAATAAACCTGCCGTGGCCATGCTCCACGTCAATGTCATGATTTCTGCGTTATTTAATCATCACCACGCATA